>NW_024749696.1:0-31807 GCF_018991925.1 Homarus americanus
ACACTCCCAATCACGGCTCTCACCACCACTTTCCTCACAACACTCCCAGTCACAGCTTCACCACATCTCGCCTACAACACTCCCAGTCGCAGCTCTCACCACCGCCTACAACACCCTACTCACAGCTCACCACCACTTGCCTAACACTTTAGTCACAGCTCACCAGCACTCGCCTACAACACCCTAGTCACAGCTCACTACCACTCGCCACCACCTCCCAGTCTCAGCTCTCACCACCACTGGCCGACAACATTCCCAGTCACAAACACCTCCTAGTCACGGCTCTCCAACCACTCGCCTTCAACACTCCCAGTCACGGCTCACCACCACTCGCCTTCGACACTCATTCACAGCTCTCACCACTGCCAACAACTCTAGTCACAGCTCTGCCCACCACCGCCTACACCACTCCTAGTCACAGCTCCCACCACCACTCTTACAACACCTCAGTCACATCTCTCACCACCATTCGCCTAACTCTCCCAATCACATCTCTCACCACCTCACTTGCTTGCACTCTTAGTCCAGCCTCCCACCACCACTCGCCTACAACACTCCCAGTTAACTCTCACCACCACCTCCTGACAACACCCTAGTCACAGCTCTCACCATTCGCCTACAACTCTCCCAGTCCATCTTCACCACCACTTGCCCACAGCACTCTTAGTCGCAGCTCTGACCACCACTCGCCTACAGCTCTCCCAGTCACATCTCTGACCACCACTCGCCACAGCACTCCCAGTCACAGCTCTAACCACCACTCGCCTACAACACTCCCATTCCAGCTCTCACCACCACTCACCTACAACAATCTCAGTCACTGCTCTCACCACCGCCTACTACACTCAGTCACCGCTCTCACCACTACTGCCAACAAAATTCTCAGTCACAGCTCTGACCACGGCCACCTACAGCACTCATAGTCCCAGCTCTCACCACCATTAGCCTACTACACTCTTAGTCACAGTTCCCACCACCACTCGCCTACAACACTCCTAGTCACAGCTCTCACCACCACTCGCCTACAAGCACTCACAGTCCAGCTCACCACCACCAGCTACACTTCCCAGTCACAGTTCCTCACCACCACTCACCTACAACACTCCCAGCTCCCAGTTTCACCACCACTGGCGAACAATCCCAGTCACAGCTCTACTACCACCAGCCTTCGACACTCCCATTCACAGCTCTCACCACCACTCACCTTCAGCAATTTCAGTCACTGCCTACCGCCTACTACACTCAGTCACAGCTCACCACTACTCGCCAACAAACTCTCAGTCACAGCTCTGACCACCACTAACCTCAGCACTCCTTAGTCACAGCTCTCACCACCACCGCCTACAACACTCTTAGTCACAGTTCTCACCCCCACTCGCCTACAACACACCCTAGTCACAACTCTCACCACCTCTCGCCAACTATCCCAGTCACATCTCTCACCACCACTTGCCTGCAGCACTCCTAGTCACAGCTCACACCACCACTGCCTACAACACTCCAGCTCACAGCTCTCCCACCACTCCGCCACACTCCCAGTCACAGCTCTCACCACCACTCGCCTACACCATTCCAAGTCTCACCACCTCAGCCTAAACACCCCAATTACGGCTCTCACCACCACTTGCCTACAACACTGCCAGTAACGGCTCTCACCACTACTCGCCTACAAAACTCCTGGTCGTAGCTCTCACCACCACCCGTCTACAACACCCTAGTCACAGCCTCACCACCACTCACCTTACAACACTCTTAGTCACAGTTTCACCAGCACTCGCCTACAACACTCTAGTCACAGCTCTCACCACCACTCGCTTACAACAATCAGTCACTGCTCACCACCACTCGCCAATACACTCCCAGTCACCTCTCACCACTACTCGCCAACATCAGTCACAGCTCTGCCCACCATTCGCCTACAGCACTTCTAGTCACAGCTCTGACCACCACTCTCTTACAACACTTAGTCACATCTCTCACCACCATTCGCCTACAACTCTCCCAGTCACAGCTCACCACCACTCGCCTACAACACTTTTAGTCACAGCTCTCACCAGCACTCGCCTACAACACTCCCAGTCACAGCTCTCACCACCACTCGCCTACAACACTCCCAGTCAGGCTTCACCACCACTCGCCTACAACACTACCAGTCTCAGCTCTCACCACCACTGGCTTACATACTCCAGTCACAGCTCTCACTACCACTCGCCTACAACACTCCCAGTCACGGCTCACCACCACTCGCCTTCCACCTCCCAGTCACGCTCTCACCACCACTCGCCTTCAACACTCCCCATTCACAGCTCTACCACCACTCACCTACACCAGTCACTGTTTCACCGCACTCACCCTACTACACTCACAGTAACAGCTCTCATCACTACTTGCCAACAAAACTCCCAGTCACAGCTCTGACCACCACTCACCTACAGCACTCAATCACAGCTCTCACCACCACTGCCAACAACACTCTTGGTCACAGGTCTCACCACCGCCTACAACACCCCCTAGTCGCAGCTCTCACCCCCACTCGCCTCGCGCACCCCAGTCACAGCTCTCACCACCACTGCCTACAACCTCTCCTCCGTCACATTCCTGACCACTACCGCTACAGCACTCCCAGTCACAGCTCACCACCACTCACCTACAACCTCCCAGTCACATCTCTGACCACCCACTCGCCTACATTGACTCCCAATCACAGCTCCTAACCACCACTCGCCTACAACACTCCCAGTCACAGCTCTCACCACCACTCGCCTACAAAACTCCCAGTCACAGATCTCACCCACACGCCTAAACACTCCCAGTCACGGCTCTCACCACCACTCGCCTACAACAATCCCAGTCACAGCTCACCACCGCTGTAGTAACGGCTCACCAGCACTCGCCTACAAAACTCCAAGTCACAGCTCTCACCACTCGCCTCACAACACCTCCTAGTCACAGCTCTTACCACCTCTCGCCTACACACTCTCAGTCGCGTCTCACCACCACTCGCCTACAACACTCTTAGTCACAGCTCACCCAGCACTCGCCTGCAACACTCCCAGTCACACCTTCCCACCACCACAACACTCCCAATCAGACTCTCACCACCACTCGCCACAACACTCCTAGTCATGTCTCATCACCACTCCCTACAACACTCCTGGTCAAGCCTCACCACCACTCGCCTACAAATCCCAGTCACTGCTCTCACCACCACTCTACTACACTCCCAGTTATAACTCTCACCACTACTGCCAACAAAATTTCCACTCACAGCTCTGACCACCACCTGCCTACAGCACTCCTAGTCACAGCTCTGACCACCATTCATTTACAACACTCCTAGTCACATGTCTCACCACCTCCTGCTCTTCAACTTCCCAGTCAAATTCCTGACCACCACTTGCCTACAGCACTCTTAGTCACAGTTCTCACCAGCACTGCCTACAACACTCCCAGTCACAACACTCACCACCTCTCGCCTACAACACTCCTAGTCACAGCTCTGACCACCACTCTCTTACAACACTCCTAGTCACATCTTCACCACCATTCGCCTACAACTCCAATCAAATCTTGACCACCACTTGCCTACAGCACCTAGTCACAGTTCTCACCAGCACTCGCCTACAACACTCCCAGTCACAGCTCTGACCACCTCTCGCCTACAACTCTCCTAGTCACAGCCTCACCACCACACGCCTACAGCATTCCAAGTCACAGCTCCCGCTACCACACGGTATAACACTCCCAGTCACGGCTCTCACCACCACTCGCCATAGCACTGCCAGTCACGGCTCACCACCACTCGCCTACAAAACTCCTAGTCACAGCTCTCACCACCACTCGCCTACAACACTCCCAGTCACACCTCTCACCACCTCTTGCCTACCACACCCCAGTCGCAAACCACCTGCCTACAACACTCATAGTCACAGCTCTCACCACCATTCGCCTACAACTCTCAGTCAAATCTCTGACCACCACTTGCCTACAGCACTCTTAGTCACAGTTCTCACCAGCAGTCGCCTACAACACTCCAGTCACAGCTCTGACCACCTCTCGCCTACAACACTCCTAGTCACAGCTTCCACCACCACACGCCTGCACCTTGCCACAGCTTCCTGCTACCACACTGAACAAACTCCCAGTCACGGCTCACCACCACTCGCCTACAGCACTGCCAGTCACGGCTCTTCCACCATCGCCTACAAACTCCTAGTCACAGCTCACCACCACTGCCTACAACACTCCCAGTCACACCTCTCACCACCTCTCGCCTACAAAACTCCCAGTCGCAGCTCTCACCACCACTCGCCTACAGCACTCCCAGTCACATCTCTGACCACCACTCGCCTACAACTCTCCCATTCACATCTCTGACCACCACTCGCCTACAGCACTCCCAGTCACAGCTCTAACCACCACTGCCTACAACATCCCATTCACAGCTCTAACCACAACTCACCTACAACACTCCCAGTAACAGCTTCTCACCACCACTCGCCTACTACACTCCCAGTCACAGCTCACCACCACTGCCACAACACTTTAGTCACAGTTCTCACCACCACCGCCTACAACTCCCAGTCACATCTCTGACCACCACCGCTACAGCACTCCCAGTCACAGCCTCACCACCACTCGCCTACAACACCTCAGTCACAGTTCTCACCACCATCTGCCTACAACAATCCCAGTCACAGCTCTCACCACCACCGCCTACAACACTTTTAGTCACAGCTCACCAGCACTCGCCTAGAACACTCCCAGTCACAGCTTCACCACCAATCGCTCAACACCCCAGTCAAGCTCTCACCACCACTCGCTAACGCCCCAGTCTCATCTCTCACCACCACTGGCTTCTACCACCCTAGTCACAGCTCTCACTACCACTGGCCTACAACACCCCAGTCACGGCTTCACCACCACTCGCCTTCAACTCCAGCCACGTCTCTCACCACCACCCGCCTTCAACACTCGCATTCACAGCTTCACCACCACTCACCTACAACAATCTCAGTCACTGCTTTACCGCCACTCGCCTACTACACTCACTGTCACAGTCTCACCACTACTCGCAAAAACTTCAGTCACAACTCTGACCAACACCTCAGCACTCCTAGTCACAGCTCACAACTACTGCCTCCGGCACTCCCAGCCACAGCTCACCACCACTCGCCTACAACTCTGAGTCACATCTCTGACCACCACTGCCACAGAACTCCCAGTCACAGCGCTCACCACCACTCGCCTACAACACTCACAGTCACAGCCTCACCACCACTCGCCTACAACACTCCCAGTCACAGCCCTCACCACCACTCGCCTACAACAATCCCAGCCACTGCTCTCACCACCATTCGCCTACAACACCCTAGGCACAGCTGTCACCACCTCTCGCCTACACCCCAGTCGTTGCTCCCACCACCACTCGCCTACAACACCTCAGTCAGCTCTACCACCACTCGCTTACAACACTCTTAGTCACAGCTTCACGCACTCGCCCACAACACTCCCAGTCACAGTCTCACCACCACTTCGCCTACAACACTTCCTAGTCACAGCTCTCACCACGACTCGCCTCACAACACTTTAGTCACAGCTCTCACCAGCTTCGCCACAACACTCCCAGTCACAGCTCACCACCACTCGCCTACCAACACTGCCAGTAACGGCTCTCACCAACACTCTGCCTACAAAACTCCAGCCACAGCTCACCACCACTTGCCACAACACTCCTAGTCACAGCTCTTACCACCTTCGCCTACAACACTTCAGTCGTTGCCTCACCACCACCGCCTCACACACTCTAGTCACAGCTCTCACCAGCACTCGCCTACAACACTCCAGTCACACCTCTCACCACCACTCGCCTACAACACCAATCAGAGTTTCACCACCACTGCCTACAACACCAGTCACAAAGTCTCACCACCACTCGCCTACAACACTCCTAGTCAGAGCACCACCACTCGCCTACAACAATCCCAGTCACTGCTCTCACCACCACTCGCCTACTACACTCCCAGTTATAACTCTCACCAACACTCGCCAACAAATTTCACTCACAGCTCTGACCACCACTTGCCTACAGCACTCCTAGTCACAGCTCTGACCACCATTCTCTTACAACACCTAGTCACATCTCTCACCACCATTCGCCCACAACTCTCCCAGTCAAATCTCTGACCACCACTTGCCTACAGCACTCTTAGTCACAGCTCACCAGCACTTCGCCTACAACACTCCCAGTCACAACTCTCACCACCTCGCCTACAACACTCCTAGTCACCTGACCACCACTTCTTACAACACTCTAGTCACATCTTCACCACCATTGCCCTACAACCCTCCCACCTCTGACCACCTTACCTGCACTCTTAGTCACAGTTCTCACCAGCACTCACAACACTCCCAGTCACAGCTCTGACCACCTCTCGCCAACAACACCCTAGTCACAGCTCACCACCACACGCCCACAGCATTCCAAGTCACAGCTCACTACCACACGTGCCAACACCCAGTCACAGCTCTCACCACCACCGCCTACAGCACTGCCAGTCACGGCTCACAACCACTCGCCTACAAAATCCTAGTCACAGCTTCACCACCACTCGCCCACAACACTCCCAGTCACACCTCTCACCACCTTCGCCTACCACACCTCCCAGTCGCAGCTCACCACCACTCGCCTACAACACTCATAGTCACAGCTCACCACCATTCGCCTACAACTCTCCAGTCAAATCTCTGACCACCACTTGCCTACAGCACTCTTAGTCACAGTCCCCACCAGCACCGCCTACAACACCTCCCAGTCACAGCCTGACAACCTCTCGCCTACAACACTCCAGTCACAGCTCACCACCACACGCCTACAGCATTCCAAGTCACAGCTCTCGCTACCACACGTGACTAACACCCCAGTCACGGCTTCACCACCACTCGCCTACAGACTGCCAGTCACGCTCTCACCACCACTGCCTACAAACTCCTAGTCACACCTCTCACCATCGCCTGCCTACAACACTCCCAGTCATTGCTTCACCACCACTCTCGCCTACAACACTCCTAGTCACAGCTCTTCCAGCACTCGCCTACAACACTCCCAGTCACGGCTCTCACCACCACTCGCCTTCGTACTCCCAGTCACGGCTCACCACCACTGCCTTCAACACCCCAGTCACAGCTTTCACCACCACCGCCTACAACAATCTCAGTCACTGCCTTACCGCCACTCGCCTACTACACTCACAGTCACAGCTCTCACCACTATTCGCCAACAAAATCCCTCAGTCACAGCTCTGACCACCACTCACCTACAGCACTCCTAGTCACAGCTCTCACCACCACTCGCCTACAACACCTGTAGTCAGACCTTTCACCACCACTCGCCTACAACTCTCCTAGTCACAGCTCACCACCACTCGCCTACAGCACTCCCAGTCACAGCCTCTAACCACCACTGCCTAAAACACTCCCAGTCACAGCTCACCACCACACGCCTACAGCATCCCAAGTCACAGCTCACTACCACACGTGGCTAACACTCCCAGTCACGGCTCTCACCACCACTCGCCTACAACACTCCCACCCACAGCCTCACCACCTCGCCTACAAACTCCCAGTCGCAGCTTCACCACCACTCGCCTAAGCACTCCCAGTCACATTCTGACCACCACTCGCCTACAACTTCCCAGTCACATCTCTGACCACCACTCGCCTACAGCAATCCTGCAGTCACAGCTCTAACCACCACTGCCTACAACACTCCCATTCACAGCCTCACCACAACTCACCTACAACACTCCCAGTAACAGCTCTCACCACCACTCGCCTACTACACTCACAGTCACAGCTCACCACTACTCGCCAACAAAAACTCAGTCACAGCTCACCACCACCACCCAGCACTCCTAGTCACAGCTCACCACCACTCGCCTACAACACTCTTAGTCACAGTTCTCACCACCACTCGCCTACAACTCCCAGTCACATCTTCTGACCACCACTCGCTTATCCAGTCACAGCGCCACCACCACTGCCACAACACTCTCAGTCACAGCTCTCACCAGCACACGCCTACAACACTCCCAGTCACAGCCTCACAACCACTCGCTACAACACTCCCAGTCACAGCCATCACCACCGCCTGCAAGACTCCCAGTCACAGCTCACCACCACTCGCCTACAACACTCCTAGTCACAGCCTCTCACCACCACCGCCTACAACAATCCCAGTCACAGCTCACAACCACTCGCCTACAACACTCTTAGTCCCAGCTCACCACCACTCGCCACAACACTCTTAGTCACAGCTCTCACCACCACTGCCTACAAACCTCCTAGTCACATTCACCAGCACTCGCCTCACAACACTCCAGTCACGGTCTCACCACCACTGCTCAATACCTTAGTCACGCTCTCACCACCACTGCCTAACACCCCAGTCTCAGCTTTCACCACCACTCGCCTACAACAATCCCAGCCACTGTCTTACCGCCACTCGCCTACTACACTCACAGTCACAGCTCTCACCACCACTCGCCAACAATCCTCTAGTCACAGCTCTGACCACCACTCACCAACAGCACTCTAGTCACAGCTCTCACCACCACTCGCCTACAACACTGTCAGTCAGACCTCTACCACCACTCGCCTACAACTCTCCTGGTCACTGCTCTCACCACCACTCGCCACAGCACTCCCAGTCACAGCTCTAACCACCACTCGCCTACAAAACTCCCAGTCACACCTCTCACCACCACTCGCCTACAACACTCCCAGACACAGCTTCACCACCACACGCCTACAGCATTCCAAGTCACAGCTCTCACTACCACACGTGTACAACACTCCCAGTAACGGCTCACCACCACCTCGCCCCACAACACTCCCAGTCACAGCTCACCACCTCTCGCCTACAAAACTCCCAGTCGCAGCTCTCACCACTCGCCTACAGCACTCCCAGTCTCTGACCACCACTCGCCGACAACCTCCCAGTCACATCTCTGACCACCACTGCCTACAGCACTCCCAGTCACAGCTCTAACCACCAGTCGCCTGCCAACCTCCATTCACAGCCTCACCACCACTCCACCTACAACACTCCCAGTCACAGTCTCACCACCACTCGCCTACTACACTACAGTCACAGCTCCCACCACTACTTCGCCAACAAAACTTCCAGTCACAGCTCTGACCACCACTCACCTACAGCACTCCTAGTCACAGCTCACCAGCACTCGCCTACAACACCCCAGTCACAGCTCTCACCACCACCGCCTGCCAACACTCCTAGTCACAGCCTCTCACCACCACTCGCCTACAGCACTCCCAGTCACATCTCTGACCACCACTTGCCTACAACTCTCCCAGTCACATCTCTGACCACCACCGCCTACAGCACCAAATACAGCTCTAACCACCACTGCCTCAAACCCCCCTATTCACAGCTTCACCACCACTTCAACACTCCAGTCACAGTCTCACCACACACACGCCTACAGCACTCCTGTCATGCCTCACTACCACACGTAAACACCTCCCAGTCATGGCCACCACCACTCCCTACAACATCCCCAGCACAGCTCTCACCACCTCTGCCTACAACACTCCCAGTCGCAGCTCTCACCACCACTGTCTACAACACTCCCAGTCAACAGCTCTCACCACACTCACTACAACACTCCCAGCCCCAGCTCCCACCCACCCATGGCCTGCCAACAACCCCAGCCACAGCTCTCACTACCACTTGCCCACAACACCTCCCAGTCACGGCTCTCACCACCACTCCCTCAACACTCCAGTCACGCTCTCACCACCACTCGCCCTAATCCCCTTCACAGCTCTCACCACCACCACCTACAACAATCAGTCACTGCTCTACTGCCACTCGCCTACTACACTCACAGTCACACCACTACCTCCAACAAAACTCTCAGTCACAGCTCACCACCACTCACCTACAGCACTCCTAGTCACAGCTCACCACCACTCGCCAACACTGTCAGTCAGACCTCTCTACCACCACCGCCAACAACTCTCCTAGTCACAGCTCTCACCACCACCGCCAGCACTCCCAGTCACGCGCTCTAACCACCACCGCCTACTAAACTCCCTAGTCACACCTTCACCACCACTCGCCTACAACACTCCCAGATCACTTCACCACCACATCGCACAGCATTCCTGTCACAGTCTCACCACCACACGTACAACACTCCCAGTCACGGTCTCACCACCACTCGCCACAACACTCCCAGTCACAGCTCACCACCTCGCCTCACAACACTCCCGTGTCGCAGTCTCACCACCACTCGCCAGCACTCCCAGTCACATCTCTGACCACCACTGCCAACACTCCCAGTCACATCTCTCACCACCAGCTTCACAGCACCCCCAGTCACAGCTCTCACCACCAGTCGCCTAACAACACCCAGAGTCACAGCTCTCACCACCACTCGCCCACAACACTCCCAGTCACAGCTCTCACCACCACTCGCCTACAACACTCACAGTCACAGCTCTCACCACTACCGCCTACAAAACTCTCAGTCACAGCTCTGACCACCACTCACCCACAGCACTCCTAGTCACAGCCTACCAGCACTCGCCTACAACACTCCCAGTCACAGCTCTCACCACCACTGCCTACAACACTCCTAGTCAAGCAGCTCACCACCACTCGCCTACCGCACTCCCAGTCACATCTCTGACCACCACTTGCCTACAACCTCCCAGTCACATCTCTGACCACCACTCGCCTACAGCACTAACAATCACAGCTCTAACCACCACTCGCCTACAACACTCCCATTCACAGCTCACCACCACTCGCCTACAACGCCCCAGTCACAGCTTCACCACCACACGCCTACAGTAACGTCACAGCTCACCACCACACGCATAACACTCCCAGTCACGGCTCTCACCACCACCGCCTACAACATTCCCAGTCACAGTCTCACCACCTCTCGCCTACAACACTCCCAGTCACAGCCTCACCACCACTCGCTCACAACACTCCCAGTCACAGCTCTCACCACCACTCGCCTACAACACTCCCAGTCCCAGCCTCACCACCTATGGCCTACAACAATCCCAGTCACAGCCTCACTACCACTTGCCTACAACACTCCCAGTCACGCTCTCACCACCACTCGCCTTCAACACTCCCAGTCACGCTCTCACCACTCGCCTTAACACTCCCTTCACAGTCTCACCACCACTCACCTACAACACCCAGTCACTGTCTTACCACCACTCACCTACTACACTCACAGTCACAGCCTCACCACTACTCGCCAACAAACTCTCAGTCACAGCTCTGACCACCACTCACCTACAGCACTCCTAGTCACAGCTCTCACCACCACTCGCCTACAACACTCTTAGTCACAGTTCTCACCACCACTGCCTACAACACTCCTAGTCACAGCTCACCACGACTCGCCTAGCACTCCCAGTCACAGCTGTCACCACCACTCACCCAACTCCCAGTCACATCTCTGACCACCACTGCTTACAGCACTCCCAGTCATGCTCACCACCACTCGCCTACAACACCCCAGTCACAGTTCTCACCACCACCGCCACAACAATCCCAGTCACTGCTCACCGCCACTTGCCTACAACACTCCTACTCACAGCCTCACCACCACTCGCCTACAACACTTTAGACACAGCTCACCAGCACTCGCCTACCAGCCACAGCTCTCACCACCACCGCCTACAACACTTCCCAATCACAGCTCTCACCACGACTCTCGCCTACAACACTCCCAGTCCTTCACCACCACTGGCTTTACAATCCCAGTCACAGCTTTCACCACCACTGCTTACCACACCCTAGTCACGCTCTCACCACCACTCTGCCTTCAACGCTCCTCAGTCACTGCTCTCGACACCACCTGCTTCAACACTCCTAGTCACAGCTCTCACCACCAATCACTTACAGCACTCCCAGTCACAGCTCTCACCACCACTCCTGCCTGACAACACTCCCACCAGTCTCAGCTCACCACACCACTGGCTTACAACAATCCCAGTCACAGCTCTCACTACCACTCGCCACAGCACTCCCAGTCAAGCGCCACCACCCACTGCCAACAAACTCTCAGTCACAGCTCTAACCACCACTCACCTACAGCACTCCTAGTCACAGCCTCACCACCACTCGCCACAACACTGTCAGTCAGGACTCTCACCACCACTGCAACCAATCCTCCCAGTCACAGCTCTCACCACACTCGCCCACAGCACTCCCAGTCATCACAGATCCACTCCCATCACAGCTTCCAAAATCCTCAGCTCTGACTCACTCCTAGTCACAGCTTCCACTCTGCCCATCCACTCCAGCTCTACAATCCCTGAGTCATCTCTGACACACCACAGCACTCCCCAGTCACAGCCACCACCACTCGCCACAACACCCCACAGGCAGTCAGCTCCCAGCCCTCACCACCACTGCCTACAACAATCCAGATTCACTGCTCTCACCACCATTCACAACACTCCTAGTCACAGCTGTTACCACTCTCACCCATCTACTGCCAGTCATGCTTCTCACCACCACACACTCCTAGTCACAGTCTCACCACCACTCTGCTTACACACTCTTAATACAGCTCACCAGCACTCGCCTACAACACTCCCAGTCACAGCTCTCACCACCACTCGCCTACAACACCTCTCCAATCACAGCTCTCACCTCCACCACTCTGCCTACAACACTCCCCAGCCCACAAGTCTCACCCACCACTCAGCCTCACAACACTCCTAGTCACAGCTCTCACCCACCACTCGCCCCACAACACTCCCCAGTCACACTCCTAACACCACTCCTGCCCACCACTCACAGTCACAGCTCTCACCACCACCACAACACTTACTCCAGCTCTCACCACACTCTTACAACACTCCCACTTCACAGCACACCCCAGCTCCACACCTGCCCACACTCGACCACATCTCTCCCTCAACTCTCCCAGTCACATCTCACACCACTTACACTCTTGTCACAGCTCTCACCACCACTCGCCCAAACACTCCCAGTCACAGCTCTCATCACCACTGCCTACACTCCCCAGTCACAGCTCTCACCACCACTCTGCCTACAGCATTCCAAGTCACAGCTCTCACCACCACAAGCCTGCACTCCCATCACGGCTCTCACCACCACTCGCCCACAACACTGCCAGTCACTCCTCACCCACCTCGCTCACAAACTCCCAGTCACAGCTCTCACCACCACCTCGCTCACAGCACTCCTAGTCACAGCTCTGACCACCTGCCTACACTCCCAGTCACAGCTCTCACCACCACCTGCCTACAACACTCCTCACAGCTCTCACCACCACTCGCTTACAACACTCCCAGTCACAGCACTCACCACACTCTGCCCACAACACTCCCAGCCTGCATCACCACCACCACCTGCCTCATACTCCCAAACCACAGTTTCACCACCACTCTGCTCTACACACTTAGTCACAAGTCTCACCACCACTCGCCTCACAACACTCAGTCAAGAGCTCTCACCACTGCCTACAACAATCCCAGGCATCTCACTGCTCTCACCACCACTCGCCCACACACCCTGCAGACACAGCTCTCACCACCACTCGCCAACAAACTCCCAGTCACAGTCTCACCACCACCCTGCCCACAACACTCCCAGTCACAGCTCTGACCACCACCTCCTACAACACTCCTAGTCACATCTCTCACCACCACTCGCCTACAACTCTCCCAGCTCACATCTCTGACCACCACGCCTACACACCTCCCAGTCACAGCTCTCACCACCACTGCCACAACACTCCCAGTCACAGCTCACCACCACTTCGCCTACAACACCCAGGCTCACAGCTCTCACCACCACCTCGCCACAACAACCCCAGTCACAGCTCTCACCACCACTGCCCACACATAACCTCCAGTCACAGCTCTCACCACCACTGCCACACACTCCGGTCACAGAATCTCACCACACCACTGCCTCACAAAACTCCCAGCTCACATGCCTTCTGCACCACCACTCGCCCACACAACTCCCAGCCCACAGCCTCACCACCACCTGCCTACACACTCCCAGCCGCCATGCTCACCACCACCTGCCCACACAACACTCCTAGCTCACAGCCTCACCACCACTGCCACCACCACCCCAGCTCACAGCTCTCACCACCACTGCCCACAACACTCCTAGTACAGCCTCACCACCACCGCCTGCCAACACCCCAGTCACAGCCTCACCACCACTGCCTGCACAACACTCTAGCCCAGCTTCCACACCACTCCGCTCACCACTCCCAGCTCACAGCTCTCACTCACACCACCAGCCTCTAACTCTCCAACAGCCACATCTCACCACCACTCGCCACAGAATCCCAGTCACAGCCCCACCACACTGCCCACAACACTCCCAGTCACAGCCTCTCACCACCACCTGCCCACAACACCCCAGCCAGCTCTCACCACACCACTGCCTCCACAATCCCAGTCACCAGCTTCACACCACCACTCGCCCACAACACTCACAGCTCACAGCTCTCACCACCACCTCGCCAACACTCCCTAGTCACAGCTCTGACCACCACTAGCATGCCTGACACAGTCGCCATCACCACACTCTCCACAACATCTTAGCCACATCTCTGACCACTCACACGCCCACACTCTCCCAGTCACATCTCTGACCACCACACCTGCCCACAGCACCCTAGCCTCTCAGGCCTCACCAACACTCTGCCTCACAAACACTCTAGGCCCAGCCTCACCACCACCCGCCCACGGCACCCCTGCAGTCACAGCTCCACCACACCAGCCTGCCAACCTCCCAGCCACATCTCTGACCACCACTGCCACAACACTCACAGCCTCCAGCCACCACCACTGCCTACCTAGCTCACAGCCTGCCTCACCTGCACTGACTCCCAGCTCACAGCTCTCACCACCACTGCCTCACAACATCCCAGTCACACGCTCCTCACCACCACCCTCACCACACTCACAGTCAAGCTCTCACCACCACTCTTTCAACACTCTCAGTCCAGCTCTGACCAACACCCAGCACACGTACTCCTAGTCACAGCTATGACCACCACTTTCACTCAACACTCCCAGTCACAGCTCTGACCACTACACGCCTACAACTCTCCCAGTCACATTCCTGACCACCACTTGCCTTCCCAGACCTCCTCCAGCTGCTCACTCACACCTCCGCCTACAACACTCGCAGTCACAGCCTCTCATCACCACTGCCACAACACTCCCAGTCACAGCCTCACCACCACTCGCCTCCACAGCATTCCAAGTCACAGCTCACCACCCTCAACTCTGCATTCATCCCAGTCATGGCTCTCACCACCACTCTGCCCATACTGCCAGTAACGGTCTCACCACACTGCCTAAAACCCAAGCACAGCTCTCACCACCACTGCCCACAACACTCCCAGTCAAGCAGCTCTACCACCTCTGGCTACAACACTCCCAGTCGCTGCTCTCACCACCACTCTCACAACACTCCAGTCACAGCTCTCACCACCACTCCCCACAACACTTTAGTCACAGCTCTCCAGCACTCTGCCCACAACACCCCAGTCACAGCTCTCACCACCACCTGCCCACAAGACTCTAGTCACAGCTCTCACCACCACTCGCCAACAACACTCCCAGTCACAGCTCACCACCACTCGCCCAGCAACACTCCCAGTCACGGCTCACAACCACCTCGCCTCTAACACCCCAGCTCACAGCTCTCACCACCACTGCCTACACTCCCAATTCACAGCTCCTCACCACCACCTGCCAACAAACTCCCCACAGCTCTGCCCACCACCTGCCCACAGCACCCTGATCACAGCCTGACCCACCACCCCCAACCTCCCAGTCACATCTCACCTCACCATCTGCCCACAATCCTCCCAGTCACATCCTGACCACCAACTGCCCACAGCCCCACAGCCTCACCACCACCCGCCCACAACACTCCCAGCACAGCCTCACCACCACCGCCCACAAAAACCCCAGTCACAGCCTGCACCACCACTGCCTCCAGCACTCCCAGTCACATCTCTGACCACCACTCGCTCAACTCCCAGCTCACATCTCTCACCACCACTGCCAGCACTCCCAGTCACAGCTCTCACCACCACTGTACACACACTCCCAGGCTCACAGCACTCACCAACACTCGCCTACACACTCCTCAGCAGCCTCACCACCACTGTTTACACACTCACAGCTCCACAGTTTCTCACCACTACTGCCAACAAAACTCCCAGTCACAGCTCGACCACAGCTCGCCTACAGCACCCTAGTCACAGCTCTCACCACCACTGCCCACAACACCTTAGCCGCAGTCTCACCACCACTCTCACCCCAACACTCCCAGTCAGAGCTCTCACCACCACCGCCCACAGCACTCCCAGTCACGTGCTCCACCACCACCTCCTCTCAACACTCCCAGTCACAGCTCTCACCACCACCTCACCTACAACAATCTCAGGCTCACTGCACTCACCACACCTCGCCTACAACACCTCACAGTCACAGCTCTCACCACCAATCGCCAAAAATCCTCAGTCACAGTCTGACCACTCACCACCTACAGCACTTAGTCACACCTCACCACCACCTGCTCACAACACTCTAGTCACAGTTTCACCACCACTGCCTACACACTCCTAGTCACAGCTCACCACCACTCTGCCACAGCACTCCCAGCTCACAGCTCTCACCACCACTGCCTACAACTCTCCCAGTCACATTCCTGACCACCACCTGCTTACAGCACTCCCCAGCTCAGTCTCACCACCACTCGCCTTACAACACTCCCAGTCACAGCTCTCACCACCACCTGCCCCAACACTCCCAGCTCACAGCTCACCAGCACCTCGCCCACAACACTCCCAGTCACAGCTCACCACCACCTGCTCACAACACTCCCCAGTCACAGCTCACCACCACTCTGCCTCCAACACTCCCAGTCACAGCTCCTCACCACCACTCGCCTACAACAACCCCAAGTCACAGCTCACCACCCCACAACACCCCAGCCCACATCCCCACCCACCACCTGCCTACACTCCCAGCTCACAGCTCCTACCCACCACTGCCCACCCCCATCTGCCAGCCTCACCACCACCACCCACAACAATCTCAGTCACGCTCCACTGCCACTGCCCACACACCCACAGCCTCACCACCACTGCCAACAAACCTCAGTCACAGCTCTCACCACCATCTCGCCCACAACACCTCTAGCTCACAGCCTCACCACACCACTGCCCACAACACTCCTGCTCACACCACCACCACTCCGCCCACAACACTCCTAGTCACAGCTCTCACCACCACCTGCCCACCACAACTCCTGGTCACAGTCTCACCACCACTGCCTAACCCCTCTCCCAGTCACATTCTCTGACTCACCACTCACACTCCCAGCTCACAGCTCCACCACCACCTGCCCACAACACTCTCAGTCACAGCTCACCCACCACTGCCTACACACTCCCAGTCACAGCTCTCACCGCCACCCGCCTACTACACTCCACAGTCAAAGCTCACCACCACTGCCACACTCTCAGTCACAGCTCTGACCAACACTCACCACACTGCACTCCCAGACACAGCCATGACCACCACTCTACACCCCCAGTCACATCTCTACTCACCACCACCAACCTCCTCAGTCACATCTCTGACCACCACCTGCCCACAGCACTCTTGCTCACACCTCTCACCACCACTGCCCACAACATCCCATCTCACAGCTCTCATCACCAATCGCCTACAACACCTAGCCCAGCCACCACTGCCCACAGCCTAGTTTCAACACTTGCTTACACACTATGGTCTCACCACTACACTGCCTACAACACTGCCAGTAACGGCTCTCACCAACACTCGCCTACAAACTCCAAGTCACAGCTCTCACCACCACTCACAACACTCCTAGACACAGCTCCACCACCTCGCCCACAACACCCCAGTCACAGCTCTCACCACCACTGCCCACAACACCCTAGTCACAGGTCTCACCACCACTGCCTACAACACTCCTAGTCACAGCCTCCACCAGCAATCGCCTAAAACACTCCCAGCTCACACCTCTCACCACCACTGCCTACAACACCTCCTAGTCACAGCTCACCACCACTGCCCACACACACACCCAGCTCACAAGCTCTCACCACCACTGCCTACAACACTCTAGTCAGAGCTTCCCACCACCACTGCCTACAACAATCCCAGTCACTGCTCTCACCACCACTGCCCACACACTACACTCTAGTCACAACTCTACCACCACTCGCCACCAGCCTCCCAGTCACAGCTCTGACCACCACTTGCTCACACACACTCCTAGTCACTGCCTTGACCACCACACTCTCACAACACTCCCAGTCACATCTCTCACCACCATCTGCCACAACTCTCCAGCCTCACATCTCTGACCACCACTTGCTCACAGCACTCTCACAGCCTCACCAGCACTCGCCTCTTACAACACTCCCAGTCACAGCTCACCACCTCTCGCCTACAACACCATCAGCTCACAGCTCTCACCACCACTCGCCTCAGCACTCCCAGATCACAGCTCTCACCACCACTCGCCCCACAACCTCCCAGTCACATCTCTGACCACCACTGCCCACAGCACCCCAGCTCACAGCTCACCACCACTGCCCACACTCCCCAGCTCACAGCCTCACCACCACTGCCACAACACTCCCCACAGTCACATCTCTGATCACCACTCTCACAACACTCCCAGTCACAGCTCTCACCACCACTGCCTCCAAACTCCCAGTCACAGCTCTTCCCACCACCAATCGCCTACATACTCCTAGTCACAGCTCACTACCACTCACGCCTACAGCATTCCAGGCAAGCTTTTGCACCACACGTGTACAACACTCCCAGTCACGCCTCACCACCACTCGCTCACAACACTGCCAGTAACGGCTCTCACCAACACTCGCCCATAAAACTCCAAGTCACAGCTCACCACCACTCGCCCACAACACTTGTAGTCACAGCTTCTACCACCTTCCGCTCACAACACTCAGCCGTTGCTCTCACCACCACTCGCCCACAACACTCCTAGTCACAGGTCTCACCACCACTCGCTTACAACACTTTAGTCACAGCCTCACCAGCACTTCGCCTAAACACTTAGTCATACCTCTCACCACCACTGCCTACAACACCTTAATCAAGTCTCACCACCACTCGCCTGGCTAACACACCCAGTTACAAGTCTCACCACCACTCTCCCTTACAACACTCCTAGTCAGAGCCTTCACCACCACTCGCCTGACAACAATCCCAGTCACATCTCTGACCACCACTCGCCTACAACACCCCATTCACAGCTTCACCACCACCACCTACAACACCCCAGTCACAGCTCCCCACCACCACTGGCTACTACACTCCCAGTCACAGCTCTCACCACCTCTCGCCTACAAAAACTCCCAGTCGCAGCTTCAACACCACTGCACTCCCAGTCACATCTCTGACCACCACTGCCTACAACTTCCCAGTCACATCTCCGACCCCACTTACAGCACCCCAGTAGCTCTAACCACCACTTCGCCTACAACACTCCCAGTCACAGCTCTCACCACCTCTCGCCTACAACACTCCCAGTCGCAGCTCACCACCACCGCCACAACACTCCCAGCCACAGCTCACCACCACTGCCTACAACTCTCAATCACAACTTGACCGCTATCGCTTACAGCACTCCCAGTCACAGCGCTCACCACCATTCTCTGCTACAACACTCCCAGTCTCACCACCACTCGCTTACAACACTTCAGTCACAGCTCTGACCAACACTCAGTATGCCACTCCTAGTCACAGCTATGACCACCACTCTCTTACAACACTCCCAGTCACATCTCTGACCACCGCACACCCACAATCCTCCCAGTCACATCTCTGACCACCACCTTGCCTACAGCACTCCTAGTCACAGTCTCACCACCACTGCCTACAACCTCCCAGTCACAGCCTCATCACCACCACTGATACAACACTCCCAGTCACAGCTTCCACCACCACTCGCCTACATTCCAAGTCACAGCTCAACACCTCGCCAACAACACCCCACTATGGCTCTAACCACCACTGCCTAACAACACTGCCAGTAACGGCTGTCACCAACACTTCAAGTCACAGCTCTCACCACCACTCGCCACAACACCTTAGTCACAGTCTTACCACCTTCGCCTACAACACACCCAGTCGTTGCTCTCACCACCACTCGCCTACAACACCTCAGTCACAGCTCTCACCACCACTTCCGCCACAACACTCTTAGTCACAGCCTCACCAGCACTCGCCTACAACACCCAGTCACACCTTCACCACCACCGCCTACAACACTCCCAGTCACAAGTCTCACCACCACTGCCTATAACACTCCTAGTCAGAGCTCCCACCACCACTGCCTACAACAATCCCAGTCACTGTTTCACCACCACCGCGTACTACACCCCAGTCACAACTTCACCACTACTTCGCCAATTACCACAGCTCTGACCACCACTTGCCTACAGCACCCTAGTCACAGCTCTGACCACCACTCTCTTACAACACCCTAGTCACATCTCTCACCACCATTCGCCTACAACTCTCCCAGTCAAAATCTCTGACCACCACTCTGCCTACAGCACTCTTAGTCACAGTTCTCCAGCACTCGCCTACAACACTCCCAGTCACAGCTCACCACCTCGCCTACAGCACCTTAGTCACAGTTCTCTCCAGCACTCCGCCTCCAACACTCCCAGCTCTACCACCTCCCGCCTACCACACCTCACAGTCAAGCCTACCACCACTCGCCAACACTTCCTCAGTCAGCTGACCAACACTCAGCATACTGCACTCCTAGTCACAGCTATGACCACCACTTTCTACACTCCCAGTCACATCTCTGACCACTACACGCCTACAACTCTCCCAGTCACATCTCTGACCACCACTTGCCTACACTCCTAGTCACAGCTCTCACCACCACTGCTTACAACATTCCAAGTCACAGCTCTCACCACTCGCCTAACACTCCCAATTACGGCTCTCACCAACACTGCCTACAAAACTCCAGTCACAGCTCTCACCACCACCGCCTACAACACTCCTAGTCACAGCTCTACCACCTCTCGCCTACAACACTCCCAGTCGCTGTCTCACCTCCACTCTACAACACTCCTAGTCACAGCTTCACCACCATCTTACAACACTTTAGTCACAGGTCTCACCAGCACTTCGCCTACAACACTTCCAGTCACAGTCTCACCACCACTCGCTTACAACACTCCCAATCACAGCTTCACCACCACTGCCATAACACCTCCCAGTCACAAGTCTCACCACCACCGCCTACAACACCCTAGTCACAGCTCACCACCACTGCCTACAACACCAGTCACACCTCTCACCACCTCTGCCCACCACACCCCAGCTGCAGCTCACCACCACTACAACACTCTTAGTCACAGCTCAGCACTCGCCTACAACACCCCAGTCACAGCTCACCGCCACCCGCCTACTATACTCACAGTCAAAGCCCTTCCCCACCACTCGCCAACAACACTCCTCAGTCACAGCTCTGACCAACACATACTGCACTCCAAGACACAGCTATGACCACCACTTTCAACACCCAGTCACATCTCTGACCACACTCGCCGCCAACTCTCCCAGTCACATCTCTGATCCACCACTTGCCTACAGCACTCTTGTCACACCTTCACCACCACTGCCTACAACACCCCAGTCACAGCTCATCACCAATCGCCTACAACACCATAGTCACAGCTCACCACCACTCACCTACAGCTTCCAAGTCACAGCTCTCAACACCTCGCCTACAACAATCCCAACTACGGCTTCACCACCCCTGCCTAACACTGCCAGGAACGGCTCTCACCAACACTCGCCTACAAACTCCAAGTCACAGTCTCACCACCACTTCGCCACAACACCCTAGTCACAGCTCTCTACCACCTTCGCTCACAACACTCCCAGTCGCTCACCACCACTCGCCACAACACTCCTAGTCACAGGTCTCACCACCACTCGCTACAACACTCTTAGTCACAGTCTCACCAGCACTCGCCTAAACACTCCCAGTCACACCTCTCACCACCACTCGCCCTACAACACCCTAATCACAGCCTCTCACCACCACTCGCCTACAACACACCCAGTCACAAGTCTCACCACCACTGCCCACAACACCCTAGTCAGATCTCACCACCACTCGCCAACAACAATCCCAGTCACTGCTTCACCACCACTCGCCTACTACACTCCCAGTCACAATCTCACCACTACTACAAATCCCAGTCACAGCTCTGACCACCACTTGCCTACACGCACCTAGTCACAGCTCCACCACCACTTCTTATAACACTCCTAGTCACATCTTCACCACCATTCGCCTACAACCTCCCAGTCACATCTGACCACCACTTGCCTACAGCACTCTTAGTCACAGCTCACCAGCACTTCCGCTACAACACTCTCAGTCACAGCCTCACCACCTCTCGCCTACAACACTCCTAGCCGCTCTCACCACCACCGCCATACAGCACTCCCAGTCACAGCCTCACCACCACTCGCCTACAACTCTCCCAGTCACATCTCTGATCACCACTCGCCCACAGCACCTCCAGTGCACAGCTCACCACCACTGCCTACAGCACCCCAGTCACACTCTCACCACCACCGCTTCACAACTCTCCCAGTCACATCTCTGATCACCACTCGCCTACAGCACTCCTAGTCACAGCTCACCACCACTCGCCTACAAAACTCCAAGTCACAGCTCACCACCACCGCCTACATAGCTCCCAGTCACAGCCTCACTACCACACGCCTACAGCATTCCAGGCACAGCTCTTGCTACCACAGGTGTACAACACTCCCAGTCACGCTCTCTCACCACCACTGCCTACAACACTGCCAGTAACGGTCTCACCAACCCCGCCACAAAACTCCAAGTCACAGCTCACCACCACTCACAACACTCTAGTCACAGCTCTACCACCTTCAACACTCCCAGTCGTTGCCTTTACCACCACTCGCCTACAACACTCCTAGTCACAGGTCTCACCACCACTCGCTACAACACTCTTAGTCACAGTCTCACCAGCACTCGCTTAAACACTCCCAGTCACACCTCTCACCACCACTCGCCTACAACACTCCTAATCACAGCTCCACCACCACTCGCCTACAACACACCCAGTCACAAGTCTCACCACCACTCGCCTACAACACTCCTAGTCAGAGCTCACCACCACTCGCCACAACAATCCCAGTCACTGCTCTCACCACCACTCGCCTACTACACCCCAGTCACACTTCACCACCTTCGCCAACCACACTCCCAGTCGCAGCTCACCACCACCGCCACAATCCTAGTCACAGCCTCACCACTCGCCTACAACACTCCTAGTCACACCTTCACCACCACTCGCCTACAACACTCCAGCCGTCACAAGTTCACCACCACTCGCCTATAACACTCCTAGTCAGGAGTCTCACCACCACTCGCTTACAACAATCCCAGTCACTGCTTCACCACCACTGCGTACTACACTCCCAGTCACAACTCACCACTACTCGCCAACATCACTCACAGCCTGACCACCACTCTGCCCACAGCACCCTAGTCACAGCTCTGACCACCACTCTCTTACAACACTCCTAGTCACATCTTTCACCACCATCTGCCTACAACTCTCCCAGTCACCTCTGACCACCACTTGCCTACAGCACTTAGTCACAGTTCTCCAGCACTCGCTTCACAACACTCCTAGTCACAGCTCTCACCACCTTCGCCTACAGCACTTTGCAGGTCACAGTTCTCCAGCACTCGCCTACAACACCCCAGTCACAGCTCTTACCACCTCTCGCTCACCACACCTCACAAAGCTTCACCACCACTCGCCAACAACACCTCAGTCACAGCCTGACCAACACTCAGCATACCGCACTCCTAGTCACAGCGACCACCACTCTCTACAACACTCCCAGTCACATCTCTGACCACGCCTACAACCTCTCCCAGTCACATCTCGACCACCACCTTGCCTACAGCACCCTAGCTCTCACCACCACTCGCTATAACATTCCAGTCACAGCTCACCACCTCGCACACTCAACATGGCTTCACTACCTGCCTTTAATACAGTTTACCACCTTCACAACACTCCTAGTCGTTGTCTCACCTCCACTCGCCTACAACACTCCCTAGTCACACTCACCACCACTCGCTACAACACTCTTAGTCACAGGTCTCACCAGCACTCGCCTACAACACTTCCAGTCACAGCTCACCACCACTCGCCACAACACTCCTAATCACAGCCTCACCACCACTCGCCTACAACACCCCAGTCAGTACTCACCACTCGCCTACAACACCCCTAGTCACAGCTCACCACCACTCGCCTCCAACACTCCCAGTCACACCCCACCACCTTCGCCTCTACACACTCCCAGTTGCAGCTCACCACCACTCGTTCACAACACCTTGTCACAGTCTCACCACCACTCGCCTACAACATTTTAGTCACAGTCTCACCAGCACTCGCCTACAACACTCCCAGTCACAGCTTCACCACACACTCGCCTACTATACTCACAGTCAGCTTCACCACCACTGCCAACAACACTCTCAGTCACAGCTTGACTAACATAGCATGCACTCCCAGGACACACGCTATGACCACCACTTCTTACAACACTCCCAGTCACATTTCTCACCACCACTGCCTACAACTCTCCCAGTCACATCTCTGACCACCACTTGCCTACAGCACTCTTGTCACACCTTTCACCACCACTGCCTACAACACTCCAGTCACAGCGCTCATCACCACCGCCTACAACACTCATAGTCACAGCTTCACACCACCACTCACCTACAGCCTCAGTCACAGCTTCAACACCTCTGCTCAACAACTGGCCACGTACCACCTCTCGCCACACTCCAGTCGCTGCTCACCACCACTCTGCCAACACTCCCAGTCACAGGTCTCTCACCACCACTCGCCTACAACACACCCAGTCACGTCTCACCACCACTCGCCTACAACACTCCTAGTCAGAGCTCACCACCACTCGCCTACAACTCCCAGTCACTGCTCTCACCACCACTCGCCTACTACACCCAGTCACACCTCTCACCACTCTCGCCAACCAACTCCCAGTCGCAGCTCACCACCACTCGCCTACAACACTCTAGTCCTTGCTTCACCACCACTCGCCACAACACTCCCAGTCACGCCTCTACCACTCGCCACAACACTGCCAGTAACGGCTCTCACCAACACTCGCCACAAAACTCCCAAGTCACAGCTCACCACCACTCGCCTACAACACTCCTAGTCACAGCTCTTACCACCTCTCGCCCATACCTCAGTCGTTTCCTACCACCACTCGCCTACAACACTCCTAGTCACAGGTCTCACCACCACTACAACACACCCAGTCACAGTCTCACCACCACCGCCACAACACTCCTAGTCAGAGCTTCACCACCACTTCGCCTACAAAATCCCAGTCACTGTCTCACAACCACTTCGCCTACTACAACTCCCAGTCACACCTCTCACCACCTCGCCAACCACACTCCCAGTCGCAGCTCTCACCACCACTGCCTACAACACCTCCTAGTCACAGCCTCACCACCACTCGCCTACAACACTCCCAGTCACAGCTCACCACCATCACTTACAACAATCCCAGTCACAGCGCCACCACCACTCGCTACAACACTCCAAGTCACAGATCTCACCACCACTCGCCTGCCAACACTCCCAGTCACAGCTCACCAGCACTGGCCTACAACACCCCAGTCACAGCTTCACCACCACTCGCCTGCAACACTCTTAGCTCCCAGCTCTACCACTCGCCAAAACTCCAGTCACAGCTCACCAGCACTCGCCTACAACATCCCAGTCACGTCTCACCCCACTCGCCTGCAGTACCCCCAGTCACGGCTCTCACCACCACTCGCCTTCACCCTAGTCACAGTTTACCACCACTGCCTACGACAATCTCAGTCACTGCTCTACCGCCACTCGCCTACTACACCTCACAGTCACAGCTCTCACCACTGCTCGCCAACAAAACTCTCAGTCACAGTCTGACCATCACCTACAGCACTCCTAGTCACAGCTCACCAACCACTCGCCTACAACACCCCCAGTCAGACCTCTCACCACCCACTCACAACACTCCAGTCACAGTCTCACCACCACTCGCCTACTACACTCACAGTCACAGCTCTCACCACCACTGCTCACAACACTCCCAGACACAGCTCACCACCACTCGCCTACAAAACCCCCAGTCACAGCTCTCACCACCATCGCCTACATAGCTCCCAGTCACAGCTTCACTACCACACGCCTACAGCCCTCCAAGTCACAGCTCACTCACTCACCACGTGCCAACACTCCCAGTCACGGCTCTCACCACTCGCCTACAACACTCCCATTCACAGCTCTCACCACCACTCACCTCCACAACACTTCCAGTCACAGCTCTCACCACCACTCGCCTACTTCACTCACAGTCACAGCTCACCACTACTTCGCCAACAAACCCCTCAGTCACAGCTCTGACCATCACTCACCTACAGCACCCCTAGTCACAGCTCTACTAACCACTCGCACAACACTCCCAGTCAGACCTCTCACCACCACTCACCTAACACTCCCAGTCACAGCTTCACCACCACTGCCCACTACACTACAGTCACAGCTCTGATCACCACTCGCCTACAGCACTCCTAGTCACAGTCTCACCACCACTCGCCTACAAAACTCCCAGTCACAGCTCTCACCACCAATCGCCTACATAGCTCCCAGTCACAGCCTCACTACCACACGCCTACAGCCTTCCAGTCACAGCCTCACTACACGTGGCCAACACTCCCAGTCACGGCTCTCACCACCACTCGCCTACAACACCCCATTCACAGCTCTCACCACCACTCACCTCCAACACTTCCAGTCACAGCCTCACCACCACTCTGCTTCACTTCACTCACAGTCACAGCTCACCACTACTGCCAACAAACTTCTCAGTCACAGCTCTGACCACCACTCACCTACAGTACTCGTCACAGCTTCACCAGCACTCGCCTACAACACCTCAGTCACAGCTCACCACCACTTGCCTACAACACCTTCCTAGTCACAGCTCTACCACCACTCGCCTATAGCACTCCCAGTCACATCTCTGACCACCACTCGCCTACAACTCTCCCAGTCACAGCTCTAACCACCACTCGCCTACAACACTCCCAGTCACAGCCTCACCACCACTCGCCTCACAACACTCCCAGTCACAGTCTCACCACCAAACGCCTACAGCATTCCAAGTCACAGTCTCACTACCACACGTGTACAACACTCCCAGTCACGTCTCACCACCACTCGCCTCACAACACTCCCAGTCACAGCTCTCACCACCTATCGCCTACAACACTCCCAGTCGCAGCTCACCACCACTCTACAACACTCCCAGTCACAGCTTCACCACCACTGCCTGCAACACTCCCAGTCTCAGCTCACCACCTATGGCCTACAATACCCAGTCACAGCTCACTACCACTGCCTACAACACCTCCCAGTCACGGCTCACCACCACTCGCCTTCAACACTCCCAGTCACGGCTGTCACCACCACTGCCTTGAACACCCCATCTGCAGCTCTCACCACCACTCACCTACAACAATCTCAGTCACTGCTTCACCGCCACTCGCCTCCTACTACCCTCACAGTCACAGCTCACCACTACTCGCCAACAAACTCTCAGTCACAGCTCTGACCACCACTCACCTACACACCCTAGTCACAGCTCTCACCACCACTCACCTACAGCACTCCTAGTCACAGCCTCACCACCACTGCCTACAACACACCTAGTCACAGCTCACCACCACCTCGCCTACGGCACTCCCAGTAACAGCTCTCACCACCACACGCCTACAACCTCTGAGTCACATCTCTGACCACCACTCGCTTACAGCACTCCCAGTCACAGCGCTCACCACCACCGCCTACAACACCTCTCAGTCACAGCCTCACCACCACTCGCCATACCTCCAGTCACTATCCTCACCACCACTCGCCACAACAATCCCAGTCACTGCTCTCACCAACCATTCGCTTCACAACACTCCTAGTCACAGCTAGCACACCTTCGCCTACAACACTCCCAGTCGTTGTCTCACCACTGCTCGCCTACAACACTCCTAGTCACAGTCTCACCACCACTCTCACAACACTCTTAGTCACAGCTCTCACCAGCACTCGCCTACACACTCCCAGTCACAGCTCTCACCACCACTCGCCTACAACACCTCCAATCACAGCTCTCACCACCACCACTCACCTACAACTCTCTGAGTCACATCTCTGACCACCACTCGCCACAGCACTCCCAGTCACAGCTCACCACCACTCGCCTAACACTCTCAGTCACAGTCTCACCACCATTGCCTACAACACTCCCAGTCACAGCCCTCACCACCACTCGCCTACACACTCCCAGTCACACCCTCACCACCTTCGCCTACCACACTCCCAGTCGCAGCTCTCAGCACCACTCGCCTACAACACTCCAGTCACAGCTCTCACCACGACTCGCCTACAATACTCTTAGTCACAGCGCTCACCAGCACTCGCCTACAACACTCCAGTAGCTCTCACCACCACTCGCCTACAACACTGCCAGTAACGGCTCACCAACACCTTGCCACAACACTCCCAGTCACAGCCCTCACCACCACTCGCCACAACAATCCCAGTCACTGCTCTCACCACCCACTGACTACAACACTCCTAGTCACAGCTCTACCACCTTCGCCTCACAACAATCCCAGTCGTTGCTCTCACCACCACTCGGCTAACACTCCTAGTCACAGCTCACCACCACCGCTTACAACACCTTAGTCACATCTCACCACCATTCGTCTACAACTCTCCCAGTCACCTCTGACCATCACTTGCCTACAGGACTCTTAGTCACAGTTCTCACCAGCACTCGCCTACAACACCCAGTCACAGCTTCACCACCTCTCGCCTGCAACACTCCTAGTCACAGTCTCACCACCACTCGCCTCTACACTCCCAGTCACAGCTCTCACCACCACTGCCTACAACTTCCCAGTGTATCTCTGATCACCACTCGCCTACAGCACTCCCAGTCACAGCTTCACCACCACTCGCCTACAAACCTCCCAGTCACAGCTCTCACCACCACTCGCCTACATAACTCCCAGTCACAGCTTCACCACCACACGCCTACAGCATTCCGTCACAGCTCGCTCACACGTACAACACTCCCAGTCACGGCTCTCACCACCACCGCCACAGCACTGCCAGTCACGGCTCACCACCACTCGCCTACAAAACTCCTAGTCACAGTTCTCACCACCACTTACAACACCTCCCAGTCACACCTTCTCACCACCTCTCGCCACCACACTCCCAGTCGCACCACCACTCGCTTAAACACTCATAGTCACAGCTCACCACCACTCGCCTACAATACTCTTAGTCACAGCTCTCACCAGCACTCGCCTACACACTCCAGTCACAGCTCACAACCACTGCCCCAACACTCCCAGTCACAGCTCATCACCACTCGCCTACAGACTCCCAGTCACAGCTCTCACCACCACTCGCCTACAACACTCCCAGTCACAGCTCACCACCACTCGCCTACAACATCCCAGTCACTGCTCTCACCGCCACTTGCCAACAACACTCCTACTCCACAGCTCTCACCACCACTCGCCATAACACTTTAGTCACAGCTCACCAGCACTTTTTCACAACACTCCCAGTCACAGCTCCACCACCAATCGCCTACAACACCAGTCACAGCTTCACCACCACTCGCCTACAACACTCCCAGTTTCACCACCACTGGCTTACAACAACCCAGTCACAGCTCTCACTACCACTTGCCTACTACACCTATCCAGTGCTCACCACCACTCGCCAACAAAACTCAGTCACAGCTGACCACCACTCACCTACAACACTCCTAGTCACAGCTCTCACCACCACTCGCCTACAGCACCCCCAGTCACAGCCTCACCACCACTCGCCTACAACTCTCTGAGTCACATCTTCACCACCACTGCTTACAGCACTCCCAGTCACAGCGCTCACCACCACTCGCCACAACACTCAGTCACAGCTCACCACCGTCTACAACACCTCCCAGTCACAGCCTCACCACCACTCACAACAATCCCAGTCACTGCTCAACACCTTCGCCTACACACCTCCTAGTCATAGCTGCATTACCATCTCGCCGACAACACTCCAGTGCTGTCTCACCACCACTGCCACAACTTTCCTAGTCAAGCTCTCACCACCACCGCTACAACACTCTTAGTCACAGCTCACCAGCACTCGCCTACAACACTCCCAGTCGTTGCTTCACCACCACTCGCCTACAACACTTCCAATCACAGCTCACCACCACTCGCCTACACTCCCAGTCACAAGTCTCACCACCACTCGCCTACAACACTCCTAGTCACAGCCTCTCACCACAACCGCCTACAACACTCCCTGTCGCACCTCTCACCACCTCTCGCCTACCACACTCCCTGGCGAGCCTCACCACCACTCGCCATAACACCCTAGTCACAGCTCTCACCACGACTCGCTCACAATATCTTAGTCACAGCTCTCACCAGCACTGCCACACACTCCCATTCACAGCTCTCACCGCCACTCGCCTACTATACTCACAGTCAAAGCTCACCACCACTCAACACCTCAGTCACAGCTCTGACCAACACTAGCATACCGCACTCCGTCACAGCTATGACCACCACTCACTTACAACACTCCCAGTCACATCTCTGACCACCACTCGCCTGCAACCTCCCAGTCACATCTCTGACCACCACTTGCCTACAGCACCTTGTCACAGCTTCACCACCACTCGCCACAACACTCCCATTCACAGCTCTCATCACCACTCGCCTACAACCTCCTAGTCACAGCTTCACCACCACTGCATTCCAAGTCACAGCTTCCAACACCTCGCTTCACAACACTCCCAATTACGGCTCACCACCACTCGCCAACACTGCCAGTAACGGCTTCCACCAACACTCACCTACAATACCAGTCACAGCTCTCACCACTACTCGCCAACAAAACTCCCAGTCACAGCTCTGTCCACCACTTGCCTACAGCACTCCTAGTCACAGCACTGACCAGCACTCGCCTACAACACTCCCAGTCACAGCTCTCTCCACCTTTCGCCTACAACACTCCTAGTCACATCTCTCACCACCATTCGCCTACAACTCTCCCAGTCACATCTCTGACCACCACTTTCCTACAGCACTCTTAGTCACAGCTCTCACCAGCACTCGCCATAACACTCCCAGTCACAGCTCTCACCACCTTCGCCTACAAACACCTAAGTCACAGCTTCACCACCACTCGCCTGACAACTCTCCTAGTCACATCTCTGATCACAACCTCGCCTGCACTCCCAGTCACAGCTCTACAACCGCCCACAAAATTCCCAGTCACAGCTCTCACCACCACCACCTACATAACGCCCAGTCACAGCTCTCACCACCACACCCTACAGCATTCCCGTCAGAGCTCGCTACCACACGCACTAACACTCCCAGTCACGGCTCTCACCACCACTTACAGCACTGCCAGTCACGGCTCACCACCACTCGCCTACAAAGTAATACGTAACTGAACGAAGTGCATACTGA
>NW_024749697.1:0-7859 GCF_018991925.1 Homarus americanus
TATATATATATATATATATATATATATATATATATATATATATATATATATATATATATATATATATATATATATATATATATATATATATATATATATATATATATATATATATATATATATATATATATATATATATATATATACACGCTTTACGATTAATTAGTTAATACAATATATACCTGTAATATATATTTAGGTCTATTTTCAAGACATTACACTTAATAATACGAATTTTCTCAACACTTTAAAATTTCCTAATTATCTAACGAATAATAATAATAATAATAATAATAATAATAATAATAATAATAATAATAATAATAATAATAATCGAGACAAGTTGATAACGTTCACATTGAAATTATTTTATATTTTCAACATTTGTTTTATATACTTTGAGAATACTTCGTCATATATGAGTGTAAAAGTCTATTATGTTTTAACCTGCTAGAGTGGTGAAGCAAGGCTTTAGGCACAGTAATAAGTGACGAATTTACAGTGAAACCTAACGGACTGTTCTCTCCATACAGTCCGTTAGATGGAGGTCCTCACATCTAACGGACACTTGATATAACAGACATTCCTCCACAAAGAGTCCGTTGAATAGAGGTTTCACTATACATATACTAAATTATATATCAAGCATAATTTACATATGAGGATATTAAACAATAAATAATATAAATTTGCATATATCAAACTACACCAAAAATAATAATTAACACAAGCTATATTAACTAACACATTTACACAAACTATATCAATTAACATATATTTAGCATATTTTAACTCCAACAAGAAACCTTAATACTTATAACTATTAATCTTACGTTAATTAAAAACACCTGGTACCTGTGTTAATAATTTTTAACCATGTGTATCGATTATTTCCAGGGTTTTTTTTTTTGTTTACCTGAACTTTTGAGATAAATTATTATGTAAACTACGAAAACAAAATAAACAAGTCATGGATACAAACAGCGAAAATACCGAAAAGTCATGACGTAGTGACTTTTTTGTTTACGTTGTAAGTAGATAATTATAATTGGATAGATAAATATATATATAAGTAGATATATGAGTTGATAGAAAGATATATACAAGCAGATAGACAAAAACATATAAATAGATAAATAAAAAGTGATGGAAAAGTTATTTACTATTTTGTCTTTGCTTTTATATACATATACTCAATTTATATACATTACCTATATGGAACTCAATGCTACATAATGCCGATAGTCTTCTGTTTGTATTAGTATTTTCGTGGGTATTTTTGCTTTATTTATTATTGTATCTGAGGTATAATTTTTGTTTGGGATTTTTTTTTTAATATAAGAACATTTTTAAGGCATTGTCGCTTTTATTCACTCTGTATGTATGGGCATTTTTTGTATGTATGGATGTTTTTATTTCTGTTTGGTTAATAATTCAGTATGTATGGAGTTTTTATTTACAGTGGTAATTTTTTCATATTTGTTCCTATGTTGATTTGAGCATTTTTTTGTTTTCAGATTATTCACAATATAGAGTCTCTCACCTAGTGTGTCGTGTCGTGTGAGGCTTTAGACTACAAAGGACCTGTATCACACACTACCATTGAATTAAACTTTTACCAGATTCATTAATACAATAATATAAACATCTACAGGATTCTCATGTAGTGGGGAAATGACATTATAGACACTTACAAGAATCACTAGTGAGTATTAAGTGATTCTCTTTCTAGATACTCAAGTGGGGAAAATGGCAGAACTGTCGACACTAGAATAGCCTCTGGGATTTTGAATTGATAGACATACCGAGTCCTCAGGTAGTAAACTATCGTACCTGAAGAAAGTGTACTAACTCCTGTACACTAGAACTATCAAACTATCATCTTATCACCTTCACGTAGACATCTGGAGTTATTTATTGTCTCTTAAGGTATTCTGAAAATTATTGCCGTAGGAAGTCTTAAATTGGATAACTAACTCGTACCACAAGCAATCAAGCCGCCCGGAGATGGTTTGATATCTTATACTTTCTTTCTGTACTAGCCTGCAACTACCATCACTACCACTATCATCATCACTACTACTACCACCATCGATACCATATTCACTAGCACCAAAAATACTACCATCACCACCGACACCATACCTACCACCGGCATAAATATCACTATCACCACCGACACCATACCTACCACTATCATCACCATCATTACCATGTCTTATTGCCACCACTACCACTATCGACACCATACCCCCACCACAAGTATTGTTTATTATGACTGGTTATCCCAAACTGTAAACAAGACGAAGATAACAAAAAAACATGTTATCTTGGCCGTGTTATCAATCTGTGTTATCTTGGTAGCATTTAAAGGATAACCATTTACTCCCAAGTTTCAATTCCCTGTTTTAAATATTTTACGAACTTGAAAAAAAAAATTCTAGTTATCGTGGCAATTGATGGGGATAACCGTAGACTTGTTTTGTCTTAGCGGTACTGCCAATTCGGGTTTAATTCGCCATATATAAATTTCTATAGTTTTCGGTATATCTAAATTAGGCTTTTAACCATCTATATAATTACCCCATTCATTATATAAGAGGGATATATTTTTGTATTATTGTAGGTATATTTCCAGCTCTCATAATATAGGCGGGATATATTATAATTGACGTTATATTAGCTGTATTTATGAGCTATATTAGGAGGAAACTCGAAAGGCAGTTTGATGAGAAGACACAAAAATAACTGATTTTGTTTTCATTGGCCTCTACTGTAGGTATTTAAAGGGAATTTTTAGTTTCCCACTTAAGGAGATGGAAAAGATTAATTCGTTTTCCATTATCGCCTGTAATTAATATCAATACGTAACACCACTTTAAAAAAAATTACTCTGATGTTCATATAAAAAATAACCTAAACTTTGAATTAAGGTATAGCAAAAATCATCTTAGGTTATATGTAAATATACTTAAATCGGGACATATCTATAATCTGTCTTTAAATATTCCCTAAATATACGTAAGCCAACCTCATCCTTAAAGTTACAACTCAAAATATGTCTCAAGTTTGACCTAGTAACACCTCAAGGACAGCTGAAGACAACACAAGGGAAGACGATAAAAACTTCTCGTGGTTGAAATAATTACTTGAAGTGAGGGAGTCCGGCCAAGAGAGACATAACACACACCCATTTAAAGAGGTCAGTTTCTTCAGGGTTTTATTCATTCATTTACTTAGTTTTCGTTATTAATATTTGGTCATAATGGAGAGATTATTCTGGTTTTCTTTATTTTTCTTAGTATTCTTTCTTTCTTGTTTGTTTTTCTTTCTTCTGTTTCTGCTTTTTATTTTATTCACCTGCAACTTATTTGTTTTTCTTATTTTTCTCTTCTTTCATCATCTGCTTCTATTTTTCTTCTTTCTTCAGCTTTTCTTCCTTCCTTCTTCTTCTTCTCATTAATATTACCATCATCATTATTATTATTATTGCAAAGATCATTATTTTAATTTCCCTTGCTATTTACATCAATACAAAATACAGTAAATAAATTTTAATCTTTTCTTTCCATCGCTATGACGTAAACAAAATTTTTTCTTCCTGAAGTAAAAAATAAAATACCAATCAAACACACTAATGAATATGAAGTCGATTTCTTGATTTATAATGTCCTCAGTAAGGGTTGAGGCGTTTTGTAAATCCTCTTGATGTTTGTAATTGATTAAACATTTCTTCCTTACCTGTAATGTGGGCCAGGTAGAGGGTGTTACCTGTCCTCGTGTTCCAGGTAAGCCCAATAAACAGATTGTGAAATCCTTTTATGGTGAACGGGAGATGTGTCTTATTAGGACATGTAAGTTAATATTTTACAAAATTTTCAAGACATTTATTTTTTTTCTTTGGGTAATTAAAATTCTTGTTCTTGTGACATTAAATAACTCGCCTTTGTTTATGGCATTTAAATGAACTTATTTTTAAAGCGTGTTTCAGGATATTTAAAGCCCGTCACTTACGTCACTAAATATTACGTCTTCTTAGGTTAGGTTAGTGAGGCAGAAAAATTTTAATACTGAAGAATGTAGAATAATTTAATACTCCCGTTAATAATAATAAGAATAATGTAAATTTATGATAGAATGTTCGTGTTAGTCTCATTATAATAATTAATAGAATCTAAAAAAATTAAAATACAAAAATAGTTAATTTTTATTTTTGTAGTAAAGTATTTTAATTTTGTAATTGATAGTAAAGTAAAATATGGGGAAAATTAACGTGTTTAGTATTACTGTGTCATCTAGAACCGTGTATTTTCCGCCTAGGTCGAGATATCAAATTCAAATCCAAATCTTACAATGGCACGGCTATCCTGCTATCCTTGCTATCTAGTGCTGAAGACCTATTGCAGTATCGAGATATCAATCTTTAATATATTCACTGTTAGATATCCTCTTTGCTATTTCACGTTACTTAACAATAAGACAGTTTCTTCTTCAATCTAATATAACGTGAAGATATCCAGAACGTATTAAATATGTCTCTCAGTAGTTCTCCAAGTACCTCGTTAAGTGGGTAATTATTCCAGACACAATTAGTCGTAAGTCCGCGTACCTTCGTCCAAAATAGGCCTTTGTAAATCACTGAGAATTTTACGGTTTCATAGATTTTGATATTTTACAAAGAGGAAATACATTGCTAATAATAACGTAATGTTCCTTTGTATGTATGTATGTATGTATGTATGTATGTATGTATGTATTATCTGGAGTGTGTAATCCTACTGAACGGCTTAAGTATACATTTAATAACACTCATACATAATAATACACCATCCAGCTGTTATAATAGGTGTTGTATATTATGTATTTCTATATACACATACACTAATATACGGTGTAATTTATACGTTATTTCTGTGGTGTAATAACTAGTAAACTTACACGACACAAGACTAGAAAATTACTTACATTTATCGTAAATTAGAAAAAATAAACTTAACTCGTAAATACAGGTACAAAATCAGGTCTAGTATACAGGTACAGTGATCTCTCGGCCGTGAGTTGAATACCTTTATAAGACAAGTAAATATTAGTTACAGTATCTTGTAATGTAAAGTGATACATTTCAGTAGTGAAAATACAGAGTTATGTTTAGCATTTAGGTTTTTTTTTTGATGGTGTTAATGATTAATATAATTTTCAGGTGGTAATATAAATAAAACTAACTTTTTCACCATTTCTGTTTGAACCACTTAAATTTTTTTTGTCCCGTAAGTGGTAAATTAAGAATCTCACTTGAATAATGAATTGTACCATTTAAAACATAACTGTATTAAGTGGAAATCCTAATTAATTCCAAATATTCTTAACTGAACTATGTAATTTAACTGTACAATAATAATTACACTAACCTTTGATGACTTAAAAGAAATAATAATAGTATATTTTCTTGCTATAATGAACAGGTCTTTCAAGGGTTGTCTAAGAAAGGCATTCAGATACACGCTAATTAAGAGCTGGTTACCATAAATTAATTAAATGTCAATATCAATTAACTCTTCTTCAACATCTTAAGTTCTGGTATCGATGCGAATTAATATATATTCGTTTAGTAATATATAGTAAATTATATTTTTTTTTTATATACGACTATTTTACGAGTCTTTAGCGATACATAATTAATCACTGTATGATATATGAAAAATTTCCATGACTGTACAGCCGTTGTGAGCCGTTTTATGGTGATTATAACAGTAGCCTTATAGATAGTTTACAGGACGATGATGACAGTAGCCTTAGAGATAGTTTACAGGACGATGATAACAGTAGCCTTATAGATAGTTTACAGGACGATGATGACAGTAGCCTTAAAGATAGTTTACAGGACGATGATAACAGTAGCCTTAGAGATAGTTTACAGGACGATGATAACAGTAGCCTTAGAGATAGTTTACAGGACGATGATTACAGTAGCCTTAGAGATAGTTTACAGGACGATGATAACAGTAGCCTTAGAGATAGTTTACAGGACGATGATAACAGTAGCCTTAGAGATAGTTTACAGGACGATGATAACAGTAGCCTTAGAGATAGTTTACAGGACGATGATAACAGTAGCCTTAGAGATAGTTTACAGGACGATGATAACAGTAGCCTTAGAGATAGTTTACAGGACGATGATGACAGTAGCCTTAGAGATAGTTTACAGGACGATGATAACAGGAGCCTTAGAGATAGTTTACAGGACGATGATAACAGGAGCCTTAGAGATAGTTTACAGGACGATGATAACAGTAGCCTTAGAGATAGTTTACAGGACGATGATAACAGTAGCCTTAGAGATAGTTTACAGGATGATGATAACAGTAGCCTTAGAGATAGTTTACAGGATGATGATAACAGTAGCCTGAGAGATAGTTTACAGGACGATGATAACAGTAGCCTTAGAGATAGTTTACAGGACGATGATAACAGTAGCCTTATAGATAGTTTACAGGACAATGATAACAGTAGCCTTAGAGATAGTTTACAGGACGATGATAACAGTAGCCTTAGAGATAGTTTACAGGACGATGATAACAGTAGCCTTAGAGATAGTTTACAGGACGATGATAACAGTAGCCTTAGAGATAGTTTACAGGACGATGATAACAGTAGCCTTAGAGATAGTTTACAGGACGATGATAACAGTAGCCTTAGAGATAGTTTACAGGACGATGATAACAGTAGCCTTAGAGATAGTTTACAGGACAATGATAACAGTAGCCTTAGAGATAGTTTACAATAGAAGGAGGAGGTTAATAATAAGACTGAGAGATGTAGGAGGAGGAGGAGGTGAGAGAGAAGGAGAATAACGAAAGAGGAAACACAGGACCGAAAAATAACGATGAAAAATGATGAGAGGAAGACAAAGTAGAGAGAGAGGAAGACAAAGTAGAGAGAGAGAGAGAGAGAGAGAGAGAGAGAGAGAGAATAACAACAAATAACGAAAGAAAAAATACGGTAACGACAAAAATACAAAGAAAACCCAAGCGGCAGAGACTAAACACAAACACGGGAATAAACAAACCACAATAAGATAAACAAGGCATATAAACAAAAGATTAATAGCTGATAACGAAAAAACTAGCAGGTGATAACGAGATAAGTGTCAATACAGAAGATAACTATAGATAACACAATATTTTCATTAACATTATGAATTATAGGATTTATTAATATGGGATATAATTACACTATAACTTCCTATATATCAATTTATTAGTATTGTATACATGTTAACCTGAACTATATCACGGTAGAGTTTGTTTATGACAGTATGTGTTGGTGTTGAGTAGATCACCTGTAATTAGCGTCATTTAACAGGTGACACTGCAGCGAGTATACAGGTGAGACAGGCGGGGTAGTTCCAAGGAGTGAAATCAGTGACAGGTGTAAGGGGAGTGACAGGTGTAGGGGGAGTGACAAGTGTAGGGGAAGTGACAGGTGTAGGGAGAGTGACAGGTGTAGGGGGAGTGACAGGTGTAAGGGGAGTGACAGGTGTAGGGGGAGTGACAGGTGTAGGGGGAGTGACAGGTATAGGGGGAGTGACAGGTGTAGGGGGAGTGACAGGTATAGGGGGAGTGACAGGTATAGGGGGAGTGACAGGTGTAAGTGGAGTGACAGGTGTAAGTGGAGTGACAGGTGTAAGTGGAATGACAGGTGTAAGTGGAGTGACAGGTATAGGGGGAGTGACAGTTATAGGGGGAGTGACAGGTGTAGGGGGTGTGACAGGTGTAGGGGGTGTGACAGGTGTAGGGGGTGTGACAGGTGTAGGGGGTGTATTTCTAAGCAGTGTAGTTGAAACAGGTATAACACACATT
>NW_024749698.1:0-7634 GCF_018991925.1 Homarus americanus
CTACACAGACATTCTGCACCTCCCACGTTGGGCTAGTCACCTCCCACGCCTGGAATGGGACTCAGCTCACTCTCTCCTCCCACACCTGGGGACCCAGCCACTCTCCTCCACGCATGAATGTGGGACTCACTCTCTCCTCCCACACCTAAATGGACTCACTTTCCTCCCACGCTTCCCAATGCTGGCCAGTCACTCTCCTCCCACGCTCACTGCTGGCCAGTCACCTCTCCCTCCCACCCCCTTGCTAATGTTGGCCAGTCACTCTACCCCTGACCTCACTGGGTCACTCTCCTCCCTGCACCTCACTGTTGGCCAGTCACCTCTACTCCTGCACCTCACTGTTGGCTGGGTCACCTCCTCCCACGCCTGAGTCCCCTGGCACTTGAACACACAGCCCACTCTCTCCCACGCCCCATCAGTTGGCTGGGCCACCCACCATTCCCCACACCTTCCACAGTCACTCTCCTCACACACTCTCACTGCTACAGTCACTCTCCCCACACACCACTCAATGCCACACTCTCCCACCACACCCCCACTGCCACACTCTCCACACACCCCACACACAGTCACACACCCCACTGCTGGCCAGTCACCTCCCACCACACCCCCACTGTTGGCTGCCATCACTCTCTCCCACTCCCCATTGCCACAGTCACTCCCCTGTCTCTACACCTTCCACTGTTGGCCAGCTCATCCCACACCTCACTCTCTCCTCCCACGCCCCACTTCCCACACTCCTCCCACGCCTCACAGCCCCCACTCCCACACACCTTCACTGGCCAGGCCACTCTCCCACACCTTCAATGTTGGCCAGTCACTCTCTCCTCACACACCTCAGTCACTCTTCCACACACCCCCACGTTGGCCAGTCACTCTCCTCACATACCTCACGCTGGCCAGTCACTCTCTCCTCACACACCTCACTGCCAGCCACTCTCCTCACACACCCCCACTGGCCAGCTCTCTCACTCTCCCACACCCACTCTCACACACCCACACACACCTCACTGGACCACCTCACACCTCACACCTCACACACTCACTTCCCACACACCTCACAATGTTGGCCAGTCACTCTCCCACCACACCCCACCACTCTCCCTCACACCTCATCGCTGGCCAGTCACTCTCTCCCCACACACCTCACTGTTGGCCAGCCACCTCCCACGCCCCCACCGTTATAAGCCACTCTTCTCCTCCCATCGCCTCATCGTTGGCTAGTCATGCCTCACGTTACTAGTCACTCTTTCCTCCTGCACCTCACGTTAGTCACTTCCTCCTATACCCTCACTGCCATTAGTCACTCTCTCCTCCCATCACTTCAATGTTGGCTAGTCACTTTCTCCTCCAGACCTCACTGCCACAGTCACTCTCTCCTCCCACACCCTCACTGCTAGCCAGCCACCTCCTCCCACGCCTCACTGCCACAGTCACTCTCCTCCCCAGACCCACTGCCACACACTCTCCTCACACACCCTCAATGTTGGCCAGCTTCTCACTCTCCTCCACGCCTCCCAATGTTGGCCAGTCACTCTCCCTCCCACGCCTCAATGTTGGCCAGCCACTTTCACCTGCACCTCAATGTTGGCCAGTCACTCTTTCCTCCTGACGTCTTCACTGTTGGCTAGTCACCTCTCCTCCCCACACCCCCACACAGCCATTAGTCACTCTCCTCCCCACGCCCCACTGTTGGCCAGCCACTCTCCTCCCACACCCCACTGCTTGGCCAGCTCACTCTCTCCCTCCCACGCCCCCACTGCTGGCCAGCCACTCTCTCCTCCCACACACCTCACTGCTGGCCAGTCACTCCCACTCCCAAGACCTCACTGCCAGCCACTCTCCTCCCACACCTCACGTTGGCTTTCAGTCACTCTTCCTCCCACGCCTCACCGTTGGCCAGTCACTCTCCTCCCACGCTCACTGTTACAGTCACTCTCCTCCCACGCCTCAATGTTACTAGTCACTCTCCCTCCCACACCTCAATGCCAACACCTCCCACTGCCCCAGATGTTGCCAGCCACTCTCCTCCCATCAGCCTCACTGTTGGCCAGTCACTCTCCTCCCACACCCTCACTGCTGGGCCAGTCACTCTCCTCCCACGCCTCACGTTGGCCAGCTCACTCTCTCCTCCTGCACCCCTCACTGCTGGGCCAGTCACCTCTCCTCCCACGCTCCCACCGTTGGCCAGCTCACTCCTCCCACGCCTCACTGGGCCAGTCACCTCTCCTCCCACGGCCTGAACAAGCTGGACAGTCACTCTCTCCCTCCTGCACCTTCAATGTTGGCCAACCACTCTCCTCCCACGCCTGACCGTTGGCCAGCCACCTCCTCCCACGCCTGAATGTTGGCCAGTCACTCTTTCCTCCTGCACCTCACAATGTTGGGCCAGTCACCTCCCTCCTCAATCTCACTGGGGACATCCAGTCACTCTCCTCCCACGCCTCATCGTTACTAGCTCACTCTCTCCTCCCCTGCACCCTCACTGTGCCATTAGTCACTCTCCCTCCCCACTCTCATCACATTAGTCACACTCTCCTCCCACCCTCACTGCTGGGCCAGTCACTCCCTCCTCCCACGCCTCACTGTTGGCCAGTCACTCTCTCCTCCCCTGCACTCCCTACTGTTGGCCAGCTCACTCTCTCTCCTCCCACACCTCACTGTTGGCTTAGTCACTCTCCTCCTGCACCTGCAATGTTGGCCACCACTCTCCTCCCCACGCCCAATGTTGGCTGTCACTCTTCCTCTGCACCCTCACTGTTAGCCAGTCACTCTCCTCCCACACCCCTCACTGCTAGCTAGTCACCTCTCTCCTCCCACACCCCACTGCCATTAGCCACTCTCATGACATCCTCACTGTTGGCCAGTCACTCTCCTCCCACTCCCTCACTGTTGGCCAGCCACTCTCCTCCCACTCCCCCTCACGTTGGCCAGTCACCCTCCTCCCACGCCCCACTGTTGGCCAGTCACTCTCCTCCCTGCACCTCCACTGCTGGCCACTCTTCCCACCACACCTCACTGTTGGCCAGTCACTCTCACTCCCACACCTTCAATGTTGGCTAGTCACTCTCTCCTCACACACCCCTCAATGTTGGCCAGTCACTCTCCTCACACACCAATGTTGGCCAATCACTCTCTCCTCACACACCTCAATGGCCAGTCACTCTCCTCCCAACACCTCATCACTGTTGCCCAGTCACTCTCCTCCTCACCCTCAATGCTGGCCAGTCACTCTCTCACACACCCCCACTGCTGGCCACCTCCTCCTCCACCTAAATGTTGGCCACTCTCCCAACACCCTCCCAATGTTGGCCAGTCACTCTCCTCCCACGCCTCAATGTTGGCCAGTCACTCTCCTCCCCACACCTCATCACACAGTCACTCTCCTCCACCTCAATGCCAGCCGTCACCTCCTCCCACACCTCAATGTTACCAGTCACTCTCCTCCCACCCTCAATGCTGGCCAGTCACTCTCCTCCACCTCAATGATGAGCCACCACTCTCCACGCCTCAATGCTGGCCAGTCACTCTCCTCCCAAACCCCACATGTTGGCCAGCCTTCCTCCCACCACACGTTGCCAGCTCTCCTCCCACACCCTAAATGTATCAGTCACTCTCCTCCCACGCCTCAATGCTGGCCAGTCACTCCCCCCACACCTTCAATGTTGGCCAGTCACTCTCTCCTCCCACCTCAATGTTGCCAGTCACTTCCTCCCACGCCTCAATGCTGCACACCCCCACACCCCAGGCCAGTCACTCTCCTCCCACAACTCACTGCTACACACTCTCCTCCCACAACCTCAATGTTGGCCATCACTCTCCTCCCACACCCTCACGGTGATGACACAGTCTGGTGTTGGTTATTACAGTCTGGTATTGGTGATGACACAGTCAGGTGTTGAAGGTGATGACACAGTCAGGTGTTGGTGATGACATAGTCTGTGTTACCAGCAACACCTGACTGAAACTCCTAACACCAGAGGTTCCACCAACGCCAGACTGTTATTTTCCTAACAACTATGTGTCAATACTCACACCAGACTTTGTCATCACCAGCACCTGACTGTGCTTTACCTGCCGACACCTGACTGTGGTACCAGCAAATCCTGACTGTTTCCATTACACCGCTTCCTATTAAATTTATCACCCAACACCAGGCTGTGTTACCGCAACATCAGACTGTGTCATCACCAACACCTGGCTGTGTCTACCAATACCGGAGCTGTTATCACCAACACCTGACTCTGTTAAAACCAACACCAGACAGTATTGTCATCACAGACACTTGTGTGTCAACCTGTAACTTACCTGACTGTGTTTCCAGCAACCTCCAGACTGTGTCCTTACCAACATCAGACTGTGTTACCACAAAACCAAGTGTATCACCACCAACACCAAGACAGTTTACCACCAACACCTGACTGAGTTACACCAACACCAACACCAGACTGTGTCACCACCATCACCCCAGCTGTAATACCAGCAACACCTTTTGTCATCACCAACGCAAACTGTGTCACCACCATCACCTGTCTGTGTAACCACCAACACGTTTTTGTGTCATCACCAACACCTAAATGTGTCACCACCATCACCTGACTGTGTAAACACCAACACCAGACTGTGTATGCCCAACACCCTAACTGTTTCACCAGAACACCTGTGTGTATGAAGTGACATCAATACCTGACTGTGTAATCATTTAACGCAGACTGTTTCACCACCAACACCTGACTCTGTCACCACCGGCACCAAGACTGTCATCCTATACTGACTGTGTCACAAGCGTCACGTGAATGTCTCATGACCAACATCTAGGATATGTCACCACCAACACCAGAACTGTGTCACCACCTTTTGAATGTGTCACCACCAACACCTGACTATGTCACCAGCAACAACACATGTCATCACAACACCAGGCTGTGTCACCGCAATACCTGACTATGTCACAAGCAACACACCTGCATACACACAACACAGGCTGGGTTCACACCAACACCTGAATATACACACCAACACCAGTCAATATCACCACCAACAACAGAAAGTGCACCACCAACACCAGAACTGTTACCACCAACACCTAACTATCTCACCCAACACCTAGACTGTATACGTTAACACCAGACTGTACAGAACAGAAGAACATACGAATGAAGAAACTACACGAGCATGGGCCCAACTGGCAGTAGGCAGTAAATTTGTTAATATAACATAGTTTCACCAGCAAAATGAACTCAAGAGCTTATTAACATCATCAACGAATCAGAGCCGCAACACTGAACCATCCTCAATGTTGGCTAGTCACTCTCTCCTCCCACACCCTCAATGTTGGCCAGTCACTTCCCTCCCTCCCACACCCTCAATGTTGGCCAGTCACTCTCTCCTCCCACACCCTCAATGGTAGTGACACAGTCTGGTGTTGGTTATTACACAGTCTGGTATTGGTGATGACACAGTCAGGTGTTGGTGGTGACACAGTCAGGTGTTGGTGATGACATAGTCTGTGTTACCAGCAACACCTGACTGTGAACCACCAACACCAGAGGTTTCACCACCAACACCAGACTGTGTTACCACCAACAGCTAACTGTGTCAATACCCACACCAGACTTTGTCATCACCAACACCTGACTGTGTTACCACCGACACCTGACTGTGTTACCAACAAATCCTGACTGTGTCACCACACACAGCAGATTGTGTCCACCAGCAACACCTGACTGTGTTTCCAGCAACACCAGACTGTGTCAACACCAACATCAGATTGTGTTACCACCAATACCAGACTGTGTTACCACCAACACCTGACTCTGTTAAAACCAACACCAGACAGTATCATCACAGACACCTGACTGTGTCAACCACCAACACCTGACTGTGTTTCCAGCAACACCTGACTGAGTTACACCAACACCAACACCAGACTGTGTCAGCACCATCACCTGACTGTGTCACCAGCAACACCTTTTTGTGTCATCACCAACACCAGACTGTGTCACCACCATCACCTGACTGTGTCACCAGCAACACCTTGTGTCATCACCAACACCAGACTGTGTCACCACCATCACCTGTCTGTGTAACCACCAACACGTTTTTGTGTCATCACCAACACCTAACTGTGTCACCACCATCACCTGACTGTGTAAACATCAACACCAGACTGTGTCACCACCTAACTGTTTCACCAAGAACACCTGTGTGTATTAGTGACATCAATACCTGACTGTGTAATCATTAACACCAGACTGTTTCACCACCAACACCTGACTCTGTCACCACCGGCACCAGACTGTCATCCTATATACCTGACTGTGTCACAACATCACCTGAATGTCTCGTGACCAACATCTGATTGTGTCACCACCAACACCAGACTGTGTCACACCAACACCAGAATGTGTCAACATCAACACCTGACTGTGTCACCAGCAACACCTTTTGTGTCATCACCAACACCAGACTGTGTCACCACTCAATACCTGACTGTGTCACAACAACACCTGACTATGTTACCACAACACTAGGCTGGGTTCGTCACCAACACCTGAATGTGCCACCACCAACACCAGTCTATGTCACCACCAACAACAGACAGTGCTACCACCAACACCAGACTGTGTTACCACCAACACCTAACTGTGTCACACCCAACACCTGACTGTGTTAACATTAACACCAGACTGTTGTATAAGAACTGAAGAACATACGAATGTAGGAAACTGCAGCGAGCCTATGGGCCCATACTGGGCAGTCCCATTTACACCCAACCCCTATTGCTCATATATCCATCCAACCTATGTTTGAAGATATCCATCGTATTCGAGTTAATGATGATATTTGGTAACTTGTTCCACTCGTCCACTACTCTATTTCCAACCCAATGTTTACCTATTTCGCACCTAAATTTGAATTTGTCTAATTTAAAACCATTGATACGAGTTCGCTCCTGGTTGGATAGTTTGAGTACCTTCCACTTATCATATCGCCCCTCACTCTACGTCTCTCGAGGGAGTGCAAATTAAGATGCTTTAACCTGTCTCTTTACTCAAGGTTCCTAATGCCTGGGATTAATCTTGTCTTTCTCCTCTGAATTCTTTCCAAGGATTCTATATCCATTCTGAAATACGGTGACCACAACTGAACTGCGTAATCCAAGTGAGGTCTCACAAGCGCAAGGCATAGTTATAAGATGACTTCGCTAGTCTTGTAACTATCACTTCTTTGTACGAACTCAAGTACTCTATTCGCCTTTCTTCGAGCAAATACACATTGTTTACTTGGCTTAAGATTCCTGCTTATCATCACTCCTAAATCTTCTTCACAGTCTGATTTCTCAATAACATCGTTGTTCATCTGGTATCTGGTTTCCCTGTTTACATCTCCTATACTGATTACTTTACATTTGCCCACGTTGAATTTCATCTGCCATTTTTCAGACCATTCGAAATTTTTTAGATCTTCCTGTAGTTTTGCGGAGTCCTCGTCAGATTTAATTACACACCCTATTATAGTGTCATCAGCAAATTTACTTATGTTGCTGTCTTCGCCGACATCTATGTTGTTTTGTATATAATAAATAATAATGGTCCAAGTACTGAGCCTTGGCGAACTCCACTAGTGACATT
>NW_024749699.1:0-8424 GCF_018991925.1 Homarus americanus
CATCACTCTCTACCGTGAGAGTGTTTTATTTATGTTCTCCATCACCACTCTTGACACACTAAACCACAATATGTAAGAGGTAAGAATTTTATACTCCATTTAAGATCTAATCTCTAATTTTGGGCTGACTTAAGGTTCAAATTCTTATAGGCCGAGATATACGGTATGGCAAAATGGTATTTCTACCACCTCTCACCAAAAGAAGAAAAGTTATCTACAATTCAGCAACTATTGGTGAGTGGCAGCAGGCCCTGGCCCAAATCAGAAGCTAGGAGGATTTTATACAAAAAGTGCTTATAACAGGGCACAACTGTTTGGTATCGTTATCTCTTCTGACTTTTAAGGTCAGATGGCTTGATCACCTATAGTTTACCCTTCTTGGCACTACCTGGGTGAATATTCTGACCTGAAAGACTTGTGACAATATGTTTTTGTATCAGCACTGTCACTGACAATGGTCAGTAATTACAGCACAGGCACAACCCATGTCACTTGTCATCGGGTAAAAATTGTGCTGCCTTGATGCACCGCTAATTTCTTATATATTTATTTATTGTTATCTAAATGCAGTACAATATTTTGCAGTTAGCTAAACAAAATTTCAGACAATTTGCTTATTTTTTATAGAATTTTTGCCACTTAGATTACAAAAAGCCATTCACGTAGTTTATCCAGTGTTAGTACAGGAGGTAACTAGGCACTGGAAACCTATCTAACGCTTTCCTAACATGTAAAAATGTTAAGAATCATTTTAGAGTTCAGAATCCTCCTCATCTGAACACTGAAAACAACACCATCACCTACTAAACACCGAAAACATGAATAAGTTAAACTTTCATAGCTTAAGGCTGCTTTTAAAGGTTGGAAATGTTAGGGTCAAGTCAAAGGTTTGTTTGGTGTTTTTAGATTTTACCCCACATTTTCCTCAATTTTAAGGCCCTGCCCACTTTAAACAAGTAATAATGTTGGTAATGTACCTGTAATTTTAATCTATTAAAATACCAAAACAAAAATTTCCAACGGAAATGCCATTGAAGAAGTGTCTTAGAATAGTCTGAATTATGATAAACGATTTTTCTTTTATGGAAAAATCAAACCTGACTACTATCATAAACTGACTAAACTCTGAGACTGAAGCACTCCACCAGGTGTTGAACAGTCAATGGGACCAGGTTATCACAATGGGTAGAATATTATGGAGCCCTGCCCACTTTAGCCCTTAGTCTCGGTGACGCTCCAGAACGTCCGATTGGCGCGCTACCGTGACATTCCAGAACGTCCTACTTATTTTCCGCCATTTTGGTTTTTTAATTATTTTCGAAAGGTTAATTTTTTTCAATTTAACTCATCGGGAGAGTGGTACTGCCAGCAGCACTGCAACCCGGGGCTTAAGGATTAAACAAGTAATATTGTTGGTGATTTTATTGGTTAAAATGCTCGAAAATATAAATTTCAATTTTAACGGAATAGAATAAATTATTTTGTTTTTTCGCTAATATGCAGGACTTCACAGCCAATGTGTTATTTGTTTTGATGCTTTTATTTTTCCTATATTTTCACCATGAGTTCTGCTATTACAGTATAATAATTTTTATGGAAATTACTTCATTTAGATAATTAGGTGCCAAGACGTGAACTACTTTTGCTTTTCTCGTGATGCGCATTACAGCCAATCATCTCTGGTTACGTGAAAACACCAGAGTTAGGTTAGGTTAGGTTAGCTCTGGTTAGGTTAGTTCAGTTAGGTTTATCAGGTTAGGCCATCCCAAAAGAGGATAGGCCATTGTTTTTCTAAATTTTGTATTCACTTGTACATGATTTTTGTCGGAAAAAGCTTGTTTCTCCCCACCCAAAACCGCAGTTCCCAACAGAATCCCCTAAAACAGGCAATTTCCGACGGAAATCAACATCAGAACCAATCAAAACACACAAAAATACACTAAAAACATTTACTTTCTAACAGAGTTATGTGAACTACTATAAATTTACCCCAATTTCTTCTCCAGATCGCCTATCTGTATCTTCCACCACAGTAGCAGGTGGCTCCAAAAGACTGGACTAGGTTGCATATATTGTTGGTTAGGTTAGGTTAGGTTCTTTGGGGTGTTTTATGGTGTTTTACTCAAATCTGTCCATCATTTGTGTGCAAATTATCGGATTCTGTTACAGATGAAACTATTAATTTTTTTGCAAAAACGCTAATTTGCACAATAAATGAAGGTCTGATTCGATAAAAACACACACAAAAAAAACACTATTCTTGTATCAAACCTGAGGACAGCCAATGGACGAATATTTACTATAATATTTTATTATCTCCTTTTATCACCATAAGAATATCCTGGTTATTAACAAACTTGACAATGAAGATCCAGTCGAATAATTTCAAAATAAATGGGGATCCTCTCCTTAAAACTATAGTTATTTTACTTGTTATTGATATTTCTTAATTAAGGTACCAAACAGGGATAATAATAGTAATAGAGGCATGTAAATATGGTGAGGCTTCAAAATTACTGAAGGATCCATATTAGGTAGACATGTTTGTAGACATAGTATACCAGACGGGTCCGACTAATTACCCAAATGTAGCATAATACGGTCCAACTAATTACCCAATGTATCCAATGTAGCCAAATATATACTGAGTAAATAATGGTCTAGATGATCGACTGAATCTGTATTTGGTGTCACAAAATTAATGGAAAACTTATTTTAACAGGTTAATAGATCGTTGCATGTGCAGGAAGCGGAATTACCCAAATATGCTGAATGAAGTCAAATGATGATGGTCTGGTAGTGGATGCTAAATCATTTTCGCTGGTATTTGGTGTGCAGTTACAAATTGGTAAACTTAATTTAATCTGAGTTGTGTTGCGTTAGGTTAGGTTACGTTAGGTTAGGTTGGTTAGGTACATGCACTCGATCTATTAACTCGATTAAATTAAGTTTTTCCAATTTTTCTGACACAAATACTAATCAGATCAATTGACAAACACATTCAATCAATCCCTCGGTACATGCACGCGATCTATTAACTCAGATTAAATTAAGTTTTCCAATTTTTTGTGACTTTCTGACAACAAATACTAGTCGATAAGTGATTGGCAGTCCGATTTATTCATGTAGGACCATTATTTGACTTAATTGCGGCTACATTTGGGTAATTAGTCGGACCGTACCAGACGTTATAGACCGTCTTTGCACGTAAACACTGGTTTACTCACACTACTAAAAAGCTCAGAAATAGGGATATTTATTAATATAATTCAATTTACATAGGGTCACTAATATACTACGAACAGCTACATACATTACTGCACCTGACTGACAAGTTGAAGAGAAGCAGATAACAAGATGATTAGATGAATAATGGGGGGCGGTAAGACCTGCACCTGCCCTGTTACGACACGTCTCATCAGCTGTGTGCATTTCTCCTCACACCTGCACTTTTGGGATGGGGGGGAGGTAAATGCTTATGTTAGAGAACATTGGGCATTGGTTGAGGATGACTTTGTCACTTCATCCTTTGAGATGTATTAATGTTTTTTATCTCAATAACGTATCAATCAATCAGGCATCGGTGGAATTGAAACAAAGCTGATTAGCTAATTTTATAATTATAAACTAATTTGCATTGAGATGCACAATTGAAATAAGTACATTCTCATTGTTTCTGAAATTTAGTATTCTCATAATCTACATAAATTTATTTATCCAATTTACGAAATTACTAAGCCTTCGCTAGGTTTGAAGTTTCCGCAACCTTTTGTTTTGTACCATTTCAAATCCAATAATAATATAATTGATGGCATGATAGTAGTCGAGAATTTGTTTCTTTCGTTTTGTTAAGATTTTCTTTGAAAATATTTGTTCAATGTCTAAACTTGAGGTTGGTATTGGACAGTATTGTACTGCGCACATCATAGTCATTCCTAAAACCTTTAATTCATATTACGCTATATAACATTCAAATCCACCGCGCTTGTAGGAGCTCAGAGAACGGAAAAACATGATAAAGGGTAACTCACTACCCAAGTTACTGAATCATTTGTTGAATTTAGGCTGCATATCTGAACATTCAAAAAGAGGACGCTCCAGAAGACATCTCCCTCCCACACACTCGCTTGCACCACAGCCAAGATAACACATTAATATATATATATATATATATATATATATATATATATATATATATATATATATATATATATATATATATATATATATATATATATATATATATATATATATATATATCTATATCTGTATCTATATATATATATATATATATATATATATATATATATATATATATATATATATTATTATATATCTATATCTATATTCTATATCTATATCTATATATATATATATATATATATATATATATATATATCTATATCTATATCTATATCTATATATATATATATATATATATATATATATATATATATATATATATATATATATATATATATATATACCAGTATCGGTGTACTGTATTGCATTGTGTTTTTTAATGAAGATAATATACTGTAGGAATTGTATATAATGTTGTCTAGCACTCAGATGGATGGAACCTAAGGTGGTTTTTGTATAATATAAGTTATATGATAGACAGTCTGGTGGTGAGGTGCTGTGGTGAGGAGCTGCTCAGTAGAGACGTTCGGTGAGTAGCGTGTTGAAGGAGGTAGATGTGCAGGAGCTTGTTAGGAGAAGATGTTGCCTGTTGCTGGCCTCCTGGTGAATGAATGCTGGACCGCGGAGCTTGCTGGAGGAGGTGCTGTGTTCAAGCAGAATGGCCAGAATGAGAAAGCTGGTTGGTGAGGAAGCTCAGAGAAGACAGCTGGTGGGTCGCCATGCTCGCTGGCGGGAGCAAGGACCGCCAGGCAGGCGGAGAGGGCGAGGTCGCCAGGCAGCGGCGAGGAAACTGTAGGCCTAAACAGAGAGGAGCTGGGTATCGCCCTCAGTATCCTTCGCCTCATCAAACCCGTCAGTGAATCCTTATCGGCCATCCAGCCCTAAAATGAGGCTTATATAGCAGTTATTACAGTTTAAAACTTTGCTCGATGTATTAAGTGAAATGATGTGTTGGGTAGGTGATAACGGCCCATCAGGCATTATTTTTGTATCCTTCGCCTCTCATCAAACTCAGGTCCCCGCGCCTCTGACCTCACTGGCACGTAGGCTATTAGTCCTCTGAGCGTCCCACCATGTGAGATGGCTACTTACTATGCTATTCCACTGTGAACCTGTGGATTCCCGGTATACCACCAAATGAGTAGGAATACATAATGAACATGAGAACTCCGCGGTCGTTACTTGAGCGACCTATAATACCAGGCGTAGAAATAGTACTGGTATGTCTTCAGTGAAATTGTCTCTAGCCACCGAGGGTGTGAACGAGGTGCCTGATATGTGGATTCAGAAATTACAAGAGTCCCATACTTGCAGGTGGAGTGTAACAGGTGTGGTGAGCTGGTGCTACTATGGATAACCTAGGGCTGGTATTCCATACAGATGGAGCAGTCTGACGTTGAGGGTTATTGTAAGAAGAAATGACTGAGGTAAGGTCACTCATTGTTATGCAATAAGTATGGACGACAACTAATGTACAACGTCTGTTGTCGAGCAGGTTAACCAGAATCATTATTGTTCTTCTGAGGAAGGCCAACTCACTGCATTTTAACGGAATGCATTTTTATAAGGAATAAAGAAGACATGTTATGGTTTCATCCTTTTTTCCCTCATCGATCAGGTCATTGAAAAACCTAACTCAATGCCTCAGTCCACTCTGGCTCACTCTAGGGCTGGCATATTGCTCAGAGGGGGGTCTGGTGGCATCAACCTTAAAATTAAGACTATAGTGTTGTTATCCCCTTGAATTAGTGCCCAGAATCTGGCATCATAGTATAGCCAGCAAATGTCAAGAAGGTTGTGAAATAGGAATCACCAAATTCATTGCAAAGTAAGTTGAGTTCCAAGAAATATTCTGAATTTCTCAGTTGTTTGGCGGTTGTGTTGTAGTGTACTGTATGTGGCCAGTCGTCAACTTTCTCTGTTTATCTATTTTCTCTTTGTTAGGCTCACATACATACATATGTAGGAGAACTTGCACTCAGGGATGGAGGTAAGGTATGCACAGTGCGGTGCTAAGGAGTTGCTGTGTAGTGAGGAGCTTGTTGAGAGGCCTTGTTGGTTGAGGAGCTTGTTGAGAGGTCTTGTTGGTTCTGGTAGTTGAGTAGAATAACCTTCACGGCTTGTTGTTGTTGTGACGGAACTGGAGTGTGAGTCTTTCAAGACAAGACTTGACCAACACTGGAGCGGGTTCAGGTAATATTCAAGAGCCGGCGTACGGCTCAGTATTTGCCAACATTGGGTGATAGAGACGTGACTGATTGCCTGGCGGCTAGCGAGTCGATTTTTTTGAAGAGAATAAAAGTAAATGTAGTCCGACACGGCCTTTTGCCTGTACGCAGCCCGTTTGGTGGTTCCGGCTGAGCACTTACTTTTATCCTCTTCACCACTGATTGGCCTGTTAGCCGCTTGGGTGATCGGTCATGTTCTGATTATTTTTCTTTATCCTCTCTGCCAAAAGATCGGCTCGCTAGCCGCCCGCGATCGGTCAGCGTCTTCTCGCACTGTTGGCAAAATTAGGCATGTACCGGCCTCGGAATGTACCTGAACCCGCTCAATGTTGGTCAAGTCCGTCTGAAAGAGTTCCACCGGTGACGTCCAACACTTTCGGGTAGATTGTTCCAAGAGTTTACAACCCTACTCCGAAAAAGTTTGCTTTCACATTTCGACTTGCGGTTTCTTCAATCTTGAGCTGTGACCTTGGGCGAGCGTCCGCCAGCTCCAAGTAGGACACTCGACTAAGTAGTGCCCTTGAGATGCTTATATACCCTCAATTAGGTTATTGCCCGTCTGTATAAGTTAGGCAAGTTCAGGCGCTCCAATCTCAGGTAGCTGAGGTGCCGAAGTGTAGGTAAGACCAGTCTGGTGGCCCTTGAACATTTCAACCAATCGACAGTTCTTCATATGTCGGGGACCAGACGGTGACAGTACTACAGATGGGGAAGTACTTCACCCTTGAAGATCGTTACGATGGACGGACCATCTAGATATCTGAATGACCTTCTTATAAGACCCAATAATTTATTTGCCTGATTTACCTTCTTCTCGCAATGGCCTGAGAACTTCAGCTCATTGTCAACATACACACCTAGGTCCTTCTCACATTCAGTCTCAATTCAGTGCAGTTTCTTCATCCTGGTGACATATGATACGCCTCCTCACGTTGGATGCCCCAGGTGCATCCTCACACTTCGTGACATTGAATATCAGCAGCCATTTCTTCGACCATTCTGGAGCCCACAGATAATCCTTCTGCAGCTCTTCACAGTCCGCTTGGTTCTTGATTTCCCGAAATAACTTGGCGTCATCGCAAACATTTGTATAGAGAGTGTACAACGTCAGGCATGTCATTTATGAAAGAAACAAACAACAGCGGGCCAAAACACTGCCCTGTGGTACCCCACTTGTGACAGGTACGGTTGACGATTTCGTGCATTAATCACCACACACTGCTTGCGGTCATGTAGAAAGATCTTCTATTCACGCTAGGACATTTCCCGAATTCCGTACCCATCCAGTTTGATTTTCAGCCTTCCGTGGGGTACACTGTCAACATAGCCAAAATCTAAGTAAATATTGGCGATATTACCACCCGGTTCCAGAATATGGGTCCACATATCCAATACCTTGAGCAATTGTGTTAAGCAGGAGCGCCCCGGCATAAAACCGTGTTGGCAATCCTTTACAAGGTTGTTTCGTTGTAGATGTTCCATGCAGCATCTCTGATGATACTCTCAAGTACTTTACATATTATGTTGGTCAGGCTCACCGGTCTATAGTTGTTCGTGGAGTGACGATCACCTTCTTAAAGATAGGACTCATAAGCCTTTCCATTCAATGGGGACCCTTTTGTTCATCTAGGTATTTACAAAACAGGATCTTCGGGCTCAGCAAGCTGTTTGCACATCTCTCTTAGCACTAGGATGCACCATGTCAGGGCCAGGTCTCTTGGATCTTTAGCCTGGACAGTTTATTTCTAATGCCCTCTTCTGTGAACACAAAGTGGGTCAGTGCTGTATCCGAACTGTCTGTCCTCAAACTCAGGAAGGTTAATTGCATCCTCTCTTATGAACACCGAGGAAAAAAGCTGTTCAATGCCTCAGCTTTATCCTGGTCAGAATCTGTGTAACTACCATCTTCATGCCTCAGGTCTGATACTCCTGCTTGCGTTTTCAATTTGACTTTGCATAGTGGTAAAACATCTTTTGTTTGACTTGCCTCGCTTGCAACCAGCCTCTGGAACTCCTTTTTCAGCCATTCTACACTCTATCTTTCTTGGTTTTC
>NW_024749700.1:0-11129 GCF_018991925.1 Homarus americanus
TATAACAAAGTCACATGACCGAGTATAAGAAAGCCCCCTGAACGAGTATAACAAAGATCCCTGATCGAGTATAACAAAGGCCCCTTATCGAGTATAACAAAGTTTCCTCATCGAGTGTAATAAAGGCCCCTGATCAAGTATAACAGTCCCCTGATCGAGTACAACAAAGGCCCCTGATCGAGTACAATAAAGGCCCCTCATCGAGTACAACAAAGGCCCCTCATCGAGTATAACAGAGTCCCCTCATCAAGAATAACAAAGCCCCCCATCGAGTATAACAAAATCCCCTGATCAAGTATAACAGTCCCCTGATCAAGTATAACAAATTCCCCTAAGTGATAATAACAAAGTCCCCTCATCTAGTAAAACAAAGGCCCCTTATCGAGTATAACAAAGCCCCCTGATCGAGTATAGCAAAGTCCCCTGATCGAGTATAGCAAAGTCCCCTGATCGAGTAAAAATAATCCCCTCATCGAGTATAACAAAGTCCCCTTATCGAGCATAACAAAGTCACCTGAACGAGTATAACAGAGCCCCCTGAACGAGTTTAACAAAGATGCCTGATCGAGTATGACAAAGTCCCCTTATAGAGGATAACAAAGTTCCCCGATCGAGTAAGGCAAAGTCCCCTGATCGAGTATATTAAAGTCCCCTGATCGAGTATAACAAAGTCCACTCATCTAATATAACAAAGTCCCCTGATGAAGTATAACAAAGCCCCCTGATCGAGTATAACAAAGTCCCCTCATCGAGTATAACAAAGGGCCCTGATCAAGTATAACAAAGTCCCATGATCGAGTATAACAAAGTCCCCTAATCGAGTATAACAACTGCCCCTTATCGAGTATAACAAAGGCCCCTGATCGAGAACAACAAAGGCCCCTGGTCGAGTATAACAAAGTCCCCTGATCAAGAATAACAAAGAAAACTGATCGAGTATAACAAAGTCCCCAGATCCAGTATAACAAAGTCTCCTGATAGAGTAAAACAAAGGCCCCTCATCGAGTATAACAAAGTCCCCTGATACAGTATAACAAAGTCCACTGATCCAGTAAAACAAAGACCCTTGGTCGAGCATAACAAAGTCCCCTGATCGAGTATAACAAAGTCCCCTGATCAAGTATAACAAAGCCCCTCATCGAGTATAACAAAGTCCCCTTATCGAGTATAACAAAGTCCCCTGATCGAGTATAACAATGGCCCCTTATCGAGTATAACAATGGCCCCTGATCAAGTACAACAAAGCCCCCTGATCGAGTACAACAATGACCTCTGATCGAGTATAACAAAGTCGCCTGATCGAGTATAACAAAGGCTCTTCATCGAATATAACAAAGGCCTTTGATCGAGTATAACAAAGTCCCCTGATCGAGTATATCAAAGTCCAGATCGAATATAACAAAGGCCCCTGATCGAGTATAACAAAGTCCCCAGATTGAGTATAACAAAGTCCTCCGATCGAGTATAACAAAGGCCCCTGATCGAGTATAACAAAGTCCCCTGGTTGTGTATAACAAAGTCCCCTGATCGAGTATAACAAAGGCCCCTAATCGAGTAAAACAAAGTCCCCTTATTGTGTATAACAAAGTCCCCTGATCGAGTATAACATAGGCCCCTCATCGAGTATAGCAAAGTCCCCTGATCGAGTATATTAAAGTCCCCTGATCGAGTATAACAAAGTCCACTGATCTGCCCTCATCAACTATAACAAAGTCCCCAAATCGAGTATAACAAAGTCCCCTGATCGAGTATAACAAAGTCCCCTGAAAGAGTATAACAAATTCCCCTGATAGAGTATAAAAAAGTCCCCTCATCGAGTATAACAAAGCCCTTCATCGAGAATAACAAAATCCCCTGATCGAGTATAACAAAGTCCCCTGATCAAGTATAACAAATTCCCCAAATCGAGAATAACAAAGTCCCCTCATCGAGTATAACAAAGGCCCCATATCGAGTATAACAAAGCCCCATGATCGAGTATAGCAAAGTCCCCTGATCGAGTATACTAAAGTCCCCTAATTGAGTATAACAAATTCCACTGATCGAGTATAAAAAGTCCCCTCATCGAGTATAAGAAAGTCTCCTGATCGAGTATAACAAAGTCCCCTGATCGAGTATAACAAAGTCACCTGAACGAGTATAACAAAGCCCCCTGAACGAGTATAACAATGTTCCCTGATCGAGTATAATAAAGTCCCCTGATAGAGTATAACAAAGTTCCCTGATCGAGTAAGGCAAAGTTCACTGATCTAGAATAAAAAAGTCCCCTCATCAAGTATAACAAAGCCCCCTCATCGAGTATAACAAAGCCCCCTCATCGAGTATAACAAAGGGCCCTGATCAAGTATAACAAAGTCACCTAATCGAGTATAACAAAGTCCCCTAATCGAGTATAACAAAGGCCCCTTATCGAGTATAACAAAGGCCCCTGATCGAGTACAACAAAGGCCCCTCATCGAGTACAACAAAGGCCCCAGGTCGAGTATAACAAAGTCCCCTGATCGAGTATAACAAAGTCCATTGATCGAGTATAACAAAGCCCCTTGATCGAGCATAACAAAGTCCCCTGATCGAGTACAACAAAGTCCCCTGTTCAGGTATAACAAAACCCCTCATCGAGTATAACAAAGTCCCCTTATTGAGTATAGCAAAGTCCCTGATCGAGTATAACAATGGCCCTTTATCGAGTATAACAAAGGCCCCTGATCGAGTACAACAAAGCCCCCTGATCGAGTACAACAAAGACCCCTGATCGAGTATAACAAAGTCCCCTGATCGAATATAACAAAGGCTCCTCATCGAATATAACAAAGGCCCCTAATCGAGTTAACAAAGTCCCCTGATCGAGTATAACAAAGTCCCCGATCGAGTATAACAAAGGCCACAGATCGAGTATAACAAAGTCCCCAGAATGAGTATAACAAAGTCCCCTGATCGAGTATAACAAAGGCCCCTGAACGAGTATAACAAAAGGCCCATCATCGAGTATAGCAAAGTCCCCTGATCGAGTATATTAAAGTCCCCTGATCGAGTATAACAAAGTCCACTGATGTACCCTGATCATGTAAAAAAAAATTCCCCTGAACGAGTATAACAAAGGCCCCTCATCAAGCATAGCAAAGTCCCCTGATCGAGTATAACAAAGTCCCCTGATCGAGTATAAGAAAGTCCCCTGATCGAGTATAACAAAGTTCCCTAATCGAGTATAACAAAGTCCCCTTATCGAGTATAACAAAGTCCCCTGATCGAGTATAACAAATTCCCCGGATCGAGTATAACAAAAGTCCCTTATCGAGTATAACAAAAGTCCCTTATCGAGTATAACAAAGGCCCCTCATCGAGTACAACAAAGGCCCCTGATCAAGTATAACAAAGCCCCCTAATCGAGTATAACAAAGTCCCCTGATCGCGTATAACAAAGTCACCTGATCGAGTGTAACAAAGTCCCCAAATCGAGAATAACAAACTCCACTGATCGAGTAAAATAAAGTCCACTGATCGAGTATAACAACGCCCCCTCATCGAAAATAACAAATTTCCCTGATCGAGTGTAAGAAAGTCCCCTCATCGAGTATAACAAAGGCCCCTCATCGAGAATAGCAAATTCCCCTGATCGAGTATATTAAATTCCCTGTTAGAGTATAACAAAGCCCCCTCATCGAGTATAACAAAGTCCCCTGATCGAGTATAACAAAGTCCCCTGATCGAGTATAGCAAATTCCCTTGATCGAGTATAACAAAGTCCAGTCATCGAGTATAACAAAGGCCCCTTATCGAGTATAACAAAGGCCCCTGATCGAGTATAACAAATTCGCCTGATCGAGTATAACAAAGTCCCCTCATCGAGTATAGCAATGTCCCCTGATCGAGTATTTTAAAGTCCCTCATCGAGTAAAAAAAGTCCACTAATCTGCCCTGATCAACTATAAAAAAGTCCTCTGATCGAGAATAACAAACTCCCCTGATCGAGTAAAACAAAGTCCCCTGATCGAGTATAACAAAGTCCCCTCATCGAGTATAACAAAGGCCCCTTATCGAGTATAACAAAGTCCCCTCATCGAGTATAACAAAGGCCCCTTATCGAGTATAACAAACTTCCCTGATCGAGTATAGCAAAGTCCCCTGATAGAGTATAACACAGCCCCTCATCGAGTATAACAAAGTCACATGACCGAGTATAACAAAGCCCCCTGAACGAGTATAACAAAGATCGCTGATGGAGTATAACAAAGGCCGCTTATCGAGTATAACAAAGTTTCCTGATCGAGTGTAATAAAGGCCCCTGATCGAGTATAACAAAGTCCCGTGATCGAGTACAACAAAGGCCCCTGATCGAGTACAATAAAGGCCCCTCATCGAGTACAACAAAGGCCCCTGATCGAGTATAACAAAGTCCCCTCATGAAGAATAACAAAGCCCCTCATCGAGTATAACAAAATCCCCTGATCAAGTATAACAGTCCCCTGATCAAGTATAACAAATTCCCCTAAGTGAGAATAACAAAGTCCCCTCATCGAGTATAACAAAGGCCCCTTATCGAGTATAACAAAGTCACCTGAACGAGTATAACAAAGCCCCCTGAACGAGTATAACAAAGATGCCTGATCGAGTATGACAAAGTCCCGTGATAGAGGATAACAAAGTTCCCTGATCGAGTAAGGCAAAGTCCCCTGATCGAGTATAACAAAGTCCACTCATCTAATATAACAAAGTCCACTCATCTAATATAACAAAGTCCCCTGATCAAGTATAACAAAGCGCCCTGATCGAGTATAACAAAGTCCCCTGATAGAGGATAACAAAGTTCCCTGATCGAGTAAGGCAAAGTCCCCTGATCGAGTATATTAAAGTCCCCTGATCGAGTATAACAAAGTCCACTCAACTAGTATAACAAAGTCCCCTGATCAAATATAACAAAGCCCCTGATCGAGTATAACAAAGTCCCCTCATCGAGTATAACAAAGGGCCCTGATCAAGTATAACAAAGTCCCCTGATCGAGTATAACAAAGTCCCCTAATCGAGTATAACAACTGCCCCTTATCGAGTACAACAAAGGCCCCTGGTCGAGTATAACAAAGTCCCCTGATAGAGTATAACAAAGTCCACGGATCAAGTATAACAAAGACCCTTGGTCGAGCATAACAAAGTCCCCTGATCGAGTATAACAAAGTCCCCTGATCGAGTATAACAATGGCCCCTGATAGAGTAAGACAAAGGCCCCTCATCGAGTATAACAAAGTCCCCTGATAGAGTATAACAAAGTCCACTGATCCAGTATAACAAAGACCCTTGGTCGAGCATAACAAAGTCCCCTCATCGAGTATAACAAAGTCCCCTGGACAAGTAAAACAAAGCCCCTCATCGAGTATAACAAAGTCCCCTTATCGAGTATAACTAAGTCCCCTGATCGAGTATAACAATGGCCCCTTATCTAGTATAACAATGGCCCCTGATCGAGTACAACAAAGCCCCCTGATCGAGTACAACAATGACCCCTGATCGAGTATAACAAAGTCGCCTGATCGAGTATAAAAAAGGCTCCTCATCGAATATAACAAAGGCCCCTGATCGAGTATAACAAAGTCCCCTGATCGAGTATATCAAAGTCCAGATCGAATATAACAAAGGCCCCTGATCGAGTATAACAAAGTCCCCAGATTGAGTATAACAAAGTCCTCCGATTGAGTATAACAAAGGAACCTGATCGAGTATAACAAAGGCCCCTGATCGAGTATAACAAAGTCCCCTGATTGTGTATAACAAAGTCCCCTGATCGAGTATAACAAAGCCCCCTCATCGAGTATAACAAAGTCCCCTCATCGAGTATAACAAAGGCCCCTTATCGAGTATAACAAATGCCCATGATCGAGTATAACAAATTCCCCTGATCGAGTATAACAAAGTCCCCTCATCGAGTATAGCAATGTCCCCTGATCGAGTATTTTAAAGTCCCTCATCGAGTATAACAAAGTCCACTAATCTGCCCTGATCACCTATAACAAAGTCCCCTGATCGAGTATAACAAAATCCCCTGATCGAGTAAAACAAAGTCCCCTGATCGAGTATAACAAATTCTGCTGATCGAGTATAACAAAGTCCCCTCATCGAGTATAACAAAGGCCCCTTATCGAGTATAACAATGCCCCCTCATCGAGTATAGACAAAGTCCCCTGATCGAGTATAACAAAATCCCTCGTAATTATAACAAAGCCCCTCATCAGTATATTAAAAGTCGCTCATCGAAACAACAAAAGTCCCCTCATCGAGTATAACAAAGCCCCCTCATCGAGTATAACAAAGTCCCCTTATCGACTATAACAAAGTCACCTGAACGAGTATAACAAAGCCCCCTAAACGAGTATAACAAAGATCCCTGATCGAGTATAAGAAAGTCCCCAAATAGAGTAGAACAAAGATCCCTGATCGAGTATAACAAAGTTGCCTGATCGAGTATAACAAAGTCGCCTGATCGGGTATAACAAAGTCCCCTGATCGAGTATAACAAAGCCCCCTCATCGAGTATATTAAAGTCCCCTGATCGAGTATAACAAAGTCCACTAATCTAGTATAACAAAGTCCCTGATCAAGTATAACAAAGTCCACTTGATCGAGTAGTAACAAAGCCCCTCATCGAGTATAACAAAGGGCCCTGATCGAGTATAACAAAGTCCCCTGATCGAGTATAACAAAGTCCCCTCATCGAGTATAACAAAGTCCCCTGATCGAGTATAACAAATTCCCCTAATCGAGAATAACAAAGCCCCCTGAAAGAGTATAACAAAGATCCCTGATCGAGTATAACAAAGTCCCCTGATAGAGTATAACAAAGTCCCCTGATCGGGTATAGCAAATTCCCCTGATCGAGTATAACAAAGTCCACTCATCAAGTATAACAAAGTCCTCTGATTGAGAATAAGAAAGTCTCCTGATCGCGTATAACAAAGTACCCTGATCGAGTATAACAAAGCCCCCGGAACGAGTATAACAAAGATCCCTGATCGAAGAAAACAAATTCCCCTGAACGAGTATAACATAGTCCCCTGATAGAGTATAACAAAGCCCCATCATCGAGTATAATAAAGTCCCCTGATCGAGTATAACAAATTCCCCTGATCGAGTATAACAAAAGTCCCTCATCGAGTACATAACAAAGGCCCTTATCAGTATAACAAGGCCCCTGATCGAGTAAAACAGATTCCCTGATCAGGTATAACAAAGTCCCTCATCGAGTACAGCAATGTCCCTGATCGAGGTATTTTAAGGAGCCACTCATCGAGTATAACAAAAGTCCACTAAATCTGCCCTGATCCAGCTATAACAAAGTCCCTAATCGAGTATAACAAAGGTCCTGATCGAGTAAAACAAAGTCCTGATCGAAATTATAACAAATTCCCTGATCCGAGTATAACAAAAGTCCCTCATCAGTAGAGCAATGTCCCTGATCGAGTATTTTAAAGTCCCTCATCGAGTATATCAAAGTCCACTAATCTGCCCTGATCAACTACAACAAAGTCCCCTGATCGAGTATAACAAAGTCCCCTGATCTAGTAAAACAAAGTCCCCTGATCGAGTATAACAAATTCCCCTGATCGAGTATAACAAAGTCCCCTCATCGAATATAACAAAGGCCCCTTATCGAGTATAACAAAGCCCCCTCATCGAGTATAGACAAAGTCCCGTGATCGAGTATAACAAAGTCCCCTCATCGAGTATAACAAAGCCCCCTCATCGAGTATATTAAAGTCCCCTCATCGAGTATAACAAAGTCCCCTCATCGAGTATAACAAAGCCCCCTGATCGAGTATAACAAAGTCCCCTGATTGACTATAACAAAGTCACCTGAACGAGTATAACAAAGCCCCCTGAACGAGTATAACAAAGATCCCTGATCGAGTATAACAAAGTCCCCTGATAGAGTAGAACAATGATCCCTAATCGAGCATAACAAAGTCGCCTGATCGAGTATAACAAAGTCGCCTGATCGGGTATAACAAAGTCCCCTGATCGAGTATAACAAAGCCCCCTCATCGAGTATATTAAAGTCCCTGATCGGTATAACAAAGTCCACTAATCTAGTATAACAAAGTCCCCTGATCAAGTATAACAAAGCCACTTGATCGAGTATTAACAAAGCCCCCTCATCGAGTATAACAAAGGGCCCTGATCGAGTATAACAATGTCCCCTGATCGAGTATAACAAAGTCCCCTCATCGAGTATAACAAAGTCCCCTGATCGAGTATAACAAATTCCCCTAATCGAGAATAACAAAGCCCCCTGATAGAGTATAACAAAGATCCCTGATCGAGTATAACAAAGTCCCCTGATAGAGTATAACAAAGTCCCCTGATCAGGTATAGCAAATTCCCCTGATCGAGTATAACAAAGTCCACTCATCGAGTATAACAAAGTCCTCTGATTGAGAATAAGAAAGTCTCCTGATCGCGTATAAAAAAGTCCCCTGATCGAGTATAACAAAGCACCCGAAACGAGTATAACAAAGATCCCTGATCGAAGAAAACAAATTCCCCTGAACGAGTATAACAAAGTCCCCTGATAGAGTATAACAAAGCCCCCTCATCGAGTATAACAAAGTCTCTGATCGAGTAGCAAATTTCCTTATCGAGTATAACAAAGTCCCCTGATCGAGTATAACAAAAGTCCCATATCGAGTATAACAAAGTCCCCTGATCGAGTATAACAAATTCCCCTGATCGAGTATAACAAAGTCCCCTCATCGAGTATAACAAAGGCCCTTATCGAGTATAACAAACTTCCCAGATCGAGTATAGCAAAGTCCCCTGATAGAGTATAACACAGCCCCCTCATCGAATATAACAAAGTCACATGACCGAGTATAACAAAGCCCCCTGAACGAGTATAACAAAGATCCCTGATCGAGTATAACAAAGGCCCCTTATCGAGTATAACCAAGTTTCCTGATCGAGTGTAATAAAGGCCCCTGATCGAGTATAACAAAGTCCCGTGATCGACTACAACAAAGGCCAATGATCGAGTACAATAAAGGCCGATCATCGAGTACAACAAAGGCCCCTGATCGAGTATAACAAAGTCCCCTCATCAAGAATAACAAAGCCCCTCATCGAGTATAACAAAATCCCCTGATCAAGTATAACAGTCTCCTGATCAAGTATAACAAATTCCCCTAAGTGAGAATAACAAAGTCCCCTCATCGAGTATAACAAAGGCCCCTTATCGAGTATAACAAAGCCCCCTTATCGAGTATAACAAAGTCACCTGAACGAGTATAACAAAGCCCCCTGAACGAGTATAACAAAGATGCCTGATCGAGTATAACAAAGTCCCCTGATAGAGGATAACAAAGTTCCCTGATCGAGTAAGGCAAAGTCCCCTGATCGAGTATATTAAAGTCCCCTGATCGAGTATAACAAAGTCCACTCATCTAGTATAACAAAGTCCCCTGATCAAGTATAACAAAGCCCCCTGATCGAGTATAACAAAGTCCCCTCATCGAGTATAACAAAGGGCCCTGATCTAAAGAGTATAGCTTAAAGGTCCCTTGATCGAGTAAGCAAGTCCCTGTCAAGTGTAACTGCTTTATCGAGTATAACAAGGCCTTGATCGAGGTAACAAAGGCCCACAATTAAACGTATAGCAAAGTCCCTGATCCAAGAATAACAAAAGGCAGTCAGGTATAAGAGTCCCAGATCCATTATAACAAGTCCCTGATAGAAATTGAAACAAAGGCCCCTCGCCAATTAACAAAGTCCTAATAGGTATAGCAAAGTCCACTGATCCAGTATAACAAAGACCCTTGGTCGAGCATAACAAAGTCCCCTGATCGAGTATAACAAAGTCCCCTGATCAAGTATAACAAAGCCCCTCATCGAGTATAACAAAGTCCCCTTATCGAATATAACAAAGTCCCCTGATCGAGTATAACAATGGCCCTTTATCGAGTATAACAATGGCCCCTGATCGAGTACAACAAAGCCCCCTGATCGATTACAACAATGACCCCTGATCGAGTATAACAAAGTCGCCTGATCGAGTATAACAAAGGCTCCTCATCGAATATAACAAAGGCCCCTGATCGAGTATAACAAAGTCCCCTGATCGAGTATATCAAAGTCCAGATCGAATATAACAAAGGCCCCTGATCGAGTTTAACAAAGTCCCAGATTGAGTATAACAAAGTCCTCCGATCGAGTATAACAAAGGCCCCTGATCGAGTATAACAAAGTCCCCTGGTTGTGTATAACAAAGTCCCCTGATTGTGTATAACAAAGTCCCCTGATCGAGTATAACATAGGCCCCTCATCGAGTATAGCAAAGTCCCCTGATCGAGTATATTAAAGTCCCCTGATCGAGTATAACAAAGTCCACTGATCTGCCCTCATCAACTATAACAAAGTCCCCTAATCGAGTATAACAACGTCCCCTGATCGAGTATAACAAAGTCCCCTGAAGGAGTATAACAAATTCCCCTGATCGAGTATAAAAAAGTCTCCTCATCGAGTATAGCAAAGGCCCCTTATCGAGTATAACAAAGGCCCCTCATCGAGTACAACAAAGGCCCGTGATCGAGTATAAGAAAGTCGCCTGATCAAGTATAATAAAGCCCCCTTATCGAGTATAACAAAGTCCCCTGATCGAGTATAACAAAGTTCCCTGATCGAGTATAACAAAGTCCCCTGATCGAATATAACAAGTCCCCTGATCGAGTATAACAAAGTCCCCTGATCGAATAAAACAAAGTCCACTGATCAGGTATAACAAAGTCCCCTGATCGAGTATAACAAAGTCCCCTAATCGAGTATAAAAAAGCCCCCTAATCGAAAATAACAAAATCCCCTGATCGAGTGTAAGAAAGTCTCCTGAACGAGTATAACAAAGATCCCTGATCGAGTATAACAAAGTCCCCTGATAGAGTATAACAAAGCCCCCTCATCGAGTATAACAAAGTCACCTGAACGAGTATAACAAAGCCCCCAGAACGAGTATAACAAAGATCCCTGATCGAGTATAACAAAGTCCCCTCATAGAGTATAACAAACTTCCCTGACAGAGGAAAGCAAAGTCCCCTAATAGAGTATAACAAAGCCCCCCTCATCGAGTATAACAAAGTCACCTGACCGAGTATAACAA
>NW_024749701.1:0-15870 GCF_018991925.1 Homarus americanus
ATACTCGATCTTGGGACTTTTTTTTACTCCATTAGGGTCCTTTGTTATACTCAATCAGGGGACTTAGTTATACTCGTTAAGGGGACTTTGTTATACTCGATTAGGGGGCTTTGTTATACCCGATCAGGGGACTTTCTTATACTCGATCAGAAGACTTTGTTATACTCGATCTTGGGACTTTTTTATACTTCATTAGGGTCCTTTGTTAAACTCAATGAGGGGACTTAGTTATACTCGATTAGGGGACTTTGTTAGACTCGATCAGAGGACTTTTTTAGACTAGATCAGAGGACTTTGTTTTACTCGATGAGGGGCCTTTGTTTAACTCGATCAGGGACTTAGTTATACTCGATCAGGGGACTTTGCTATACTCGATTAGGGGACTTTGTTATACTCGATCTTGAGACGTTGTTATAGTCCATTAGGGTCCTTTATTATACTCGATCAGGGAACTTTGTTATACTCGATCCGGGGCTTTATTATACTCGATAAGGGACTTTGCTATACTCGACCAGGGGAGTTTGTTATACTCGATCAGGGAACTTTGTTATACTAGATCAGGGGACTTTGTTATACTCGATCCGGGCTTTATTATACTCGGTAAGGGGACTTTGTTATACTCGATCAGGGGACTTTGATATACTCGATGAGGGGACTATGTTATACTCGATCTTGGGACTTTGTTAAACTGGATCAGGGGCCTTTGTTATACTCCATTAGGGGCCTTTGTTATACTGGATCAGGGAACTTTGTTGTAATCGATCAGGGGACTTTGTTATGCTCGATCAGGGAGCTTTGTTATACTCGATTAGGAGACTTTGTATATACTCAACTAGGGACTTTGTTATATTCGGTCAGGAGCCTTTCTTATACTCGATCAGGGGGCTTTGTTAAACTCGATCAGGGGACTTTGTTATACTCGATCAGGGGACTTTGTTATACTCGATCAGGGGACTTTGTTATACTCGATCAGGGGGCTTTGTTTTTCTCGATCAAGGGACTTTGTTATACTCGATCAGGGGACTTTGTTATACTTGATTAGGGGACTTTATTATACTCAATCAGGGGACTTTATTATAATCGATTAGGGGACTTTGTTATACTCGATCAGGGGATTTTGTTATACTCGACGAGGTGGCTTTGTTATACTCGATCAGAGGACTTTGTTACACTCGAACAGGGGACTTTGTTATTCTCGATCAGGGGACTTTGTTGTATTCGATGAGCGGGCTTTGATTTACTCGATGAGGGGACATTGTTATACTCGATCAGGGGACTTTGTTATACGCGATCAGGGGACTTTGTTAAAATCGATCAGGGGACTTTGTCATACTCGATGAGGGGACTTTGTTATACTCGATCTTGAGACTTTGTTATACTCCATTAGGGTCCTTTATTATACTCGATCAGGGGACTTTGTTATACTCGAAAAGGGGACTTTGTTATGCTCGATCAGGGGACTTTGTTATCCTCGATCAGGGGACTTTGTTATACTCGATCAGGGGACTTTGTTATACTCGTCGAGGGGGGCTTTGTTATACTCGATTAGGTGACTTTGTTATACTCGTTCAGAGGACTTTGTTACACTAGATCAGGGGACTTAGTTATACTCGATCAGGGGACTTTGTTTTACTCGATCAGAGGACTTTGTTATACTCGATCTTGGGACTTTGTTATACTCCATTAGGGTCCTTTGTTTTACTCAATCAGAGGACTTAGTTATACTCTATCAGGGGACTTTGTTTTACTCGATCAGGGGACTTTGTTATACTCGATGAGGGGACTATGTTATACTCGATGAGGGGACTTTGTTATACTCGACCAGGGGCCTTTGTTATACTCTCATCAGGGGCTTAGTTATACTCGATCAGGGGACTTTGTTATACTCGATTAGGGGGCTTTGTTATACTCGATCAGGGGGATATTTTATACTCGATCAAGGACTTTGTTATATTCGATCAGGGGTGTTTGTTTTACTCGATCATGGAACTTTGTTATACTCGATCAGGGAACGTTGTTATACACGATGAGGGGACTTTGTTATACTCGATCTTGGGACTTTGTTTAACTCCATTAGGGTCCTTTGTTATACTCTCATCAGGGGACTTATTTATACTCGATCAGGGGACTTTGTTATACTCGATGAGGGGGCTTTGTTATACTCGATCAGGGGACATTGTTATACTCGATCAGAAGACTTTGTTATACTCGATCTTGGGACTTTGTTATACTCCATTAGGGTCCTTTGTTAAACTCAATGAGGGGACTTAGTTATACTCGATTAGGGGACTTTGTTAGACTCGATCAGAGGACTTTGTTACACTAGATCAGAGGACTTTGGTATACTCGATGAGGGGGCTTTGTTTAACTCGATCAGGGACTTAGTTATACTCGATCAGGGGACTTTGCTATACTCGATTAGGGGACTTTGTTATACTCGATCTTGAGACGTTGTTATAGTCCATTAGGGTCCTTTATTATACTCGATCAGGGAACTTTGTTATACTCGATCCGGGGCTTTATTATACTCGATAAGGGACTTTGTTATACTCGACCAGGGGAGTTTGTTATACTCGATCAGGGAACTTTGTTACTAGATCAGGGGACTTTGTTATACTCGATCCGGGGCTTTATTATACTCGGTAAGGGGACTTTGTTATACTCGATCAGGGGACTTTGTTATACTCGATGAGGGGACTATGTTATACTCGATCTTGGGACTTTGTTAAACTGGATCAGGGGCCTTTGTTATACTCCATTAGGGGCCTTTGTTATACTGGATCAGGGAACTTTGTTGTAATCGATCAGGGGACTTTGTTATGCTCGATCAGGGGGCTTTGTTATACTCGATTAGGAGACTTTGTATATACTCAACTAGGGACTTTGTTATATTCGGTCAGGGGCCTTTCTTATACTCGATCAGGGGGCTTTGTTAAACTCGATCAGGGGACTTTGTTATACTCGATCAGGGGACTTTGTTATACTCGATCAGGGGACTTTGTTATACTCGATCAGGGGGCTTTGTTTTTCTCGATCAAGGGACTTTGTTATACTCGATCAGGGGACTTTGTTATACTTGATCAGGGGACATTATTATACTCAATCAGGGGACTTTATTATAATCGATTAGGGGACTTTGTTATACTCGATCAGGGGATTTTGTTATACTCGACGAGGTGGCTTTGTTATACTCGATCAGAGGACTTTGTTACACTCGAACAGGGGACTTTGTTATAATCGATCAGGGGACTTTGTTGTACTCGATGAGCGGGCTTTGTTTTACTCGATGAGGGGACATTGTTATACTCGATCAGGGGACTTTGTTATACGCGATCAGGGGACTTTGTTAAAATCGATCAGGGGACTTTGTCATACTCGATCAGGCGCCTTTGTTATACTCGATCTTTAGACTTTGTTATACTCCATTAGGGTCCTTTATTATACTCGATCAGGGGACTTTGTTATACTCGAACAGGGGACTTTGTTATGCTCGATCAGGGGACTTTGTTATCCTCGATGAGGGACTTTGTTATACTCGATCAGGGGACTTTGTTATACTCGTCGAGGGGGGCTTTGTTATACTCGATTAGGTGACTTTGTTATACTCGTTCAGAGGACTTTGTTACACTAGATCAGGGGACTTAGTTATACTCGATCAGGGGACTTTGTTATACTCGATCAGGCGACTTTCTTATACTCGATCAGGGGACTTCGTTATACTCGATCAGGGGACTTTGTTTTACTCGATCAGAGGACTTTGTTATACTCGATCTTGGGACTTTGTTATACTCCATTAGGGTCCTTTGTTTTACTCAATCAGGGGACTTAGTTATACTCTATCAGGGGACTTTGTTTTACTCGATCAGGGGACTTTGTTATACTCGATCAGTGGACTATGTTATACTCGATGAGGGGACTTTGTTATACTCGACCAGGGGCCTTTGTTATACTCGATAAGGGGGCTTTGTTATTCTCGATCAGGGGACTTTGTTATGCTCGATCAGGGGACTTTGTTATACTCGATTAGGGGGCTTTTTTATACTCGATCAAGGACTTTGTTATACTCGATCAGGGGTGTTTGTTTTACTCGATCATGGAACTTTGTTATACTCGATCAGGGAACTTTGTTATACTCGATGAGGGGACTTTGTTATACTCGATCTTGGGACTTTGTTTAACTCCATTAGGGTCCTTTGTTATACTCAATCAGGGGACTTAGTTATACTCTATCAGGGGACTTTGTTTTACTCGATCAGGGGACTTTGTTATACTCGATGAGGGGACTATGTTATACTCGATGAGGGGACTTTGATATACTCGATCAGGAGACTTTGTTATGCTCGTTTAGGGGACTTTGTTATACTCGATTAGGGGGCTTTTTTATACTCGATCAAGGACTTTGTTATACTCGATCAGGGGTGTTTGTTTTACTCGATCATGGAACTTTGTTATACTCGATCAGGGAACTTTGTTATACTCGATGAGGGGACTTTGTTATACTCGATCTTGGGACTTTGTTAAGCTGGATCAGGGGCCTTTGTTATACTCCATTAGGGGCCTTTGTTATACTGGATCAGGGAACTTTGTTGTAATCGATCAGGAGACTTTGTTATGCTCGATCAGGGGGCTTTGTTAAACTCGATCAAGGGACTTTGTTATACTCGATCAGGGGAACTTGTTATACTCGATCAGGGGATTTTGTTATACTCGATCAGGGGGCTTTGTTTTTCTCGATCAAGGGACTTTGTTATACTCGATCAGGGGACTTTGTTATACTTGATCAGGGGACTTTATTATACTCAATCAGGGGACTTTATTATAATCGATTCGGGGAATTTGTTATACTCGATCACGGGATTTTGTTATACTCGACGAGGTGGCTTTGTTATACTCGATCAGAGGACTTTGTTACACTTGAACAGGGGACTTTGTTATACTCGATCAGGGGACTTTGTTATACTCGATGAGCGGGCTTTGTTTTACTCGATCAGGGGACTTTGTTATACTCGATCAGGGGACTTTGTTATACTCGATCAGGGGACTTTGTAATACTCGTTCAGGGGACTTTGTTATACTCGATCAGGGGACTTTGTTATACTCGATCTTGAGACTTTGTTATACTCCATTAGGGTCCTTTATTATACTCGATCAGGGGACTTAGTTATACTCGGTCAGGGGATTTTGTTATAATCGATCAGGGGACTTTGTTATACTCGATCTGGGGAATTTGTTTTAATCGATCAGAGGACTTTGTTATACTCGATCTTGGGACTTTGTTATACTCCATTAGGGTCCTTTGTTATACTCAATCAGGGGACTTAGTTATGCTCGATCAGGGGACTTAGTTATACTCGATTAGTGGACTTTGTTAGACTCGATCAAAGGACTTTGTTACACTAGATCAGGGGACTTTGTTATACTCGTTGAGGGGGATTTGTTTAACTCGATCAGGGACTTAGTTATACTCGATCAGGGGACTTTGTTATACTCGATTAGGGGACTTTGTTATATTTGATCTTAAGACGTTGTTATAGTCCATTAGGGTCCTTTATTATACTCGATTAGGTGACTTTGTTATACTCGATCCGGGGCTTTATTATACTCGATAAGGGGACTTTGTTATACTCGACCAGGGGACTTTGTTATACTCGATCAGGGGACTTTGTTATACAAGATCAGGGGACTTTGTTATACTCGATGAAGGGACTATGTTATACTCGTCTTGGGACTTTGTAGAAAACTGAATCAGGACGCTGTTATATACTCCATTAGGGGCCGTTGCTATACTGGATCATTGAACTTTGTTGTAAGTCAGGGGACTTTGTTATATACTCGATCAGGGGGCTTTGTTATACTCGATCAGGAGCTTTGTATATACTCAACTAGGACTTTGTTATATTCAGTGGGGCCTTTCTTATATACTCGATCAGGGGCTTTGTTAAGCCATCAGGGACTGTTACTCGATCAGGGGACTTTGTTATACTCGATCAGGGGGCTTTGTTTTTCCCGATCAAGGGACTTTGTTATACTCGATCAGGGGACTTTGTTATACTTGATCAGGGGACATTATTATACTCAATCAGGGGACTTTATTATAATCGATTAGGGGACTTTGTTATACTCGATCAGGGGATTTTGTTATACTCGACGAGGTGGCTTTGTTATACTCGATCAGAGGACTTTGTTACACTCGAACAAGGGACTTTGTTATACTCGATCAGGGGACTTTGTTATACTCGATGAGCCGGCTTTGTTTTACTCGATCAGGGGACTTTGTTATACTCGATCAGGGGTCTTTGTTATACTCGATCAGGGGACTTTGTTTGACTCGATCAGGGGACTTTGTCATACTCGATCAGGGGACTTTGTTATACTCGATCTTGAGACTTTGTTATACTCCATTAGGGTCCTTTATTATACTCGATTAGGGGACTTAGTTATACTCGGTCAGGGGACTTTGTTATACTCTTTCATGGGACTTTGTTATACTCGATCAGGGGACTTTGTTTTAATCGATCAGAGGACTTTGTTATACTCGATCTTGGGACTTTGTTATACTCCATTAGGGTCCTTTGTTATACTCAATCATGGGACTTAGTTATACTCGATGAGGGGACTTTATTATACTCGATGAGGGGGCTTTGTTATACTCGATCAGGGGCTTTGTTATACTCGATGAGGGGTGTTTGTTTTTTTCGATCAGGGGACTTTGTTATACTCGATCAGGGGACTTTGTTTTACTCGATCAGGGGACTTTGTTATACACGACCAGGGGCCTTTGTTATACTCGATCAGGGGACTTTGTTATTCTCGATGAGGGGACTTTGGTATACTCGATCTTGGGACTTTGTTAAACTCGATCTTGGGACTTTGTTAAACACGATCAGCGGACTTTGTTATACTCGATCAGAGGGCTTTGATTAACTTGATCTTGGGACTTTGTTATACTCGATCAGGGGACTTTGTTATACTCGATCAGGGGACTTTATCATACTCGATCAGGGGACTTTGTTATACTCGATCTTGAGACTTTGTTATACTCCATTACGGTCCTTTATTATACTCGATCAGGGGACTTAGTTATACTCGGTCAGGGGACTTTGTTAAACTCGACCAGGGGACTTTGTTATACTCGATCAAGGGACTTTGTTTTAATCGATCAGAGGACTTTGTTATACTCGATCAGGGGACTTTGTTATACTCTAACAAGGGACTTTGTTATACTCGATCAGGGGACTTTGTTATACTCGATCAGGGTACTTTGTTATACCCGATTAGGGACCACAAGGACGATCAGAGTGACTTTGTTGGCTAATTAGACTGGAGGACTGTTATACTCGATCAGGACTTTGCTATACCTGATGATTGGGCCTTTGTTTCACTCTGGATTGGGACCTTTGTTATACCCGATCAGGGACTTTGGTTATACTCGATCAGAGGACTTTGTTACACTAGATCTGGGGACTTTGTTATACTCGATCAGGGGACTTTGTTATACTCGATCAGGGGACTTTGTTATACGCGTCGAGGGGGCTTTGTTATACTCGATTAAGGGACATTGTTATACTCGATCAGAGGACTTTGTTACACTAGACCAGGGGACTTTATTATGCTTGATCAGGGGACTTAGTTATACTCGATCAGGGGACATTGTTATACTCGATCAGGGGACTTTGTTCTACTCGATCAGGGGACTTTGTTTTTCTCGATCAAGGGACTTTGTTATACTCGATCAGGGGACTTTGTTATACTCGAACAGGGACTTTGTTATACTCGATCAGGGGACTTTGTTATATTCGATCAGGGGACTTTGTTATACTCGTCGAGGGGGCTTTGTTATACTCGATTAGGGGACTTTGTTATACTCGTTCAGAGGACTTTGTTACACTAGATCAGGGGACTTTGTTATACTTGATCAGGGGACTTTGTTATACTCGATGAGGGGGCTTTGTTTTACTCGATCAGGGGACTTGTTTTCCTCGATCAAGGGACTTTGTTATACTCGATCAGGACTTTGTTATACTCTGAACAGGGACCTTGTTATACTCGGATCAGGGACTTTATATACCTGACTCAGGGACTTTGTTATACTCGATCAGGGGACTTTGTTATACCTGGTCGAGGGCTTCGGTTATACCTGGATTAGGGGGACTTTGTTATACTCGATCTGGGGGACTTTGTTATACTTGATCAGGGAACTTTGTTACAGTCGATCAGGGGACTTTGTTATACTCGTTCTTGAGACTTTGTTATACTCCATTAGGCTCCTTTATAATACTCGATCAAGGGACTTAGTTATACTCGATCAGGGGACTTCGTTATACTCGACCAGGGGACTTTGTTTTACTCGATCAGAGGACTTTGTTATACTCGATCTTGGGACTTTGTTATACTCCATTAGGGTCCTTTGTTTTACTCAATCAGGGGACTTAGTTATACTCTATCAGGGGACTTTGTTTTACTCGATCAGGGGACTTTGTTATACTCGATCAGGGGACTTTGTTATACTCGATGAAGGGACTTTGTTATACTCGACCAGGGGCCTTTGTTATACTCAATCAGGGGGCTTTGTTATACTCGATCAGGGGACTTTGTTATGGTCGATCATGGGACTTTGTTATACTCGATTATGGGGCTTTTTTATACTCGATCAAGGACTTTGTTATACTCGATCATGGGTGTTTGTTTTACTCGATCATGGAACTTTGTTATACTCGATCAGGGAACTTTGTTATACTCGATGAGGGGACTTCATTATATTCGATCTTGGGACTTTGTTTTACTCCATTAGGGTCCTTTGTTATACTCAATCAGGGGACTTAGTTATACTCGATAAGGGGACTTTGTTATACTCGATTAGGGGCTTTGTTATACTCGATCAGGGGACTTTCTTATACTCGATCAGAAGACTTTGTTATACTCGATCTTGGGACTTTGTTATACTCCATTAGGGTCCTTTGTTAAACTCAATGAGGGGACTTAGTTATACTCGATTAGGGGACTTTGTTAGACTCGATCAGAGGACTTTGTTACACTAGATCAGAGGACTTTGGTATACTCGATGAGGGGGCTTTGTTTAACTCGATCAGGGACTTAGTTATACTCGATCAGGGGACTTTGCTATACTCGATTAGGGGACTTTGTTATACTCGATCTTGAGACGTTGTTATAGTCCAATAGGGTCCTTATTATACCTGATCAGGGAACTTTGTTATACTCGATCCGGCTTTTATTATACTCGATAAGGGATCTTTGTTATACTCGACCAGGACTTGGTTAAGGATTTTGATCAGGGACTTTAATATAATTTGAACAGGGGACCTTGTTATACTCGATCAGGGACATTGTTATACCTGGATCAGGGACTTTGTTATGACTTCCGATCAGACTTTGTTATACTCGTCGAGGGGGCTTTGTTATACTCGATTAGGGGACTTTGTTATACTCGATCTGGGGACTTTGTTATACTCGATCAGGAAACTTTGTTACAGTCGATCAGGGGACTTTGTTATACTCGTTCTTGAGACTTTGTTATACTCCATTAGGGTCCTTTATTATACTCGATCAGGGGACTTAGTTATACTCGATCAGGGGACTGTGTTATACTCGATCAGGCGAATTTGTTATACTCGATCAGGGGACTTCGTTATACTCGATCAGGGGACTTTGTTTTACTCGATCAGAGGACTTTGTTATACTCGATCTTGGGACTTTGTTATACTCCATTAGGGTCCTTTGTTTTACCCAATCAGGGGACTTTAGTTATACTCTCTATCAGGGGACTTTGTTTACTCGATGAGGGGACTTTGTTATACTCGATCAGGGACTTTTGTTATACTCGATGAGGGGATTTCATATACCGATTCAGGGGCCTTGTTATACCTCTACCGCTTATTATAATTTGATCAGGGGACTTTGTTATGGTCGATCATGGGACTTTGTTATACTCGATTAGGGGGCTTTTTTATACTCGATCAAGGACTTTGTTATACTCGATCTTGGGACTTTGTTTTACTCCATTAGGGTCCTTTGTTATACTCGATTAGGGGGCTTTGTTATACTCGATCAGGGGACTTTCTTATACTCGATCAGAAGAATTTGTTATACTCGATCTTGGGACTTTGTTATACTCCATTAGGGTCCTTTGTTAAACTCAATGAGGGGACTTAGTTATACTCGATTTGGGGACTTTGTTAGATTCGATCAGAGGACTTTGTTATACTCGATGAGGGGGCTTTGTTTAACTCGATCAGGGACTTAGTTATACTCGATCAGGGGACTTTGCTAAACTCGATTCGGGGACTTTGTTATACTCGATCTTGAGACGTTGTTATAGTCCATTAGGGTCCTTTATTATACTCGATCAGGGAACTTTGTTATACTCGATCCGGGGCTTTATTATACTCGATAAGGGGACTTTGTTGTACTCGACCAGGGGACTTTGTTATACTCGATCAGGGGATTTGTTATACTAGATCAGGGGACTTTGTTATACTCGATCCGGGGTTTTATTATTCTCGGTAAGGGGACTTTGTTATACTCGATCAGGGGACTTTGTTATACTCGATGAGGGGACTATGTTATACTCGATCTTGGGACTTTGTTAAACTGGATCAGGGGACTTTGTTATACTCCATTAGGGGCCTTTGTTATACTGGATCAGGGAACTTTGTTGTAATCGATCAGGGGACTTAGTTATGCTCGATCAGGGGGCTTTGTTATACTCGATCAGGAGACTTTGTATATACTCAACTAGGGACTTTGTTATATTCGGTCAGGGGCCATTCTTATACTCGATCAGGGGGCTTTGTTAAACTCGATCAGGGGACTTTGTTATACTCGATCAGGGGACTTTGTTATACTCGATCAGGGGACTTTGTTATACTCGATCATGGGGCTTTGTTTTTCTCGATCAAGGAACTTTGTTATTCTCGATCAGGGGACTTTGTTATACTTGATCAGGGGACATTATTATACCCAATCAGGGGACTTTATTATAATCGATTTGGGGACTTTGTTATACTCGATCAGGGGATTTTGTTATACTCGACGAGGTGGCTTTGTTATACTCGATCAGAGGACTTTGTTACACTCGAACAGGGGACTTTGTTATACTCGATCAGGGGACTTTGTTATACTCGATGAGGGGGCTTTGTTTTACTCGATCAGGGGACTTTTTTATACTCGTCCAGGGGACTTTGTTATACTCGTTCAGTGGACTTTGTCATACTCGATCAGGGGACTTTGTTATACTCGATCTTGAGACTTTGTTATACTCCATTAGGGTCCTTTATTATACTCGATCAGGGGACTTAGTTATACTCGGTCAGGGGACTTTGTTATACTCGATCTTGGGACTTTGTTATACTCCATTAGGGTCCTTTGTTATACTCAATCATGGGACTTAGTTATACTCGATAAGGGGCCTTTTTTATACTCGATGAGGGGGCTTTGTTATACTCGGTCAGGGGACTTTGTTATACTCGATCAGGGGTGTTTGTTTTACTCGATGAGGGGACTTTGTTATACTCGATCAGGGGACTTTGTTTTACTCGAGTAGGGGACTTTGTTATACACGACCAGGGGCCTTTGTTATACTCGATCAGGCGACTTTGTTATTCTCGATGAGGAGACTTTGTTAAACTCGATCTTGGGACTTTGTTAAACTCGATCTTGAGACTTTGTTAAACTCGATCAGCGGACTTTGTTATACTTGATCAGTTGGCTTTGATTTACTCGATCTTGGGACTTTGTTATACTCGATCAGGGGACTTTGTTTTACTTGATTAGGGACTTTTTTATTTCGACCAAGGGCCTTTGATATACTCGAGTCGGCGAATAGGTTATACTCGATCAGGGGACTTTGTTATACTCGATCAGGGGACTTTGTTGTACTCGATCAGGGGACTTTGTTATACTCGATCAGGAGACTTTGTTATACTCATCGATGGGGCTTTGTTATACTCGATTAGGGGACTTTGTTATACTCGTTCAGAGGACTTTGTTATACTCGATGAGGGGGCTTTGTTATACTCGAAGAGGGTGCTTTGTTATACTCGATCAGGGGACATTGTTATACTCGACCAGGGGACTTTGTTATACTCGATCAGGGTGCTTTGTTTTTCTCGATCAAGGGACTTTGTTATACTCGATGAGGGGGCTTTGTTTAACTCGATCAGGGATTTAGTTATACTCCATCAGGGGACTTTGTTATACTCGATTAGGGGACTTTGTTATACTCGATCTTGAGACGTTGTTATAGTCCATTAGGGTCCTTTATTATACTCGATCAGGGGACTTTGTTATACTCGATCCGGTGCCATATAATACTCGATATGGGGACTTTGTTATACTCGACAAGGGGACTTTGTTATACTCGATCAGGGGACTTTGTTATACTAGATTATGGGACTTTGTTATACTCGATCCGGGGCTTTATTATACTCGGTAAGGGGACTTTGTTATACTCGATCAGGAGACTTTGTTATACTCGATGAGGGGACTATGTTATACTCGATCTTGGGACTTTGTTAAACTCGATCAGCGAACTTTGATATACTCGATCAGGGGGCTTTGATTTACTCGATCTTGGGACTTTGTTATACTCGATCAGGGGACTTTGTTTTACTCGATCAGGGACTTTGTTATTTTCGACCAAGGGCCTTTGTTATACTCGAGTCGGGGAATAGGTTATACTCGATCATGAGGCTTTGTTATACTCGATCAGGGACTTTGCTATACTCGACCAGGGACTTTCTTATACTCGACGAGGGGGCTTTGTTATACTCGATCAGGGACTTTGTTATACTCGCTAAGGGGACTTTGTTATACTCGATGAGGAGACTTTGTTATACTCGATCAGGGGACTTTATTTTACTCAATTAGAGGACTTTGTCATACTCGATTTTGGGACTTTGTTATACTCCATTAGGGTTCTTTGTTATACTCAATCAGGGGACTTAGTTATGCTCGATCAGGGGACTTTGTTATACTCGATTAGGGGGCTTTGTTATACTCGATCAGGTTTCTTTGTTAAACTCGATCAGAAGACTTTGTTATACTCGTTCTTGGGACTTTGTTATACTCCATTAGGGTCCTTTGTTAAACTCAATGAGGGGACTTAGTTATACTCGATTAGTGGACTTTGTTAGGCTCGATCAGAGGACTTTGTTACACTAGATCAGGGGACTTTGTTATACTCGATGAGGGGGCTTTGTTTAACTCGATGAGGGACTTAGCTATACTCGATCAGGGGTCTTTGTTATACTCGATTAGGGGACTTTGTTATACTCGATCTTGAGACGTTGTTATAGTCCATTAGGGTCCTTTATTATACTCGATCAGGGGACTTTGTTATACTCGATCCGAGGCTTTATTATACTCGATAAGGGGACTTTGTTATACTCGACCAGGGGACTTTGTTATACTCGATCAGGGGACTTTGTTATACTAGATCAGGGGACTTTGTTATACTCGATCCGGGGCTTTATTATACTCGGTAAGGGGACTTTGTTATACTCGATCAGGGGACTTTGTTATACTCGATGAGGTGACTATATTATACTCGATCTTGGGACTTTGTTAAACTGGATCAGGGGCTTTTGTTATACTCCATTAGGGGCCTTTGTTATACTGGATGAGGGGACTTTGTTGTATTCAATCAGGGGACTCTGTTATACTCGATCAGGAGCTTTGTTATACTCGATCAAGAGACTTTGTATATACTCAACTAGGGACTTTGTGATATTCGTTCAGGGGCCTTTCTTATACTCGATCAGGGGGCTTTGTTAAACTCGATGTTGGGACGTTGTTAAACTCAATCAGCGGACTTTTTTATACTCGATCAGGGGGCTTTGATTTACTCGATCTTGGGACTTTGTTATACTCGATCAGGGGACTTTGTTTTGCTCGATCAGGGACTTTGTTATTTTCGACCAAGGGGCTTTGTTATACTCGAGTCGGGGAATAGGTTATACTCGATCATGGGGCTTTGTTATACTCGATCAGGGACTTTGTTATACTCGACCAGGGACTTTCTTATACTCGACGAGGGGGCTTTGTTATACTCGATCAGGGGACTTTGTTATACTCGCTCAGGGGACTTTGTTATAGTCGATCAGGGGACTTTGTTATACTCGATCAGGAGACTTTGTTATACTCGATCAGGGGACTTTGTTATACTCCATTAGGGTCCTTTGTTAAACTCAATCAGAGGACTTAGTTATACTCGATCAGGGAACTTTGTTACACTCGATCAGGGGACTTTGTTATACTCGATGAGGGGACTTTGTTATACTCGATCAGGGGACTTTATTTTACTCGATCAGAGGACTTTGTCATACTCGATCTTGGGACTTTGTTATACTCCATTAGGGTCCTTTGTTATACTCTATTAGGGGACTTAGTTATGCTCGATCATGGGACTTTGTTATACTCGATTAGGGGGCTTTGTTATACTCGATCAGGGGACTTTGTTATACTCGATCAGAAGACTTTGTTATACTCGATCTTGGGACTTTGTTATACTCCATTAGGGTCCTTTGTTATACTCAATCAGGGGACTTATTTATGCTCAATCAGGGGACTTAGTTATACTCGATTAGTGGACTTTGTTAGACTCGATCAGAGGACTTTGTTACACTAGATCAAGGGACTTTGTTATACTCGATGAGGGGGCTTTGTTTAACTCGATCAGGGACTTATTTATACTCGATCAGGGGACTTTGTTATACTCGATTAGGGGACTTTGTTATACTAGATCTTGAGACGTTGTTATAGTCCATTAGGGTCCTTTATTATACTCGATCAGGTGACTTTGTTATATTCGATCCGGGGCTTTATTATACTCGATAAGGGGACTTTGTTATACTCGACCAGGGGACTTTGTTATACTCGATCAAGGGACTTTGTTATACTAGATCAGGGGACTTTGTTTCACTCGATCCGGGGCTTTATTATACTCGGTAAGGGGACTTTGTTATACTCGATCAGGGGACTTTGTTATACTCGATGAGGAAACTATGTTATACTCGATCTTGGGACTTTGTTAAACTGGATCAGGGGCCTTTGTTATACTCCATTAGGGGCCTTTGTTATACTGGATCAGGGGACTTTGTTGTAATCAATCAGGGAACTTGTTATACTCGATCATGGGGCTTTGTTATACTCGATCAAGAGACTTTGTATATACTCAACTAGGGACTTTGTTATAATCGGTCAGGGGCCTTTCTTATACTCGATCAGGGGGCTTTGTTATGCTCGATGAGGGGACTTTGTTATTCTCGATCAGGGGACTTTGTTATACTCCATCAGGGGACTTAGTTATACTCGATCGGAAGACTTTGTTATACTCGATCATGGGACTTTGTTATACTTCAATAGGGTCCTTTGTTATACTTGATCAGGGGACTGTGTTATACTCGACCAGGGGACTTTGTTATACTCGATAAAGGGCCTTTTTTATACTCGATGAGGGTACTTTGTTATACTCGATCTTGGGACTTTGTTAAACTCGATCAGGGGCCTTTGTTATACTCCATTAGGGGCCTTTGTTATACTGGATCAGTGGACTTTGTTATAATCGATCAGGGGACTTTGTTATGCTCGATGAGGTGGGCTTTGTTTTACTCGATCAGGAGACTTTGTATATACTCAACTAGGGACTTTGTTATATTTGGTCAGGGGCCTTTCTTATACTCGATCAGGGGGCTTTGTTAAACTCGATCAGGGGACTTTGATATACTCGATCAGGGGGCTTTGTTATACTCGATTAGGGGACTTTGTTATACTCGATCAAGGGGCTTTGTTTTTCTCGATCAAGGGACTTTGTTATACTCGATCAGGGGACTTTGTTATACTCGATCAGCGGAC
>NW_024749702.1:0-24947 GCF_018991925.1 Homarus americanus
ATAACAAAGTCCCCTGATCGAGTATAACAAAGCCCAGTGGACGAGTATAACAAAGTCCCCTGATCGAGTATAACAAAGTCCCCTGGTCCAATCTAACAAAGACCCTGATCGAGTATAACATATCCCCTCATCGAATATAACAACGTCTCCTGGCGTAGTATAACAAAGTCCCCAGATCGAACAAAACAAAGTCCCCTGATCAATTATAACAATGTCCCCTGGTCGAGTATAACAAAGGGCCCTCATCGAGTAAGACAAAGTCCCTTGATCGAGTATAACAAAGTCCCCTGATCCTAGTATAACAAAGCCCACTGGACGAGTGTAACAAAGACCCCTGAACCGAGTATAACAAAGTCCACTTATCTAGTATAACAAAGGCCCCTGATCGAGTATAAGAAAGGCCCCTCATCGAGTATAACAAAGTCACCTGATCGAGTATAACTAAGCCGCCTAATCGAGTATAACAAAGTCCCCTGGTCGAGAGTATAACAAAGTCCCCTGTTCGAGTCTAACAAAAGTCCCCTTATCGGTATAGCAAATTCCCTTATCGAGGTATTATAAAGACTATAAAGGTATAGCAAAGTCCGGTGATCGAGAGAGAGTATAACAAAGGCGGCCCTGATCAAGTATAACAAAAAGTTCCTGATCGTGTATAACAGTCCCTGATCGAGTATAAAAAGTCCCTGGCCGGTATAACAAGATCCCCATATCGAGTATAACAAAGACCCCTTATCGAGTATAACAAAGTCCGGTGATCGAGTATAGCAAAGGGCCCTGATCGAGTAAGACAAGTCCCCTGATCGAGTATAACAAAGTCCCCTGAACGAGTACAACAAAGCCCCCTGGACGAGAATAACAAAGTCCCCTGATCGAGTATAACAAACTCCCCTGATCGAGTATAACAAAGTTCCCTGGTCCAGTATAACAAAGTCCCCTGATTGAGTTTAACATATCCCCTGATCGAGTATAACACAGTCTCCTGGCCCAGTATAACAAAGTCCCCAGATCGAGCATAACAAAGTCCCCTGATTGATTATAAGAAAGTCCCTGACCGAGTATAACAAAGTCCCCTGGTCGAGAATAACAAAGTTCCCTGATACTAGTTTAACAAAGTCCCCTGATCGAGTAAAAAAAGTCCCCTGGCCAAGTATAACAAAGTCCCCATATCAAGCATAGCAAATTCCCCTGATCGATTATAACAAAGTCCCCTGGTTGAGTATAGCAAAGGGCCCTGATCGAGTAAGACAAAGTCCCCTGATTGAGTATAACAAATTCCTCTTATCGAGTATAAAAAAGTCCCCTGATCGAGTATAACAAAGGCCCCTGGTCGAGTATAACAAAGTCCTCTGATCGAGTAAGAGAAAGTCCCCTGATCGAGTATAACAAAGTCCCCTGATCCTAGTATAACAAAGCCCACTGGACGAGTATAACAAAGAACCCTGAACCGAATATAACAAAGTCCCCTGATCTAAGATAACAAAGGCCCCTGATCGAGTATTAGAAAGGCCCCTCATAGAGTATAACAAAGGCCCCTGGTCGAGTATAACAAAGTCCCCTGATCGAGGATAACAGAAGTCCCCTGATCGAGTATAACAAAGTCCCCTGATCGGGTATAAAAAAGTCCCCTGGTCCAGTATAACAAAGTCCCCTGATCGAGTATAACAAAGGACCCTGGACGAGTATAACTAAGTCCCCTGATTGAGTATAACAAAAGTCCCTTGATCGAGTATAACAAAGTCCCTTGGTCGAGTAAAACAAAGTTTTCTTATCGAGTATAACAAAGGCTCCTGGTCGAGTATAACAAAGGCCTCTAATCGAGTATAACAAAATTCCCCTGATCGAGTATAACAAAGTCCCCTAATCAAGTATAGAAAATCCCCTCATCGAGTATAACATATCCCCTGATCGAGTATAAAAAAGCCCTCTTGTCGAGTATAACAAAGTCCCCTGATCGAGTATAACAAAGTCCCCTGGTCGAGTATAACAAAGTCCCCTGATCGAGGATAACCAAAACCCCTCATCGAGTATAACAAAGTCCCATGATTGAGTATAACAAAGTCCCCTGATCGAGTATAACATATCCCCTGATCGCGTATAACAAAATTCCCCCGGTTCGAGTATGACAAAGTCCCCTGATTAATTGTAAAAAAGTCCCCTGGTTGAGTATAACAAAGTTCCCTGATCGAGTATAACAAAGTCCCCTTGTCGAGTATAACAAAGCCCCCTCATCGAGTATAACAAAGGCCCCTAATCGAGCATAACAAAGTCCCCTGATTGAGTATAACAAAGTCCCTTTATCGAGTATAACAAAGTCCTCTTGTTGAGTATAACAAGGTCCCCTGATCGAGTATAACATATCCCCTGATCGAGTATAAAAAAATTCCCCTGATCGAGTATGACAAAGTCCCATGATTAATTTTAAAAAAGTCCCCTGGTTGAGCATAACAAAGTTCCCTCATCGAGTATAACAAAGTCTCCTGGTCGAGTATAACAAAGCCCCCTCATCGAGTATAACAAATGCCCGTAATCGAGTATAACAAAGTCCACTGATCGAGTATAACATATCCCCTGATCGAGTATAACGAAGTCCTCTGGTCAAGTATAAAAAAGTCCCCTGATCGAGTATAACATATCCCCTGATCGAGTATAACAAAGTCTCCAGGCCCAGTATAACAAAGTCCCCAGATCGAGCATAACAAAGTCCCCTTATCGATTATAACAAACTCACCCGACCGAGTATAAAAAAGGCCTCTGGTCGAGTATAACAAAGTCCCCTGGTCGATAATAACAAATTCCCATGATCCTAATATAACAAAGCCCCCTGGACGAGTATAACAAAGTCCCCTGGTCCAGTATAACAAAGTCCCCTGATCGAGTATAACATATCCCCTGATCGAGTATAACAACGTTTCCTGACCCAGTATAACAAAGTCCCTAGATCGAGCATAACAAAGCCCCATGGACGAGTATAACAAAGTCCCCTGATCGAGTATAACAAAGTCCCTGATCGAGTATAACAAAGTTCCCTGGACCAATATAACAAAGACCCTGGACGAGTATATCATATCCCCTCATCGAGTATAACAACGTCTCCTGGCGCAGTATAACAAAGTCCCCAGATCGAACAAAACAAAGTCCCCTGATCGATTATAACAAAGTCCCCTGGTCAAGTATAACAAAGTCCATTGGTCAAGTATAAAAAAGTCCCCTGATCGAGTATAACAAAGTCCCCAGATCGAGTATAACAAAGGCCCCTCATCGAGTATAACAAAGTCCATTGGTCAAGTATAAAAAAGTCCCCTTGTCGAGTATAACAAAGTCCTTGATCGAGTATAACAAAGTCCCCTGATCGAGTATAACAAAGCCCCGTGGACGAGTATAACAAAGTCCCCTGATCGAGTATAACAAAGTCCCCTGGTCCAATATAACAAAGACCCTGATCGAGTATAATATATCCCCTCATCGAGTATAACAACGTCTCCTGGCGCAGTATAACAAAGTCCCCAGATCGAACAAAACAATGTCCCCTGATCGATTATAACAATGTCCCCTGGTCGAGTATAACAAAGGGCCTTCATCGAGTAAGACAAAGTCCCTTGATCGAGTATAACAAAGTCCCCTGATCCAAGTATAACAAAGCCCACTGGACGAGTATAACAAAGACCCCTGAACCGAGTATAACAAAGTCCCCTTATCTAGTATAACAAAGGCCCCTGATCGAGTATAAGAAAGGCCCCTCATCGAGCATAACAAAGTCACCTGATCCAAGTATAACAAAGCCCACTGGACGAGTATAACAAAGACCCCTGAACCGAGTATAACAAAGTCCCCTTATCTAGTATAACAAAGGCCCCTGATCGAGTATAAGAAAGGCCCCTCATCGAGTATAACAAAGTCACCTGATCGAGTATAACTAAGCCGCCTAATCGAGTATAACAAAGTCCCCTGGTCGAGTATAACAAAGTCCCCTGTTCGAGTCTAACAAAGTCCCCTTATCGAGTATAGCAAATTCCCCTTATCGAGTATTACAAAGACCCCTTATCGAGTATAACAAAGTCCGGTGATCGAGTATAACAAAGGCCCCTGATCGAGTATAACAAAAGTTCCCTGATCGTGTATAACAAAGTCCCATGATCGAGTATAAAAAAGTCCCCTGGCCCGGTATAACAAAGTCCCCATATCGAGTATAACAAAGACCCCTTATCGAGTATAACAAAGTCCGGTGATCGATTATAGCAAAGGGCCCTGATCGAGTAAGACAAGTCCCCTGATCGAGTATAAGAAAGTCCCCTGATCGAGTACAACAAAGCCTCCTGGACGAGTATAACAAAGTCCCCTGATCGAGTATAACAAAGTCCCCTGATCGAGTATAACAAAGTTCCCTGGTCCAGTATAACAAAGTCCCCTGATCGAGTATAACATATCCCCTGATCGAGTATAACACAGTTTCCTGGCCCAGTATAACAAAGTCCCCAGATCGAGCATAACAAAGTCCCCTGATTGATTATAACAAAGTCCCTGACCGAGTATAACAAAGTCCCCTGGTCGAGAATAACAAAGTTCCCTGATACTAGTATAACAAAGTCCCGTGATCGAGTAAAAAAAGTCCCCTGGCCAAGTATAACAATGGCCCCATATCGAGCATAGCAAAGTCCCCTGATCGATTATAACAAAGTCCCCTGGTTGAGTATAGCAAAGGGCCCTGATCGAGTAATACAAAGTCCCCTGATCGAGTATAACAAATTCCTCCTATCGAGTATAAAAAAGTCCCCTGATCGAGTATAACAAAGGCCACTGGTCGAGTATAACAAAGTCCCCTGATCGAGTATAACCAAAGTCCCCTGATCGAGTATAACAAAGCCCCCTCATCGGGTATAAAAAAGTCCCCTGGTCCAGTATAACAAAGTCCCCTGATCAATTATAACAAAGTTCCCAGGTCGAGTATAGCAAAGGGCCCTGATCGAGTAGGACAAAGTCCCCTGATCGAGTATTACACAGTCCCCTGATCGTGTATAAAAAAGCCCCCTAGACGAGCATAACAAAGTCCCCTGATCGAGTATAACAAATTCCCCTGGTCGAGTATAACAAAGTCCCCTGATCGAGTATAAGAAAGTCCCCTGGTCGAGTATAACAAAGTCCCCTGATCGAGGATAACCAAAACCCCTCATCGAGTATAACAAAGTCCCATGATTGAGTATAACAAAGTCCCCTGATCGAGTATAACAAAGTCCTCTGGTTGAGTATAACAAAGTCCCCTGATCGAGTATAACATATCCCCTGATCGCGTATAACAAAATTCCCCTGATCGAGTATGACAAAGTCCCCTAATTAATTTAAAAAAAGTCCCCTGGTTGAGTATAACAAAGTTCCCTGATCGAGTATAACAAAGTCCGCTGGTCGAGTATAACAAAGCCCCCTCATCGAGTATAACAAAGGCCCCTAATCGAGTATAACAAAGTCCACTGATCGAGTATAACATATCCTCTGATCGAGTATAACAAAGTCCTCTGGTCAAGTATAAAAAAGTCCCCTGATCGACTATAACATATCCCCTGATCGAGTATAACAAAGAATCCAGGCCCAGTATAACAAAGGCCTCTGGTCGAGTATAACAAAGTCCCCTTGTCGAGACTAACAAAGTCCGCTGATCGTAATATAACAAAGCCCCCTGGACGAGTATAACAAAGTCCCCTGGTCCAGTATAACAAAGTCCCCTGATCGAGTATAACATACCCCCTGATCGAGTATAACAACGTTTCCTGACCCACTATAAGAAAGTCCCTAGATCGAGCATAACAAAGCCCCCTGATCGAGTATAACATATCCCCTCATCAAGGATAACAACGTCTCCTGGCGCAGTATAACAAAGCCCCCAGATGGAGCATAACAAAGTCCCCTGATCGATTATAACAAAGTCCCCTGGTGGAGTATAACAAAGGGCCATCATCGAGTAAGACAAAGTCCCCTGATCGAGTATAACAAAGTCCCCTGATCCTAGTATAACAAAGCCCAATGGACGAGTATAACAAAGACCCCTGAACCGAGCATAACAAAGTCCCCTGATCGAGTATAACATATCCCCTGATCGAGTAAAACAAAGTCCCCTGATCGAGTATAACAAAAGCCCCTCATCGAGTATAGCAAAGTCCATTGGTCAAATATAGGAATGTCCACTGATCGAGTATGACAATGTCCCCTGATTAATTATAAAAAAGTCACCTTGTCGAGTATAACAAAGTCACTCTGATCGCATATAACAAAGTCCCCTGGTCGAGTATAACAAAGTCCCCTGGTCGAGTATAACAAAGGCCCCTCATTGAGTATAACAAAGTCCATTGGTCAAGTATAAAAAAGTCCCCTGGTCGAGTATAACAAAGTCCCCTGATCGAGAATAACAAAGTCCTCTGGTCGAGAATAAAAAAGTCCCCTGATGGAGTATAACAAAGTCCCCTGATCGAGTATAACAAAGTCCCCAGATCGAGTATAACAAAGGCCCCTCATCGAGTATAACAAAGTCCATTGGTCAAGTATAAAAAGGTCCCCTGGTCGAGTATAACAAAGTCCCCTGTCGAGTATAACAAAGTCCCCTGGTCGAGTATAGCAAAGTCCCCTCATCGAGTATAAAAATGCCTCCACATCGAGTATAAGAAAGTCCCCTGATCGAGTATAACACTGCCCCCTGCTCGAGTATAAGAAAGTCCGCTGTTCGAGTATAACAAAGTCCTCTGATCGAGTATAACAAAGGCCCCTGATCGAGTCCAAAAAAGGCCCCTCATCGAGTATAACAAAGTCCCTTGATCTAGTATAACAAAGGCCCCTGAACAAGTATAACAAAGGCCACTCATCGAGTATAACAAAGTTCCCTGATCGAGTATAACAAAGCCGCCTAATCGAGGAAAACAAAGTACCCTAGTCGAGTAAAACAAAGTCCCCTGTTCGAGTCTAACAAAATCCGGTGATCGAGTATAACAAAGGCCCCTGGTCGAGTATAACAAAGTCCCCTGATCGAGTATAACAAAGCCCCCTGGACAAGTATAACAAAGTCCCCTAATCGAGTATAACAAAGGCCCTGATCGAGTATAACAAAGTCCCCTGGTCCAATATAACAAAGACCCTGATCGAGTATAACATATCCCCTCATCGAGTATAACAACGTCTCCTGGCACAGTATAACAAAGTCCCCAGATCGAGCATAACAAACTCCCCTGATCGATTATAACACAGTCCCCTGGTCGAGTATAACAAAGTCCATTGGTCAAGTATAAAACAGTCCCCTGGTCGAGTATAACAAAGTCCCCAGATCGAGTATAACAAAGGCCCCTCATCGAGTATAACAAAGTCCATTGGTCAAGTATAAAAAAGTCCCTTGTCGAGTATAACAAAGTCCTTGATCGAGTATAACAAAGTCCCCTGATCGAGTATAACAAAGCCCCCTGGACAAGTATAACAAAGTCCGCTGATCGAGTATAACAAAGTCCCTGATCGAGTATAACAAAGTCCCCTGATCGAGTATAACAAAGCCCCCTGGACAAGTATAAAAAAGTCCCCTTGTCGAGTATAACAAATTCCTTGATCGAGTATAACAAAGTCCCCATATCGAACATAATAAAGTCCCATGATCGATTATAACAAAGTCCCCTGGTCGAGTATAACAAAGGGCCCTCATCGAGTAAGGCAAAGTCCCTTCATCGAGTATAACAAGGTCCCCTGATCCTAGTATAACAAAGCCCACTGGACGGGTATAACAAAGACCCCTGAGCCGAGTATAACAAAGTCCCCTTATATAGTATAACAAAGGCCATTGATCGAGTATAAGAAAGGCCCCTCATCGAGTATAACAAAGTCACCTCAACGAGTATAACTAAGCCGCCTAATCGAGTATAACAAAGACCCCTGGCCGAGTATAACAAAGTCCCCTGTTCGAGTCTAACAAAGTCCCCTTATCGAGTATAACAAATTCCCCTTATCGAGTATTACAAAGACCCCTTATCGAGTATAACAAAGTCCGGTGATCGGTTATAACAAAGGCCCCTGATCGAGTATAACAAAAGTCCCCTGGTCGTGTAAAACAAAGTCCCCTGATCGAGTATAAAAAAGTCCCCTGGCCCCGTATAACAAAGCCCCCATATCGAGTATAACAAAGTCCCCTGATTGAGTATAACAAAGTCCCCTGATTGAGTATAACAAAGTCCCCTGATCGAGTATAACAAAGTCTCCAGGCCCAGTATAACAAAGTCCCCAGATCGAGCATAACAAAGTCCCCTGATCGATTATAACAAAGTCCCCAGACCGAGTATAACAAAGGCCTCTCGTCGAGTATAACAAAGGCCGCTGGTCGAGTATAACAAAGTCCCCTGGTCGAGAATAACAATGTCCCCTGAGCCTTGTATAACAAGGCCCCCTGAACTGAGCATAACAAAGTCCCCTGATCGAATATAACATATCCCCTGATCGAGTATAACAAAGTCCCTGGTGGAGTATAACAAAGTCCCCTGGTCGAGTATAACAAAGTTTTCTAATCGAGTATAACAAAGACCCCTGATCAAGTATAACAAAGTCCCCTGATCCTAGTATAACAAAGCCCATTGGACGAGTATAACAAAGACCCCTGAACCGATCATAACAAAGTCCCCTGATCGAGTATAACATATCCCCTGATCGAATATACCAAAGTCCTCTGCTCGAGTATAACAAAGTCCCTGATCGAGTATAACAAAGTCCGCTGGTCGATATAAAATCTGATAAAATATAACAAGCCCTGATTGAGTATAACAAAGTCCCCTGATCGAGTATAACATAGTCCTCTGGTTGAGTATAACAAAGTCCCTGATCGAGTATAAAAAAGGCCCCTGATCGCATATAACAATGTCCCTTGGTCGAGTATAACAAAGTCCCCTGATCGAGTATAACAAAGGCCCCTCGTTGAGTATAACAAAGTCCATTGGCCAAGTATAAAAAAGTCCCCTGGTCGAGTATAACAAAGTCCCCTGGTCGAGTATAACAAAGTCCCCAGATCGAGTATAACAAAGGCCCCTCTTCGAGTATAACCAAAGTCCATTGGTCAAGTATAAAAAAGTCCCCTGGTCGAGTATAACAAAGTCCCATGACCGAGTATAACAAAGTCCCCTGGTCGAGTATAGCAAAGTCTCCTCATCGAGTATAACAAGGCTTCCTCATTGAGCATTACAAAGTCCCCTGATCGAGTATAACACAGCCTCCTGCTCGAGTATAAGAAAGTCCCCTGATCGAGTATAACAAATTCCCCTTACCGAGTATAACAAAGTCCCCTTATAGAGTATAACAAAGCCGCCTAATCGAGTATAACAAAGTCTCCTGCTCGAGTATAACAAAGTCCCTTGTTCGAGTATAACAAAGTCCCCTGGTCGACTATAACAAAGTCCCCTGGTGGAGTATAACAAAGCCCCCACATCGAGTATAACAAAGGCCCCATATCGAGTATAACAAAGTCCCTGATCGAGTATAAAAAAGTCCCCTGATCGTGTATAACAAAGTCCCCTGGTCAAGTATAAGAAAGTCCCCTGATCGAGTATAACAAAGGCCCCTCATTGAGTATAACAAAGTCCATTGGTCAAGTATAAAAAAGTCCCCTGGTCGAGTATAACAAAGTCCCCATATCGAGTATAACAAAGGCTCCTCATCGAGTATAACAAAGCCCCCGGGACGAATATAACAAAGTCCCCTCATCGAGTATAATAAAGTCCCTGATCGAGTATAACAAAGTCCCCTGGTCCAATATAACAAAGAACCTGATCGAGTATAACATATCCCCTCATCGCGTATAACAACGTCTCCTGGCGCAGTATAACAAAGGCCCCTCATGGATTATAACAAAGTCCATTGATCAAGTATAAATAATCCCCTGGTCGAGTATAACAAAGGGCCCTCATTGAGTAAGACAAAGTCCTTTGATCGAGTATAATAAAGTCCCCTAATCCTAGAAAAACAAAACCCACTGGACGAGTATAACAAAGACCCCTGAACCGAGTATAGCAAAGTCCCCTGATCGAGTATGAGTATAACAAAGCCTCCTCATCAGTATAACAAAGTCCCCTGATCGAGTATAACACAGCCCCCTGCTCGAGTATAAGAAAGTCCCCTGATCGAGTATAACAAAGTCCCCTGATCGAGTATAACAAAGGCCCCTGATCGAGTCTAAAAAAAGGCCCCTCATCGAGTATAACAAAGTCCCCTGATCTAGTATAACAAAGGCCCCTAATCGAGTATAACAAAGGCCCCCTCATCGATTTAACAAAGTTCCCTCATCGAGTATAACAAAGCCACCTAATCGAGTATAACAAAGTCTCCTGCTCGAGTATAACAAAGTCCCCAGATCGAGCATAACAAAGTCCCCTGATCGATTATAACAAAGTCCCCAGACCGAGTATAGCAAAGGCCTCTGGTCGAGTATAACAAAGGCCGCTGGTCGAGTATAACAAAGTCCCCTGGTCGAGAATAACAATGTCCCCTGAGCCTTGTATAACAAGGCCCCCTGAACCGAGCATAACAAAGTCCCCTGATCGAATATAACATATCCCCTGATCGAGTATAACAAAGTCCCTGGTGGAGTATAACAAAGTCCCCTGGTCGAGTATAACAAAGTTTTCTAATCGAGTATAACAAAGTCCCCTGATCCTAGTATAACAAAGCCCATTGGACGAGTATAACAAAGACCCCTGAACCGATCATAACAAAGTCCCCTGATCGAGTATAACATATCCCCTGATCGAATATACCAAAGTCCTCTGCTCGAGTATAACAAAGTCCCTGATCGAGTATAACAAAGTCCGCTGGTCGAGTATAACAAAGTCCCCTGATCGAGTATAACAAAAGCCCCTGATTGAGTATAACAAAGTCCACTGATCGAGTATAACATAGTCCTCTGGTTGAGTATAACAAAGTCCCTGATCGAGTATAAAAAAGTCCCCTGATCGCATATAACAAAGTCCCTTGGTCGAGTATAACAAAGTCCCCTGATCGAGTATAACAAAGGCCCCTCATTGAGTATAACAATGTCCATTGGTCAAGTATAAAAAAGTCCCCTGGTCGAGTATAACAAAGTCCCCTGGTCGAGTATAACAAAGTCCCCAGATCGAGTATGACAAAGGCCCCTCTTCGAGTATAACCAAAGTCCATTGGTCAAGTATAAAAAAGTCCCCTGGTCGAGTATAACAAAGTCCCATGACCGAGTATAACAAAGTCCCCTGGTCGAGTATAGCAAAGTCTCCTCATCGAGTATAACAAGGCTTCCTCATTGAGCATTACAAAGTCCCCTGATCGAGTATAACACAGCCTCCTGCTCGAGTATAAGAAAGTCCCCTGATCGAGTATAACAAATTTCCCTTACCGAGTATAACAAAGTCCCCTTATAGAGTATAACAAAGCCGCCTAATCGAGTATAACAAAGTCTCCTGCTCGAGTATAACAAAGTCCCCTGTTCGAGTATAACAAAGTCCCCTGGTCGACTATAACAAAGTCCCCTGGTGGAGTATAACAAAGCCCCCACATCGAGTATAACAAAGGCCCCATATCGAGTATAACAAAGTCCCTGATTGAGTATAACAAAGTCCCCTGATCGAGTATAACATAGTCCTCTGGTTGAGTATAACAAAGTCTCCTGATCGAGTATAAAAAAGTCCCCTGATCGTGTATAACAAAGTCCCCTGGTCAAGTATAAGAAAGTCCCCTGATCGATTATAACAAAGGCCCCTCATTGAGTATAACAAAGTCCATTGGTCAAGTATAAAAAAGTCCCCTGGTCGAGTATAACAAAGTCCCCATATCGAGTATAACAAAGGCTCCTCATCGAGTATAACAAAGCCCCCGGGACGAATATAACAAAGTCCCCTCATCGAGTATAATAAAGTCCCTGATCGAGTATAACAAAGTCCCCTGGTCCAATATAACAAAGAACCTGATCGAGTATAACATATCCCCTCATCGAGTATAACAACGTCTCCTGGCGCAGTATAACAAAGGCCCCTCATGGATTATAACAAAGTCCATTGATCAAGTATAAATAAGTCCCCTGGTCGAGTATAACAAAGGGCCCTCATTGAGTAAGACAAAGTCCTTTGATCGAGTATAACAAAGTCCCCTAATCCTAGTATAACAAAGCCCACTGGACGAGTATAACAAAGACCCCTGAACCGAGTATAGCAAAGTCCCCTAATCGAGTATAACAAAGCCTCCTCATCGAGTATAACAAAGTCCGCTGATCGAGTATAACACAGCCCCCTGCTCGAGTATAAGAAAGTCCCCTGATCGAGTATAACAAAGTCCCCTGATCGAGTATAACAAAGGACCTTGATCGAGTCTAAAAAAGGCCCCTCTTCGAGTATAACAAAGTCCCCTGATCTAGTATAACAAAGGCCCCTAATCGAGTATAACAAAGGCCCCATCATCGATTTAACAAAGTTCCCTCATCGAGTATAACAAAGCCGCCTAATCGAGTATAACAAAGTCTCCTGCTCGAGGATAACAAAGTCCCTTGTTCGAGTATAACAAAGTCCGGTGATCCTGTATAACAAAGGCCCCTGGTCGAGTATAACAAAGTCCCCTGGTTGAGTATAACAAAGTTTTCTAATCACGTATAACAAAGGCCCCTGGGCGATTATAACAAAGTCCCCTGGTCGAGTATAACAAAGTCCCCTGATCAAGTATAACATATCCCCTGACCGAGTAAAAAAAAGTCCTCTAGTCGAGTATAACAAAGTCCCCTGATCGAGTATAACAAAGTCCCCTGGTCGAGTATAACAAAGTCCCCTGGTCGAGTATAACAAAGCCCCCTCATCGAGTATAACAAAGGCCCCTCATCGAGTATGACAAAGTCCCTGATTGAGTATAACAAAGTCCCCTGATCGAGTATAACATAGTCCTCTTGTTGAGTATAACAAAGTCCCCTGATCGAGTATAAAAAAGTCCCCTGATCGTGTATAACAAAGTCCCCTGGTCAAGTATAAGAAAGTCCCCTGATCGAGTATAACAAAGGCCCCTCATTGAGTATAACAAAGTCCATTGGTCAAGTATAAAAAAGTCCCCTGGTCGAGTATAACAAAGTCCCCATATCGAGTATAACAAAGTTCCTCATCGAGTATAACAAAGCCCCCGGGACGAATATAACAAAGTCCCCTCATCGAGTATAATAAAGTCCCTGATCGAGTATAACAAAGTCCCCTGGTCCAATATAACAAAGAACCTGATCGAGTATAACATATCCCCTCATCGAGTATAACAACGTCTCCTGGCGCAGTATAACAAAGGCCCCTCATGGATTATAACAAAGTCCATTGATCAAGTATAAATAATCCCCTGGTCGAGTATAACAAAGGGCCCTCATTGAGTAAGACAAAGTCCTTTGATCGAGTATAATAAAGTCCCCTAATCCTAGAAAAACAAAGCCCACTGGACGAGTATAACAAAGACCCCTGAACCGAGTATAGCAAAGTCCCCTGATCGAGTATAACAAAGCCTCCTCATCGAGTATAACAAAGTCCCCTGATCGAGTATAACACAGCCCCCTGCTCGAGTATAAGAAAGTCCCCTGATCGAGTATAACAAAGTCCCCTGATCGAGTATAACAAAGGCCCCTGATCGAGTCTAAAAAAGGCCCCTCATCGAGTATAACAAAGTCCCCTGATCTAGTATAACAAAGGCCCCTAATCGAGTATAACAAAGGCCCCCTCATCGATTTAACAAAGTTCCCTCATCGAGTATAACAAAGCCACCTAATCGAGTATAACAAAGTCCCTGCTCGAGTATACAAAGTCCCTTGTTCGAGTATAACAAAGTCCGGTGATCCTATATAACAAAGGCCCCTGGTCGAGTATAACAAAGTCCCCTCATCGAGTATAACAGAAGTCCCTTGATCGAGTATAACAAAGTCCCCTGGTCGAGTATAACAAAGTTTTCTAATCACGTATAACAAAGGCCCCTGGGCGATTATAACAAAGTCCCCTGGTCGAGTATAACGAAGTCCCCTGATCAAGTATAACATATCCCCTGACCGAGTATAAAAAAGTCCTCTTGTCGAGTATAACAAAGTCCCCTGATCGAGTATAACAAAGTCCCCTGGTCGAGTATAACAAAGCCCCCTCATCGAGTATAACAAAGGCCCCTCATCGAGTATAACAAAGTCCCTGATTGAGTATAACAAAGTCCCCTGATCGAGTATAACATAGTCCTCTTGTTGAGTATAACAAAGTCCCCTGATTGAGTATAAAAAAGTCCCCTGATCGTGTATAACAAAGTCCCCTGGTCAAGTATAAGAAAGTCCCCTGATCGAGTATAACAAAGGCCCCTCATTGAGTATAACAAAGTCCATTGGTCAAGTATAAAAAAGTCCCCTGGTCGAGTATAACAAAGTCCCCATATCGAGTATAACAAAGGCTCCTCATCGAGAATAACAAAGCCCCCTGGACGAATATAACAAAGTCCCCTCATCGAGTATAATAAAGTCCCTGATCGAGTAAAACAAAGTCCCCTGGTCCAATATAACAAAGACCCTGATCGAGTATAACATATCCCCTCATCGAGTATAACAACGTCTCCTGGCGCAGTATAACAAAGTCCCCAGATCGAGCATAACAAAGTCCGCTGATCGATTATAACAAAGTCACCTGGTCGAGTATAACAAAGGGCCCTCATTGAGTAAGACAAAGTCCTTTGATCGAGTATAACAAAGTCCCCTGATCCTAGTATAACAAAGCCCACTGGACGAGTATAACAAAGACCCCTGAACCGAGTATAACAAAGTCCCCTGATGGAGTATAACATATCCCCTGATCGAGTATAACAAAGTCCCTGGTGGAGTATAACAAAGTCCCCTGGTCGAGTATAACAAAGTTTTCTAATCGAGTACAACAAAGGCCCCTGGTCGAGTATAACAAAGGCCCCTCATGGAGTATAACAAAGTCCATTGATCAAGTATAAATAAGTCCCCTGGTCGAGTATAACAAAGTCCCCTGATTGAGTTTAACAAAGTCCCCTGGTCGAGTATAGCAAAGTCCCCTAATCGAGTATAACAAAGCCTCCTCATCGAGTATAACAAAGTCCCCTGATCGAGTATAACGAAGCCCCCTGCTCGAGTATAACAAGGTCCCCTGATCGAGTATAACAAAGGCCCCTGATCGAGTCTAAAAAAGGCCCCTAATCGAGTATAACAAAGTCCCCTCATCTAGTATAACAAAGGCGCCTCATCGAGTCTAACAAAGTCCCCTTATCGAGTATAACAAATTCCCCTTATCGAGTAGAACAAAGTCTCCTTATCGAGTATAACAAACTCCCTGATCGAGTATAAAAAAGTCCCATGGTCCAGTATAACAAAGTCCGCTGATCGAGAGTAAACAAGTCCCTTGGCCCAGTATAACAAAGTCCCCTGATACTAGTATAACAAAGTCCCCTGACCGAGTATAAAAAAGTCCTCTGGCCCAGTATAACAAAGTCCCCTGATCGAGTATAACAAAGTCCCCTGATCGATTAAAACAAAGTCCCCTTATCGAGTATAACAAAGTCCGCTGATCGAGTATAAAAATGTCCCCTGGCCCAGTATAACAAAGTCCCCATATCGAGCATAACAAAGTCCCCTGATCGATTATAACAAAGTCCCCTGATCGAGTATAACAAAAGTCCCGTGATCGAGTATAACAAAGTCCCCTGATCGAGTTTAAAAAAAGTCCCGTGATCGAGTATAACAAAGTCCCCTGATCGAGTATAACATATCCCATCATCGAGTATAACAAAGTCTCCTGGCCAAGTATAACAGAGCCCCAGATCGAGCATACAAAGTCCCCTGATAGATTATAACATAGTCCCGGACCGAGGATAACAAAGGCCTCTGGTCGAGTATAACAAAGTCCCCTGGTCGAGAATAACAAAGTCCCCTGATACTAGTATAACAAAGTCCCTGACCGAGTATAAAAAAGTCCTCTGGCCCAGTATAACAAAGTCCCCTGATCGAGTATAACAAAGTCCCCTGATCGATTAAAACAAAGTCCCCTTGTCGAGTATAGCAAAGGGTCCTAATCGAGTAAGACAATTTATCCCTGATCGAGTATAATAAAGTCCCCTGACTGAGTATAAAAAAGCAACCTGGACGTGTATAAAAAAGTCCCCTGACAGAGTATAACAAAGTTCTCTGCTCGAGTATAACAAAGTCCCCGGATCGAGTATAACAAAGTCCCCTGGTCGAGTATAACAAAGTCCCCTCATCGAGTATAACAAAAGCCCCTCATCGAGTATAGCAAAGTCCATTGGCCAAATATAGGAAAATCCACTGATCGAGTATGACAAAGTCCCCTGATTGAGTATAACAAAGTCCCCTGATCAAGTATAACAAAGTCCTCTGGTTGAGTATAACAAAGTACCTGATCGAGTATAAAAAAGTCCCCTGATCGCATATAACAAAGTCCCCTGGTCGAGTATAACAAAGTCCCCTGATCGAGTATAACAAAGGCCCCTCATTGAGTATAACAAAGTCCATTGGTCAAGTATAAAAAAGTCCCCTAGTCGAGTATAACAAAGTCCTCTGGTTGAGTATAAAAAAGTCCCCTGATGGAGTATAAAAAAGGCCTCATCCGGAGTAACAGAAAGTCCATTGGTCAAGTATAAAAAGTCCTGGTCTAAAGGTATAACAAAGTCCCAAGATCGAGTATAACAAAGTCTTCTGATCGAGTATAACAATGTCCCCTGATCGAGTATAACAAAGCCCCCTAATCGAGTATAACAAAGTCCCCTGATCGAGTATAAACAAAGGCTAGTCGAGGTCTAAAAAAGGCCCTCATCGAGTATAACAAAGTCCTAGTCAGAGTATAACAAAGTCCCCTGGTCGAGTATAGCAAAGTCCCCTGCTCAAGTATAAGAAAGTCCCCTGATCGAGTATAACAAAGTCCCCTGATCGAGTATAACAAAGGCCCCTGATCGAGTCTAACAAAGGCCCCTCATCGAGTATAACAAAGTACCCTGATCTAGTATAACAAAGGCCCCTAATCGAGTGTAAAAAAAGGCCCCTCATCGATTTAACAAAGTTCCCTCATCGAGTATAACAAAGCCGCCTAATCGAGTATAACAAAGTCTCCTGCTCGAGTATAACAAAGTCCCCTGTTCGAGTATAACAAAGTCCGGTGATCCTGTATAACAAAGGCCCCTGGTCGAGTATAACAAATTCCCCTCATCGAGTATAACAGAAGTCCCTTGATCGATTATAACAAAGTCCCCTGGACGAATATAACAAAGTCCCCTCATCGAGTATAATAAAGCCCCTGATCGAGTAAAACAAAGTCCCCTGGTCCAATATAACAAAGACCCTGATCGAGTATAACATATCCCCTCATCGAGTATAACAACGTCTCCTGGCGCAGTATAACAAAGTCCCCAGATCGAGCATAACAAAGTCCCCTGATCGATTATAACAAAGTCACCTGGTCGAGTATAACAAATGGCCCTCATTGAGTAAGACAAAGTCCTTTGATCGAGTATAACAAAGTCCCCTGATCCTAGTATAACAAAGCCCACTGGATGAGTATAACAAAGACCCCTGAACCGAGTATAACAAAGTCCCCTGATGGAGTATAACATATCCATTGATCGAGTATAACAAAGTCCCTGGTGGAGTATAACAAAGTCCCCTGGTCGAGTATAACAAAGTTTTCTAATCGAGTACAACAAAGGCCCCTGGTCGAGTATAACAAAGGCCCCTCATGGAGTATAACAAAGTCCATTGATCAAGTATAAATAAGTCCCCTGGTCGAGTATAACAAAGTCCCCTGATTGAGTTTAACAAAGTCCCCTGGTCGAGTATAGCAAAGTCCCCTAATCGAGTATAGCAAAGCCTCCTCATCGAGTATAACAAAGTCCCCTGATCGAGTATAACGAAGCCCCCTGCTCGAGTATAACAAGGTCCCCTGATCGAGTATAACAAAGGCCCCTGATCGAGTCTAAAAATGGCCCCTAATCGAGTATAACAAAGTCCCCTCATCTAGTATAACAAAGGCGCCTCATCGAGTCTAACAAAGTCCCCTTATCGAGTATAACAAATTCCCCTTATCGAGTAGAACAAAGTCTCCTTATCGAGTATAACAAAGTCCCTGATCGAGTATAAAAAAGTCCCATGGTCCAGTATAACAAAGTCCGCTGATCGAGTGTAAAAAAGTCCCCTGGCCCAGTATAACAAAGCCCACTGGACGAGTATAACAAGTCCCTGGGGTCAAAATCATAAACAAGAGTCCTGAATTCAGTCTCAACAGAGTCCCATATGCAAAATTTCAAACAAATTCCACTCTGTATCAGGGGTTCAACAAAAGTCCCCTTATTGAGTATAGCAAAAGTCCATTTGATCAGTATAAAATGTCCCTGGCCCAGTATAACAAAGTCCCCATATCGAGCATAACAAAAGTCCCCTGATCGATTATAACAAAGTCCCCTGATCGAGTATAACAAAAGTCCCGTGATCGAGTATAACAAAGTCCCCTGATCGAGTTTAAAAAAGTCCCGTGATCGAGTATAACAAAGTCCCCTGATCGAGTATAACATATCCCATCATCGAGTATAACAAAGTCTCCTGGCCAAGTATAACAGAGCCCCAGATCGAGCATACAAAGTCCCCTGATAGATTATAACATAGTCCCGGACCGAGGATAACAAAGGCCTCTGGTCGAGTATAACAAAGTCCCCTGGTCGAGAATAACAAAGTCCCCTGATACTAGTATAACAAAGTCCCTGACCGAGTATAAAAAAGTCCTCTGGCCCAGTATAACAAAGTCCCCTGATCGAGTATAACAAAGTCCCCTGATCGATTAAAGCAAAGTCCCCTTGTCGAGTATAGCAAAGGGTCCTGATCGAGTAAGACAATTTCCCCTGATCGAGTATAATAAAGTCCCCTGACTGAGTATAACAAAGCAACCTGGACGTGTATAAAAAAGTCCCCTGACAGAGTATAACAAAGTTCTCTGCTCGAGTATAACAAAGTCCCCGGATCGAGTATAACAAAGTCCCCTGGTGATGCATAAACAGGGGTCCCTCGTAGGGAGTATAAGCAGAAGCCCCTCCGTCGGGGGTACTGGCAGAGTCAAATTTGGGCCAAAATCATGGGGAGTCCACTGAATTAGGTGTGCAGGCCAGGGAGTCCCTCAGGTCCAGAGTATCAAACAGAGGAGTCCCACCAGTCCGAGGTTCCAAGCTCAGGTCCTCTGGTTGGGAGTATAATAAGTGCCTGATCCAGTATAAAAAGTCCTGATCGCATATAGCAAAGTCCCTAATTAGAATTATGTAAAGTCCCTGATAGAATTATAACAAGGCCCTCATTGGAGTATAACAAAGTCCATTGGTCAGAGTATAAAAAGTCCTAGTCAGGTATATTAAAAGTCCTCTGGTTGAGTGTAAAAAGTCCCCTAATGGGTATAACAAAAGTCCTGATCGAGTATAAGAAAGTCCCCTGGTCGAGTATAGCAAAGTCCCCTGCTCGAGTATAAGAAAGTCCCCTGATCGAGTATAACAAAGTCCCCTGATCGAGTATAACAAAGGCCCCTGATCGAGTTTAACAAAGGCCCCTCATCGAGTATAACAAAGTACCCTGATCTAGTATAACAAAGGCCCCTAATCGACTATAACAAAGGCCCTCATCGATTTAACAAAGTTCCCTCATAGAGTATAACAAAGCCGCCTAATCGAGTATAACAAAGTCTCCTGCTCGAGTATAACAAAGTCCCCTGTTCGAGTATAACAAAGTCCGGTGATCCTGTATAACAAAGGCCCCTGGTCGAGTATAACAAAGTCCCCTCATTGAGTATAACAGAAGTCCCTTGATCGAGTATAACAAAGTCCCCTGGTCGAATATAACAAAGTTTTCTAATCGCATATAACAAAGGCCCCTGGGCGATTATAACAAAGTCCCCTGGTCGGTTATAACAAAGTCCCCTAATCGAGTATAACATATCCCCTGACCGAGTATAACAAAGTCCTCTTGTCGAGTATAACAAAGTCCCCTGATCGAGTATAACAAAGTCCCCTGGTCGAGTATAACAAAGTCCCCTGGTCGAGTATAACAAAGCCCCCTCATCGAGTATAACAAAGGCCCCTCATCGAGTATAACAAAGTCCCTGATTGAGTATAACAAAGTCCCCTGATCGAGTATAACATAGTCCTCTGGTTGAGTATAACAAAGTCTCCTGATCGATTATAAAAAAGTCCCCTGATCGTGTATAACAAAGTCCCCTGGTCAAGTATAAGAAAGTCCCCTGATCGAGTATAACAAAGGCCCCTCATTGAAAATAACAAAGTCCATTGGTCAAGTATAAAAAAGTCCCCTGGTCGAGTATAACAAAGTCCCCATATCGAGTATAACAAAGGCTCCTCATCGAGTATAACAAAGCCCCCTGGAAGAATATAACAAAGTCCCCTCATCGAGTATAATAAAGTCCCTGATCGAGTATAACAAAGTCCCCAGGTCCAATATAACAAAGACCCTGATCGAGTATAACATATCCCCTCATCGAGTATAACAACGTCTCCTGGCGCAGTATAACAAAGTCCCCAGATCGAGCATAACAAAGTCCCTGATCGATTATAACAAAGTCCCCTGGTCGAGTATAACAAAGGGCCCTCATTGAGTAAGTCAAAGTCCTTTGATCGAGTATAACAAAGTCCCCTAATCCTAGTATAACAAAGCCCACTGGACGAGTATAACAAAGACCCCTGAACCGAGTATAACAAAGTCCCCTGATGGAGTATAACATATCCCATGTTCGAGTATAACAAATTCCCTGGTGGAGTATAACAAAGTCCCCTGGTCGATTATAACATAGTCCCTGACCGAGGATAACAAGGGCCTCTGGTCGAGTATAACAAAGTTCTCTGGTCGAGAATAACAAAGTCCCCTGATACTAGTATAACAAAGTCCCCTGACCGAGTATAAAAAAGTTCCCTGGCCCAGTATAACAAAGTCCCTGTTCGAGTATAACAAAGTCCCCTTATCGATTAAAACAAAGTCCCCTGGTCGAGTATAGTAAATGGCCCTGATCGAGTAAGACAAAGTCCCCTGATCGAGTATAACAAAGTCCCCTGACCGAGTATAACAAAGCCCCCTGGACGAGTATAACAAAGTCCCCTGACAGAGTATAACAAAGTCCTCTGCTCGAGTATAACAAAGTCCTCTGATCGAGTATAACAAAGTCCCCTGGTCGAGTATAACAAAGTCCCCTGATCGAGTATAACAAAAGCCCCTCATCGGCTATAGCAAAGTCCATTGGTCAAATATAGGAAAGTCCACTGATCGAGTATGACAATGTCCCCTGATTAATTATAAAAAAGTCCCCTTGTCGAGTATAACAAAGTCCCCTGATCGAGTATAACAAAGTCCCCTGGTCGAGTATAACAAAGCCCCCTCATCGAGTATAACAAAGGCCCCTAATCGGGTATAACAAAGGCCCCTGATTGAGTATAACAATGTCCCCTGATCGAGTATAACAAAGTCCTCTGGTTGGGTATAACAAAGTCCCCTCATTAAGTATAACAAAGTTCATTGGTCAAGTATAAAAAAGTCCCCTGGTCGAGTATAACAAAGTCCCCATATCGAGTATAACAAAGGCCCCACATTCAGTATAACAAAGTCCATTGGTCAAGTATAAAAAAGTCCCCTGCTCGAGTATAACAAAGTCCCCTGATCGAGTATAACATAGTCCTCTTGTCGAGAATAAAAAAGACCCCTGATGGAGTATAACGAAGTCCCCTGCTCGAGTATAACAAAGTCCCCAGATCGAGTATAACAAAGGCCCCTCATCGAGTATAACAAAGTCCATTGGTCAAGTATAAAAAGTCCCCTGGTCGAGTATAACAAAGTCTCCTAATCGAGTATAACATAGTCCTCTGGTCGAGTATAAATAAGTCCCCTGATTGAGTATAACATATCCCTTGATCGAGTATAACAAAGTCCTCTGGTCGAGTATAACAAAATCCCAAGATCGAGTTTAACAAAGTCCCCTGATCGAGTAAAACAAAGTCCCCTGTTCGAGTCTAACATTAAGTCCCCTTATTGAGTATAACAAATTCCCCTTATCGAGTATAACAAAGTCCCCTTATCGAGAATAACAAAGTCCCCTGATCGAGTGTAACAAAGGCCTCTGGTCGAGTATAACAAAGTCCCCTGATCGAGTATAACAAAAATCCCCTGATCGAGTATAACAACGTCTCGTGGCCCAGTTTAACAAAGTCCCCAGATCGAGCATAACAAAGTCCGCTAATCGATTATAACAAAGTCCCTTGGTCGAGTTTAACAAAGGACCCTGATCGAGTAAGACAAAGTCCCCTGAATAGAGTATACCAAAGTCCCCTGATCGAGCATAACATATCCCCTGATCGAGTATAACAGAGTCCCTGGTGGAGTATAACAAAGTCCCCTGGTCGAGTATAACAAAGTTTTCTAATCGAGTATAACAAAGGCTCCTGGTCGAGTATAACAAAGTCCTCTGATCAAGTACAACAAAATCCTTTGATCGAGTATAAAAAAGTCCCCTAATCAAGTAAAACGAAGTCACCTAATCGAGTATAACAAAGTCCCCTGATCGAGTATAACATATCCCTAGTCAAGTACTCCAAACAAAGAGTTCTCACCAAATTAAAATTCGCCAAGCAAGAGTCCCTGATCAAGAGTATAAGCAAATGAAATGCTAGGTCAAAGTATGCATGAGAGTCAAAATTTGGGTCAGAATCATAAAGGGAAGAGTCCGCTGGTCGGGGTATGACAAACTCTGATCGTATAAAAGAAAGTCCCTGGAGTGGAATGCCATCTAAACAAGTAATCAGTCAGGTATAGCAGAGGTCCCTGGTCGAGTATAACAAAGGCCCCTAATCGAGTATAACAACGTCCCCTGATTGAGTATAACTAAGTCCCCTGATCGAGTATAACAAAGTACTCTGGTTGAGTATAACAAAGTCCCCTGATCGAGTATAACAAAGTCCCCTGATCGAGTATAACAAAGTCCCCTGATCCTAGTATAACAAAGCCCACTGGACGAGTATAACAAAGACACCTGAACCGAGTATATCAAAGTCCCCTGATCGAGTATAACATATCCCCTGATCGAGTATAACAAAGTCCCTGGTGGAGTATAACAAAGTCCCCTGGTCGAGTATAACAAAGTTTTCTAATCGAGTATAACAAAGGCCCCTGGTCGACTATAACAAAGTTTTCTAATCGAGTATATCAAAAGCCCCTGGTCGAGTATAACAAAGTCCTCTGATCAAATATAACAAAGTCCTTTGATCGAGTATAACAAAGTCCCCTAATCAAGTATAACAAAGTCCCCTGGTCGAGTATAACAAAGGGCCCTGATCGAGTATAACAAAGGGCCCTGATCGAGTAAGAAAAAGTCCGATTGATCGAGTATAACAAAGTCCCCTGATCCTAGTATAACAAAGCCCACTGGACGAGTATAACAAAGACACCTGACCCGAGTATAACAAAGTCCCCTGATCGAGTATAACAAAGTCCCTGGTGGAGTATAACAAAGTCCCCTGGTCGAGTATGACAAAGTTTTCTAATCGAGTATAACAAAGGCCCCTGGTCGAGTATAACAAAGTCCTCTGATCAAGTATAACAAAGTCCCCTAATCAAGTATAACAAAGTACCCTGGTCGTATATAACAAAGTCACCTGATCGAGTATAACAAAAGGCCCCTCATTGAGTATAACAAAGTCCATTGGTCAAGTATAAAAAGTCCCCTGGACGAGTATAAGAAAGTCCCTTGATCAAGTATAACATAGCCCCTGGTCGAGTATAACAAAGTCCTCTGGTCGAGTATAAAAAAGTCCCCTGATCGAGTATAGCAAAGTCCCCTGATCATAGTATAACAAAGTCCCTGGTGGAGTAAAACAAAGTCCCCTGGTCGAGTATAACAAAGTTTTCTAATCGAGTATAAGAAAGGCCCATGGTCGAGTATAACAAAGGGCCCTGATCGAGTAAGAAAAAGTCCCCTGATCGAGTATAACAAAGTCCCCTGATCCTAGTATAACAAAGCCCACTGGACGAGTATAACAAAGACAACTGAACCGAGTATAACAAAGTCCCCTGATCGAGTATAACAAAGTCCCTGGTGGAGTATAACAAAGTCCCCTGGTCGAGTATAACAAAGTTTTCTAATCGAGTATAAGAAAGGCCCCTGGTCGAGGATAACAAAGTCCTCTGATCAAGTATAACAAAGTCCCCTAATCAAGTATAACAAAGTCCCCTGGTCGTATATAACAAAGTCACCTGATCGAGTACAACAAAAGGCCCCTCATTGAGTATAACAAAGTCCATTGGTCAAGTATAAAAAGTCCCCTGGTCGAGTATAACAAAGTCCCTTGATCAAGTATAACATACCCCTGGTCGAGTATAACAATGTCCTCTGGTCGAGTATAAAAAAGTCCCCTGTTCGAGTATAATAAAGCCCCCTGCTCGAGTATAAGTAGGTCCCCTGATCGAGTATAACAAAGTCTCCTGATCGAGTATAACAAAAGCCCTCATCGAGTCCAAAAAAGGTCCCTAATCGAGTATAACAAAGTTCCCTGATCTAGTATAACAAAGGCCTCTGGTCGAGTATAACAAAGGCCCCTCATCGAGTATAACAAAGTCCCCTGATCGATTATAACAAAGCCGCCTAATCGAGTATAACAAAGTCCCCTGGTCGAGTATAACAAATTCACCTGTTCGAGTCTAACATTAAGTCCCCTTATCGAGTATAACAAATTCCCCTTATCGAGTATAACAAAGTCCCCTGGTCGAGTATAACAAAGGCCCCTAATCGAGTATACCAAAGTCCCCTAATTGAGTATAACAAAGGCCCTGATCGAGTATAACAAAGTCTTCTGGTCGAGTATAAAAAAGTCCCCTGATTGCGTATAACAAAATCCCCTGGTCGTGTATAACAAAGTCCCCTGATCGAGTATAACAAAGGCCC
>NW_024749703.1:0-19878 GCF_018991925.1 Homarus americanus
CCGGGTCATGGTGCTGGAGGGATGCCCGGCCCTCATACCCCAGGTCTTGGTGCTGGAGGGGTGACAGGCCCTCACACCCTTATTCATGGCACTGAAATCGATGCCGGCCCTCACACCCCGTGTCTTGGCGCTGAAGGGGTGCCCGGCCCTCACACCCCGATTCATGGCACTGAAGGGGTGCCCGGCCATCACACCCTGGGTCATGTGAAGGGGTGCCCGGCCCTCACACCCCGGTTCACAGCACTGTAGGGTTGCCCGGCCTTCACACCCCATTTCATGGCACTGAAATAGTGCCCGGCCCTCACACCCCGGGTCATGTCACTGAAGGGGTGCCCGGCCGTCACACCCGTGGCCATGGTACTGAAGGTGTGCCCGGCCCTCACACCCCTGGTTATAGAGCTAAACGGGTACCCGGCAAACACACCCCGGGTCATGTCATTGAAGGGGTGCCCTGCCCTTATATCCCGTGTCATGGTGCTAGAGGGGTGCCCGGCCCTCACACCCCGATTCATGGCACTGAAATCGAGCCCGGCCCTCACACCCAGGGTCATGGTGTATAGGGTGCAGCCCTCACCCCAGGTCATGTCACTGATGGAGTCACCATCCACCACCCAGGGTCATGGCACTGAAAGGGTGCCCGGCCCACACACTCCGGGTCATGTCATTGAAGGGGTGCCCGGCCCTCACACCCCGGGTCATGTCACTGAAAGGGTGCCCGGCCCTCACTCCCGGGTCATAGCACTGAAGGGGTGCCCGGCCCATATACCCCGGGTAATGGTGCTGGAGGGAAGCCCGGCCCTCACACCCCGATTCATGGAACTAAAATCGAGCCCGGACCTCACACCCCGTTTCATGGCACTGAAGGGGTGCCCGGCCCTGACGCCCCGGGTCATGTCACTGAAGGGGTTCCCGGCCCTCACACCCCAGGTCATGGCACTGAAGCGGTGCCCGGCCGTCACACCCCTGGACATGGCACTGAAGGTGTGAACGGCCCTCACACCCATTGTCATAGACCTAAACGGGTGCAGGGCCATCACACCAGGGTCATGGGGCTGAAGGGGTGCCCGGCCCTCACACCCCGGGTCATGGCACTGAAGGAGTGACCGGCCCTCACACACCGGTTCATGGCACTGAAAGGGTGGCCGGCCCACTCACTCCGGGTCATGTCATTGAAGGGGTGCCCGGCCCTCACACCCCGTTTCATAGCACTGAAAGGGTGCCCGGCACTCACACCCCGGTTCATGGCATTGAAGGGGTGCCCGGCCCTCACACTCCGGGTCATGGTGCTGGAGGGGTGCCCGGCCCTCACACCCCAGGTCATGGTGCTGGAGGGGTGACCGGCCCTCACACCCTTATTCATGGCACTGAAATCGAGGCCGGCCCTCACACCCCGTGTCTTGGCGCTGATGGCGTGCCCGGCCCTTACACCCCGATTCATGGCACTGAAGGGTTGCCCGGCCTTCACACCCCATTTCATGGCACTGAAATAGTGCCCGGCCCTCACACCCCGGTTCATGTGAAGGGGTGCCCGGCCATCAAACCCCGGTTCACAGCACTGTAGGGTTGCCCGGCCTTCACACCCCATTTCATGGCACTGAAATAGTGCCCGGCCCTCACACCCCGGGTCATGTCACTGAAGGGGTGCCCGGCCGTCACACCCCTGGCCATGGCACTGAAGGTGTGCCCGGCCCTCACACCCCTGGATATAGACCTATACGGGTGCCCGGACCTCACACCCCGGGTCATGGCACTGAAAGAGTACCCGGCAAACACACACCGGGTCATGTCATTGAAGGGGTGCCCGGCCCTTATGCCCCGTGTCATGGTGCTAGAGGGGTGCCCGGCCCTCACACCCCGATTCATGGCACTGAAATCGAGCCCGGCCCTCACACCCCGGGTCATGGTGCTGTAAGGGTGCCCGGCCTTCACACCCCGGGTCATGTCATAGGGTGCACAGCCCCTATACCCCAGGTCATGGACCTAAAAAGGGTGCCAGCCTCCACACAGGCCATGGGGTTGGAAAGGCGGTTCGGCGCTCACACTCCGGGTCATGGTGCTGGAGGGGTGCCCGGCCCTCACACCCCGGGACATGTCACTAAAGGGGTGCCTGGCCCTCACACCCCGGGTCATGTCACTGAAGCGGTGCACGGCCCACATACACCGGGTCATGGACCTAAAGGGGTGCCCGGCCCTCACACCACAGGCCATGGGGTTGAAGCGGCTCCCGGCGCTCACACCACGGATCATGGAGCTGAAGCGGTGCCCGGCCCTCACACCCCGATTCATGGCACTGAAAGGGTGCCCGGCCCTCACACCCCGGGTCATGTGAAGGGGTGCCCGGCACTCACACCCCGGTTCACAGCACTGTAAGGTGTCCCGGCCTTCACACCCCATTTCTTGGCACTGAAATAGTGCCCGGCCCGCACACCACGGGTCATGTCACTGAAGGGGTGCCCGGCCGTCACACCCCTGGCCATAGCACTGAAGGTGTGCCTTGCCCTCACACCCCTGGTTATAGACCTAAACGGGTGCCCGGCCCTCACACCCCGGGTCATGGCACTGAAAGGGTACCTGGCAAACACACCCCGGGTCATGTCATTGAAGGGGTGCCCGGCCCTTATACCCCGTTTCATGGTGCTATAGGGGTGCCCGGCCTTCACACCCCGATTCATGGCACTGAAATCGAGCCCGGCCCTCACACCCCGGGTCATGGTGCTGTAAGGGTGCCCGGCCCTCACACCCCGGGTCATAGCACTGAAGGAGTCACCTGCCCTCACAGCCAGGGTCATGGTACTGAACGGGTGCCCGGCCCACACACTCTTAAGGAAAGAGCTGGCGAAGTTAAAAGGAGAGGCTGGACGAGTAAAGCCGGTGTCTGACGAAAAATCAAACGAGTGGAAAGTCGTGAGTAGTGGGAGGACCAAGCTGGTGGTGAAGAAGCACTCAAAGGATACAACAACAACGACAACAACAGCTAAGTGTACCAACCCGTTGAGTCCCTTGATAGACGAATTGGACGTTAGTACAGTCAGGGGCAGGTATGACAAGGAAGGTATAAAAACTTTAATTGTTGGTGACTCACAGGTAAGGTACATGGACAGGGCCTTTTGTGGTAAAAACAAAAATAGGATGAGGGTGTGTTTGCCAGGAGCTGGGGTGGGGGATATAGTTGATAGGATGGACAATATCTTGTCTGGTAATGGGAACAAACCCATTATCTGCCTCATTGCAGGAGGCAATGATATTGGCCTGTGTAGGAGGGAGGAACTTCTTGATAAGTTCAAGGCAGCCATAGATCATATTAGGACTAAGGGAGGGATCCCTATCATATGCCGTGTCCTCCCTAGAAGGAGAGTTGGCAGTGAATGGTTGTCAAGGGCAGTTGGTGTTAACGACCGTCTTGACAGATATTGCAAGTCAATATCAGTCCCATTCATTGACAACTGGGACAACTTCTATGGCAGAAGGGACCTTTATGCTAGGGATGGGGTGCACCTGTCTAGGGATGGAGTAGCAACCCTGGCTGGGGCTCTAGAGGGGGCAGTTCAAAAGATATCGAAGTCTTTAAACTGCTAAGAGAACATGGGAGCACGGGGGTGGAGGAGACTGCAGTGGGAGCGGGAAAACAAGGCGAAAGATTACAGGGAAATAGTGTTAGGAATGATGACAAAACTAAATTAGACAGGGAGTTTAAAACTAAACGCGGTAAGGGAAGGACTCAGAACACGACTAACTTAAATGTATACTACACGAACAGTAGAAGTATGAGAAACAAAATGGATGATATTAAGGCCTTGGTAAGTACCGAAGAAATCGATATAATTGCAGTCACTGAAACATGGATCAACCTAGACACACGTGAATTACCAGTCGAATACCAAATTGCGGGGTTACAAACTGTTCCATACCGATAGGCAGACCAGGAAAGGAGGCGGAGAAAGCACCCAAATAGGGATAATCTGAAGTGTGAAATAAATAAGGAAATAAAAAACTGAGAGGAATACAGAAACAATTTGATAGAATTAAGCGACGGTCGGGAAAATTAATACAGGGGTAAGATAGACCCCCCAATCTTGATAGCGTCAAGGAGCGACTTATCTGGGATGAAATGCGCAGGGCTTCCATACACAACAAAGTCTGTATAGTAGGCGACTTTACCCTTGGCCAAATAGATTGGACTGTCCTTACGGGTAACTCAGAATCAGAGGATTTTCTCGAGACGATCCAGGACTGTTTCCTAAGTCAACATATAACCGAACCCAAACGGGGTAGTAATATACTGGATTTAGTTCTGACGAACAGAGAAAACCTCATTAGCAATGTCGAGGTAGGGAACGAACTTGCAAACAGCTATCACAAAGAAATTCGATTCCAGTTAGATTTTCAGGGCAGACGTAAGGAAAATTCCACTAAAGTAACAGATTTCAGAAGGGCAAACTTTGACAGTTTAAAGACGCAGCTGAGAGAGGGGGTGTCGCGCTTGGCCGTGAACCTGACAGATGACACCGACCTGATAACGAGATCTGAGATTGCCGAGTTCCACGATAATTTAAATAGTGAGTTACTTAATGCACAAAGGCAGAATATACCATACAAAAAACTCAGATCAGACAACAATGACCCTAAATGGATAAATAATTATTTAAAGAACATCATTGGCCAAAGGAAGGCTATAGGTAGAAGGATAAATCGTGGCGAAATTCACCTCCGGGACTATTATAGGGTATTGGCGAGTAGAGTTAAAACCGAGATAAGGAAAGCAAAGAGGAATAATGAGGTAAGGATAGCAAGGGAGGCGAAGACAAACCCCAAAGGATTCTACCAAATGTATCAAACTAAAACACGAGAAAAGATTGGACCAATACGGTCAGACTCCGGCGAGCTCACTGATAACGACGGAGAAATGAGCAATAATTTGAATAAATATTTTCAACAGTTTTCACCACCGAAAATCTAAACATGATACCCGAGGCACCGACTCTATTCAGAGATAGTGAAGAAAACAAATTAAGTGAGATAGTAGTGACTAGTAACGATGTTAGTAAGCAAATAGACAAACTAAAGCCTAATAAGTCACCTGGTCCCGATGAGATATTTGCCACAGTATTAAAGGAATGTAAGGAAGAGCTTAGTATGCCCTTAGCAAAGTTGTTTAACATGTCCCTAAAAACAGGTGTAGTACCAGAATCCTGGTGGATAGCGAATGTAATACTGATTTTCAAGAAGGGGGATAGATCACTATCCTCTAACTACCGCCCAATCAGTCTAACATCAATAGTAGGCAAATTACTGGAAGCATCATTTCAAACTCTATTCGAAATCACCTGGAGAAGCACTGATTGATCAATGATTCCCAGCATGGCTTCACAAGCGGACGTTCTTGCCTAACTAATCTATTAACATTCTTTTCATCAGTTTTCGAATCGGTGGACGAGGGGCACAATTATGATGTGGTAGATCTCGACTTTAGTAAAGCCTTCGACAGAGTCCCCCACGAAAGACTAATTAGAAAGGTAGAAGCTCATGGCATCAAAGGTGACATCCTTAAATGGATTAGGGCGTGGTTACAGGACAGTGGTGCCGGTGCTGAGTGAGCATTAACGGCACTAAGTCCCATTGGAGCAACGTCACAAGTGGTGTTCCCCAAGGCTCAGTACTTGGACCATTATTATTTATTATATACATAAACGACATAGATATTGGCATAGACAGCAACATAAGTAAATTTGCTGATGACACTAAAATAGGACGTGTTATTAAATCTGACGAGGACTCGGCAAAACTACAGGAAGATCTAAACAAATTTTTCCAATGGTCTGAAAAATGGCAGATGAAATTCAACGTGGACAAATGTAAAGTACTCAGTATAGGAGATGTAAACAGGGAAACCAGATACCAGATGAACAACGATGCCATAGAGAAACTGAATGTGAGAGAGATTTAGATAATGATAAGTAGGGAACCTATTGCTAAACAATGTGTTTTTAGCTCGTAACAAGGCTAATAAAAGCATTCTTGGGTTCATACAGTTGAGTGTTAGTTACAAGACTACGAGGTCATCCTAAAACTTATCTGCTCTTGTGGAGACCACACCTGGATTACGCAGTTCAGTTCTGGTCATCGTATTGGTTATGAATGGATATAGAACTGGTGCAATTCAGAGGGAGAATGACAAGACTAATCTCGGCAATAGAACCTTGAGACAGAGACAGGTTAAAGCATCTTAATTTGCACTCGAGACGTAGAGCGAGGGAAGACCTGATAGAGGTGTGTATAAGGAAGAGGGCTAAACAGCGATGACATAAAGGCACTCAAATTATCCAACCAGGAGCGAACTCGTACAATGGTTTTAAATTAGACAAATTTAGATTTAGGCGTGAACAGGTAAACACTGGTTTGGAACAGAGTAGTGGGATGAATGGGAACAAGTTACCAAATATCATCATTAACTCGAATACGCTGAATGTTTTCAAAATTATAGGGTATGATGTACCAGTGGAGCAATAGGGCTGGGTGTAAACGGACTGCCCAGCAGGGCCAATAGGCCCGCCGCAGTTTCCTCCATTCTTATGTTCTATGTTATATGTATGCTGATAAATCATAAGGAAAGAAGAAAACACGAGGTTCCCAAGCGCTGTGTAATCTACATCTCTTTGTATATATATATATATATATATATATATATATATATATAGAGAGAGTATATATATATATATATATATATATATATATATATATATATATATATATATATATATTAATTCACAAACTATTGCATAGAATTCGCATTTTCCATCTAATATCAAAATAAATGAATTAAACTTAATTTATTCTAATGATCTTACAATAACTTTTTTAGTAATTCTGCCAAGCAATGCTAAATATGTGGGTAGTCAGACAAGAAAAAGGGGGAGGATAGAGGCAGAACTACTCCAATGAAATACACAAACCTTACAAATACGAAGTCTAAGCTTAGCAACTGACAGATCATCTAATTAGTGAGTAGCATTAGTCAATATGCAAAACCCAATTATACAACACAGTCAGTGCCGGATTTAGACTTGTGGAGGCCCATGGGTAGCCTCTTTGTGGAGGCCCCCCCTCATTATAACTACCCAAGAGGGTGGGGTGGCGAGTGAAGCGAGCCTAAACATCTGGGAGTTTCGGGGGGCCATATGCAGTTATATTGAGGAAATTAGAACACTGAGAAATTTTAATTAACTGTATATTTACTGATAGTGTACAAATTCCCAACACACACACACACAAAAGTGAGACATGACTGGAGTCGTTCATGTGGTTTCAAGTCGACCAGCCCTGATATAGCTACTACCGCACATGTTAAAAATTTTCAAGAGACTTCACAGAAAAGAATATAGTATCAGTTCTTACAGAGAGATGATTCTTTGCATTATTAATCAGATAGGCTTCTTTAAGTCCAAGGTCAGATAGATTCAGAATAAGTATTAACTCAACTATAAATAAAATTGAAGTTTTGCATCCAATAGTAAAACAAATAAACAATTTAATGAATTTGATAAAATTATAAAAAAAATGTGTGAACATGTTGGAAAAAAACAAGAATTTTAATAAAAATAACTGCCATGGATAATGGATATATTGAACACAAACATTGATCAATTGCAAAATAGAAAATAAACATTACCTTTATTTACAGACCAGGCACTTTACGTGACCTGGCCGCCGCAAGTTCTTGGAAATGACAACTAACAAGATTATTCATCACTGAGTGGCGACGACTTCACTCAACAAGCACACATGACAATTCTCTCTCTCATTTTACATCTGCAAGACATGTTTATGCCTACTCGTGGGAAGTTCACGGGTGACGCAAGTATCCTCTTTTATCGACGGACACATGACAACCGATGTGCAGATACTACACGACCCAACCCCCTCCGACCGACTGTCAACACACACAGCGCCCTGATGGTATTCGTAATGGAAGTGATAATGAAAAAAATATTTCATTTGTTTTCTTTTTAATCTCAATTTTGTTATTCCATGCAGTTCATTTTTAATCAATATATGTTTGTGGAATTCTAAATACGGTATATTGTTAGCAACACAAACAATAGCATTCATTAAAAATATACGGTTCATAGGAAAACCAGGTAGGGTGTAGTGGATTTCTCCCCTACAAACGCTGTTTGTCGCTGAGTAGCCGACCCCACCAATTCCCCAGTGTATGCCTCGTGGTCTAGGTCAACCAGCGCCGCCATACATCACGGAGCGGGGGTCAACTACTAAGTCACGCCAACCCCCGCTATTTAAGACCTGACCTCGTGGTGATCTCTCTCTTTCTACCTACACCAACCAGCCAGCAACACCTCCTCCGCCTGCCTGGCGGTCCTCGCTCCCGCCGGCGAGCATGGCGACCCACAAGTGCAGCGTACTTAATATTGGAAGAACAAATACTTATAATGTATACAGCCTGAACAACATCAACCTAGAGAAGTCGACTTGTGAAAGAGACCTAGGGGTACTTGTAAGCCCGGGCCTACGGCCTAGAAAACAGTGCGTTAATGTTCGAAATAAGGCAAACAGAGTATTGGGTTTTATATCTAGACGTGTAAGTAACAAGAGTGCAGAGGTCTTATTGCAACTATATCTTGCGCTAGTTAGGCCGCACCTCGATTATGCGGTTCAGTTCTGGTGCCCCTATTATAGAATGGATATAAATTCACTAGAGTCGGTGCAGCGAAGAATGACAAAAATGATTCAGGGACTTAGAAACCTTCCATATCAGGATAGGTTAAAGAAACTTAACTTGCATTCCCTAGAAAGACGAAGAGTGCGGGGAGATATGATAGAAGTATTTAAGTGGGTGAAAGGAATCAATAAAGGGGATATAGATAAAGTTCTTATAATATCCGAGCAGGATAGGACTCGGAGCAACGGATTCAAGTTGGATAAGTTTAGGTTTAGGAGGGAGATAGGAAGAAACTGGTTCACAAATAGGGTGGTGGACGAGTGGAACAAGCTTAGCAACTTTGTAGTAAGTGCGGGAACTCTGGAAAGTTTCAAAAGGAGGCTAGATAGATTCATGGATGATAGAGAGTGGTAGTAACTCTCGACAGGAGCTGCCATGCACAGGCCAACCGGCCTATTGCAGACTCCTTATTTTCTTATGTTCTTATGTTCCTGTGAGCATCCTCACCACCCAGCTCTCTCTACATCACGCTTGTAACCATGCTGCCTTCCCAGCACCAAGCTGCATTGTACATCCAATACAACATGTATATAGAGAGCACATTGTGAGTTTCCTTTCTCCACCCCATCCTGAGTGAACCAAAACAACCTGAACCCCACAAATGGTGACTCCCGGAGATTCGCACTCACACAGGATGGAGGAGAAACTGATCACGCTCCCAGTCTTCAAGCAACATGGAAGACTGGCTTATCCACACAGAAGCAGCTCTCATCGGCTCTACAACTACTGTCTCTACACCGCAGGTTAGACACCCTAGAGCAACTCTGCTACTCTAAGCAGACACCAGCTCCTCTTCCTGCCCCAAGCACCACGTCCTACCGACCCCAGCACACCCGTCCTGCCTCAGACGCCGACCCTGGCCCAGCAGTAACCCCTGCCGCCCTTGACGCGGCCTCTGTTCCTGAGTGCGGACCCACACACCCCTCTTTTCTCCCTCAGGTATTCCTTGCTAATGTCCTGCACCCTGCTGCTGTCGTGGACCCAGCTGCTGTCACGAGCCCTCATCCGCTTCTGCTGACGCAGCCCCTGCTCCTGACCCAGGCCCACACCCCAGCAGGCGCATCTGACGACTCTGTACCTGCCGTGAGGGAAGCGCAACATTCATCGCCTCCACACACCCTTTTTCTCCCTCTCTTCTCCCACAGATAGTGTGTATCTAGACAGTTGTATCCAGCGACAGGCTCATCCACGCCATCGCCGCTGTCTCACATGAGGCATGCACCGCCCGTTCTGCCTCACATGTGCTAAGCAACCCTGCAGACAACAAGTCTCCTACACCGCCTGGAGGGAAGGGGGAGCATTGTAGTGGATTTCTCCCCTACAAACGCTGTTTGTCGCTGAGTAGCCGACCCCACCAATTTCCCAGTGTATGCCTCGTGGTCTAGGTCAACCAGTGCCGCCATACATCACGGAGCGTAGGTCAACTACTAAGTCACGCCAACCCCCGCTATTTAAGACCTGACCTCGTGGTGATCTCTCTCTTTCTACCTACACCAACCAGCCAGCAACACCTCCTCCGCCTGCCTGGCGGTCCTCGCTCCCGCCGGCGAGCATGGCGACCCACAAGCTGGTCCTCCTGTGAGCATCCTCACCACCCAGCTCTCTCTACATCACGCTTGTAACCATGCTGCCTTCCCAGCACCAAGCTGCATTGTACATCCAATACAACATGTATATAGAGAGCACATTGTGAGTTTCCTTTCTCCACCCCATCCTGAGTGAACCTAAACATCCTGAACCCCACAAGGGTATTCATGAATTTTAAGGAGTAGCTAGCCTAATTTCTATCACGCTTCTTGCTGAACATAGTTTTACGTGATGGAATGGATAAACATGAATTTTAAAGAATGAAAATAAAATTAATCCAAATGAATAACAAATAAATAAAATATTTAATATGTGGAGGCCCCAGATTGTGGAGGCCCCTAGGCAGCTGCCCACTTTGCCCACTCCTGAATCCGGCCCTGAACAGTGCTTCAGATAAACTCTGGCAATTTCACTTCAGCTAAAATTCCTTCAAACAAAATTACACACTTGGAGATGTTCGGGGTACTTGGTTCTAACTACAGGAGCGAACATAAACACCTGTAGAGTTCTGTAGGTTCTATTCAACGGAAATATACAAGGGTGAGCTTACAAGCCCAAGTAGTCCTTACACTCCTATAGGGGTCAACTGACCTCTCTCTGACCTCTCAGGCGACATGTGGTAAGTGGTACATTAGCAGCTTCCAGATATCACCAGGCACATTTATCTAAAGCCCCGTCCACACGATCAAGCACTGCCTGACGGGCACTCGCTTAATGCCTGTTGTTCTGGCAAAATTGACGGGCAAACCAACGGAGTGCCCGTGGTCGAGCGAAATCACCAGATAAGGCCGTCTGCCTGGTGGTTTGACCGTTTGCTGCCGGGTCCATTCTCATGTAGTTAGTGAAGTCTTTCTCATGTTCACCTTGAAGTTCACGTAAAATCGCGGCATGACTTCCCTAAACTTTTCGTTGAGATAACCATTCCTTGCATCATTCCATTTTCTGTTTTTTCTTCTTTTTGCACACTGTAGCAATTATTATACACAGCGCTATAGTCTTCGATTTAACTGTCCTGCGACACACCATGGTGATCGTACCGCAGCAGCTACTGCCGACCACCTACTAGCTACCAGCGGCAGAGTGTGACTGCTGCCAACCAGCACCTCTGTGTGTACGATGACACACAGGCTTTGCCGGGTAAACGGGCAAAGTCCGCCGGGCGCTGTTCGATCGTGTGTACGGGGCTTTAGCGTGTGGTGACATGAAACAGGGGCTTTGCCACACGCTACTGACTAGAAAAGTAATGTATATATATATAGAGTACATACATGGTATACATACAACATACATAATATACATACACCTCCCCCTCCCCCCCATACGCTCATAGCAAAGTCTTGAGCGGACCTTTTCCTGTGGATCACACCCGGATGCCTTCACACACCCTGTGACCCTCACACACTCTGTGGCCCTTAGACACCCTGTGGCCCTCGCACACCCTATAGCCCCACGCGCTCTGTGTGGCACCTCATACACACTAACACTCATACACCCTGTGGCCATTACACATCCTGTGTGAGGGCCACCAGGTGTTAGAGGGCCACCGGGTATGTGAGAGACACCGGATGCGTGAGGACCACCGTGTGTGTGTGAGGACCAGAGGGTTATGTGAGGTCCACAGGGTTATGTGAGGCCCATAGGGTTATGTGAGGCCCACAGGGTTATGTGAGGCCCATAGGGTTATGTGAGGCCCATAGGGTTATGTGAGGCCCACAGGGTTATGTGAGGCCCATAGGGTTATGTGAGGCCCACAGGGTTCTGTGAGGCCCATAGGGTTATGTGAGGCCCACAGGGTTGTGTGAGGCCCATAGGGATGTGTGAGGCCCACAGGGTTCTGTGAGGCCCACAGGGTTCTGTGAGGCCCATAGGGTTATGTGAGGCCCACAGGGTTATGTGAGGCCCACAGGGTTGTGTGAGGCCCATAGGGATGTGTGAGGCCCACAGGGTTCTGTGAGGCCCACAGGGTTCTGTGAGGCCGCCAAGACATGTGAGGCCCACAGGGGTTATGTGAGGCCCATAGGGGACATGTAGGCCCTGAGGGGTTATGTGAGGCCCACAGGGTGTGTGAAGGCATCCGGGTGTGTGAGGGCCACCGGGTGTGTGAGGACCACAGGGTGTGTGAGGGCCAGTGGGTGTGTGAGGGCCACCGGGTGTGTGAGGACCACAGGCAATGTGAGGGCCACAGTTTGTGTGAGGGCCACTGGGTGTGTGAGGGCCACCGGGTATATAAGGGCCACCGGGTATGTGAGGGCCACTGGGTGTGTGAGGACCACTGGGTGTGTGAGGACCACTGGTTGTGTGAGGGCCACAGTGTGTGTGAGGGCCACTGGGTGTGTGAGGGCCACTGGGTGTGTGAGGGCCACCGGGTATATAAGGGCCACCGGGTATATAAGGGCCACCGGGTATGTGAGGGCCACAGGGTATGTGAGGAATGCCGGGTGTGTGTGTGTGTGTGTGTGTGTGTAAGGGTCACAGGGTGTGTGAGGGCCATAGGGTGTGTAAGCGCCACAGGGTGTGTGAGGGCCATGGGGTGTGTGAGGGTCACACGGTGTGTGAGAAGCCAGATGATATGTGAGGGACACAGGGTGTGTAAGGGCCATAGAGTGTCTAAGGGCCAGGTCCAGAGAGTATGAGAGGCCAACAGGGTGATTGAGGGCCAGAGGGTGTGTGATTGTCACAGGGTGTGTGAAGGTCGCAGGGCGTGTGAAGGTCACAGGGTGTGTGAAGGCAACAGATTGTGTGATGGCCACAGGGTGTGTGAAGGCCTCAGGGTATATGAGGGCCACAGGGCATGTGTGGGCCACAGGGTGTGTGAGGGTCACAGGGTGTGTGAAGGCAACAGATTGTGTGAGGGCCACAGGGTGTGTGAGGGTCACAACATGTGTCAGGGCCACAGGGTGTGTGAGTGCCATATTTGTGTAAGGGTTATAGGGTATGTGAGGACTACAGTGTGTGTGAGAGCTACAGATTGTGTGAGGGCCATGGAGTGTGAGAGGGCCACAGGATGTGTGAGGCCATATCATTTGTAAGGGCCAGAGGATGTGTGGGAGCCAGAGGGTGTGTGGGAGCCAGAGGGTGTGTGGGAGCCAGAGGGTGTGTGGGGGCCAGAGGGTGTAACGGCCATTATTCGCCCGGATCAAGGTGTGTGGCGTTTACAAATAGGTCTCACCTGACCAGTACACTCAGGCTTAAGCCACAGTCACCTCCAGCTTATGTAAACCGACAATAACCACAGACGTCTTTTATTATATACAAACTTGCAAAGTACAATGTGTTCATGAATGCCTCACCAAGGACCTTCTCGTGCGTTCAAATACTGAAATTGAAATTGAAATATTTTATAGACAATAAAACTATTACATCAAAAGGACTATGCAGTATACTACTCCCACCCTCACCTATACCATCCCTTTCTGGGGCTTACAAAAAGTTATAAATATTATAAGAACACATGAATTATTTTACACCAATAAAATAGTTCATTTTGACATGAACGCTGTACTACATCAATAGAACAGATAATTTAATCTTATACAAATTTAAAGGTCATCATAACCTTGAAGCAAAATTTTTATACAATGAAAAAATAATAATTTGTCCATAATTTTCAGTAATATTTGTATCCCAATCATAGTCTCATTATAACAGTATCAACAGATGGTAAGTTAGTCCCGTAAGTTACATTGGTGTTTTGTAACACATACAAATAATGCTGAAAACTCTCGCTACACATGACAATCACTTCTCTTTCAAATACCGAGAGAGGAACTTAATGGTTTGTGTGGTAAGGTTGGCCACCTCTTAAGAGACACTAGGCTGATTGATTGTGGTAATTACATCCCTGGCGACGCAACAGCGTAGGTTATATTTCGCCGAATTAAATTTAATGTTTAAAGGACTAAAATAAAATATTGCAAGTTAAAAACATAATAAATAAAATAGAACTTTCATAAAAACCATTTAAACGTTAATAAATAACACTCAAAGCTTGTGTCGAAGGCCGGCTTCCTCCACATAGGAGGAAGCCGGCTGCTCACTAGGCTCCTCACTACTTATCAGTTATCACAACAAATATTTTTTCGAAAGTTTGTTATTCAAGAAGTTTATTTTCCTTAATGGTCTGAAGTGTCTATGATTTTCGAATCAATGACCATCCGAAACTTTTTCAAACAAATTGAATCATTCGATGAAAGAACTTTCGAACAAAGATAACTAATGTTGGAAATATATCACAACCAAGAATGATGATCTCATAATTTTTATCAAAGCAGAAGATATGAAGCTAACGTATGGTAACGAAACATACCGTAATGATCTTTGGGAAATTTGGGTAAAGTTAGGTTAGTTTTGGTAGCTTCGTATCATCAATAAATGATTGGTTTTGGACTCTTGGAGTTCAGTCGTGGTACTATTTTTAACATTACTTTCCCTAAAACGAGACACTACTCAGTACCGCGCGACACCTTGGGGCGGTGCATGGACGCTCACCGCTCTCTGCGACTTTATTAATTGTATTGGTAATTTAATGCAGCGCGTTATATGATGAATTTACACGCTGTGATCACACACAGAAGACCTCCTGGGAAAAAAGTTGGATACATATGGTGAAGTGTTTACTAAGTGTCTTAACGGTGAAGGAAAGTGGCAGGACACCGGGTGCACAATGCCTTCTTGAGGAGTCAGGTAAGACGCTGTTGTTGTCGGTGTGTGTTGTGTTTTAAAGGAACAATAAAAAATCTTGTATCTTTAATGGGAAAAATTTCCTCAACTTGGTGTTAAGGGTGGAACACACTCGTTAAATATTAGCCTTTTCGTTTTCCCTTGTTCGTGTTAAGAATAAAAACTGTGTTCCGCTCGGACCGCCATCTTGGACCGCCAAGTTCGCGTTCCTCCTCCCCGTTTATTTTTTTTCTTCTGTATTATCGTTTCGGTCATCCAGCGAATTTGCGGATTTTAAATTCCCAACGTTATGTTGGGTGAGGGTAGGATTTAATCAGGGTTTTTCGATGGTTTTGGGGTATTATTTTACTTTCGCACATAGCGTGGGTGCGTTCATAGTATAAGCTTGTTTGGTATATATTACTAAAATTATCTTTGTATTTGGCATAATACCCAGAGTTTATTGATTGGTTGAGCATGTATGCATGTTATTTAGAGTAACTCGGCAACAATTTTGATCTGATAATTGTGTGATTTTGTTTGTTTACGTTTATAATTGAAAATGGACTACTAAATGTTTAAAATGATTGAACTTAAACTTTTGGGTGGGATTTTGGGGAAATGTCATGTAGGCGTCCGTGTTTTTGGTGAAGATCAGTTGAAGGTCAAGGGGATGCGATATATAAATTGTGATCATAGATACAATCGAAATAAAAAACTAAGAATAATTCGGACTAAATTGGCAAATTATATCATAATTAAGAGTTGCTGTCAATGTGAGGCGTTTTTTAAGAATACATTAACCCAGTTCCGCCCGGTGTTGTGCCCCAGGAGTAACTCACCCTATACTGGTGCAGTTTCTAGACAGGTTAGCGTAGACACGAGCCTGCAGCTGGAGCGGAGGTCTTACGCGGTGCCACAGAACCTCCGCCTTGGTGATATTAGTTCCCTCCTGTGACTTCGGTTAATCCATCTTCAGTGTCCGGTTATACCCTTCTTGTGACCCGTTATACCTCTTCCTGTTTCCGGTTATACCCCCTCATGTGACCCGTTATACCCCCTCCTGTATCGGGTTATACCCCTTCATGTGACCCGTTATACCTCCTCCTGTGCCTCGGTTATAACCCAACTATGAGCGGCAGTAACCATGACTGTTATCATTACATTACAGAAAAGGTGATAGTGATAATAACTTTCCCTGGCGCAATGTTGCAGGTATATATACGGTTTTAAATACCATGTGACCCAAACGTTCACTTGCAATAATCCTGAAAAACTATTTTTAGTTCGTATATTGGAAACAAATATATTTATGATATTACTGTGTATATAATATATAAATGTTTTACACACACGTCAAAGTGACACCAGGATACAAGACTCGTGGCTCTTATGGTTACTGGGGCCAGACTTCAGCATCAATAATCTGTTTATGTCTTCCCGTTCAAGAATATACTTTAAACTAAACTAGACTAGAATTCAGAATAACAGCAAATTAAATTACCGTATACAATTAACTTCAATGCATGTATACCATGTTGGTTTCCTAGTGGCTACTGTACTTGCATATTATATTAAGCACGTGTTATTGTTGAAAATTTGTTGGTGTATTAAGGGAATTACCCGGGCACAGGTCCCTGACCCACATGAGGCCGGGGGGGGGGGAACAAAAGGCAAAAACAAATTGCATCATAAAAAATGCTGAAATAAAAAAACAAAAAAACAAACAGATCAGGAGTGACAAACGATAAATATGTTGTGTTGTAAGAGAAACAATTGAGACCCTTCAGCTGTGTGTAAATGAGGTAGAAAGTCAGTCAAGATCAGCAAACTAGGACTTGGTCACAATACTGTTACTATTAAGATTTAGCTCATAGATGTTCACTATCTCTGGCTGAAATATGGCATGGATATGAGCATGTACCTCAGAAGTGTTCGGAAGGTAATATTTTAGGAGGATGGACCTCCACTGCCAAAGGTGGATAACTCCTTCAACAAAAACACGTCTGAGTTGGTGGCAGACTCAGACCTAAAAGTGGGTCCCTTGTATCCCACTGCAGTTTTTAATTAAGAGAACTGATGTTTGGTAACTGCCTTGTCGTGGTGAGGAGTTTCAGTTCTCTCGATCTAGTAATCACTGTTGGTGGGTGTTTGTTGACACTGGTAGGACCACCATGGCGAACTGGTTGCTGGTGAGGTTCTTAAGTGGAATTTATTTTTACACAAGAGACAGTGAACGACTCAAAATTATGAAGTCTGTCTCTGAGTCACCTGTTTCGTGCACTTTAGATATATCAGAAACACCACCATACAAAACTACCACGAAAAGTCTGAATGAATAACGTTGAAATCTATATCATCCTTACCTACAAGATCCTCAAGTGTAGATGTCAAATATTGCCAGTAGTGTCAAGAGCATTTTCTCCACAACTGTACGGAATATTGAGAAGCTTTTGCGTTAGTGAGAGCTAAAAGCTTGGAGAGACCAGTAAGTTGTCTCGGGTCGTTTCCTTCAACTGGTAAGGAGGTGAGGGCGAGAGGGCAAGACTGGTCAACTAAATCGTGGACCAGTCTTGCCATACTTGTGACACTGATCGTATTTCTTTAATCTTTTCGTTCCATTTGCGACCACATGTTTACGACCTCACGATTGTCTGAACTTCTGTTCGACTTTTGGAAACTACGACTACTTGTACACATGTGTCAGAGTTCTCAGTTAAGACTTGGACAACACAATGTTCTGTGGTAAAGAGTACCAAGTATCTTCGTTATAAAGAGGTAAAAATATAAGATATGATAAAGTAAAGCATCGACAAGCTACATGTTTTGTCTATTATGATAGTCATCAGGTACGAGTTGATAAATGAGACGTCCAGATATTACCAGGTGCTATCACAGAAACCCTCCAACAACTTGGTGTGTTAAGTGAGGTGCTGTTTGGTTAGGTATATGTATATATATGTGTGTGTGTATACAAGTTGCTGGTCCAGTCCAGTCCAGTATACTGTACGTGTCAGAAAACAGAGGAGGACAAGTGATCTCGGGCCCTTCGTGCCCGGTGAAAGTTTGAACGCTTGTGCTTGGCTAGCGTACAGCGAATGAGGGTGCGGCAAGTCTGTAGACTTGCATGGTTAATTCGGGTGCGCCAAGTCCGTAGACTTGCATCGTTTTCCATCGTAAATAAAATTGTTAATTAATGCCTTCCTAAAGAAATCATCGACATGGGACCAGGTTTGTTCTATTCTACGAATTTTTTGCGATTTTTCCACCAAGTTTGATGAGAAAATATTGTGCCGTTTCCGCTACCCAGAACATATACACACGGCTAGTCCTATAGTATCTTAGACAAGTGATTGTGGGCCCTTCGTGCCCAGTGGCGAGTCCGGTGGTACAGTTTACAGAGGCGTGAAAGTTCGAACTCTCGTGCTTGGCTAGCGTACAGCGACATCGTTTTCCAGATGGTCGTGGTTGTTATAATTATGGTCGTGGTTGTTATAATCATGGTCTTGGTTGTTACAATCATGGTCGTGGTTGTTATAATCATAGTCGTGGTTATGATCATAGTCGTGGATGTTATAATCATGGTCGTGGTTGTTATATTCATGGGTGCTTGTTATAATTATATTCGTGGTTGTTATAATCATGGTCGTGGTTGTATAATCATGGTCGTGATTGTTATAATCATGGTCGTGGTTGTTATAATCATAGTCGTGGTTGTTATAATCATGGTCGTGGTTGTTATAATCATGGTCGTGGTTGTTATAATCATGGTCATGGTTGCTATAATCATGGTCGTGGTTGTTATAATCATGGTCGTGGGTGATATAATCATAAGTGTGGTTGTTATAATCATGGTCGTGCTTGTTATATTCATGGTTGTTGCTGTTATAATCATGGTCGTGGTTGTTATAATCATGGTCGTGTTTGTTATAATCATAGTCGTGGGTGATATAATTATAGTCGTGGTTGTTATAATCATGGTCGTGGTTGTTATAATCATGGACGTGATAATTATAATCATGGTCGTGGTTGTTATAATCATGGTCGTGGTTGTTATAATCATAGTCGTGGTTGTTATAATCATGGTCGTGGTTGTTATAATCATGGTCGTGCTTGTTATATTCATGGTTGTTGCTGTTATAATCATGTTCCTGGTTGTTATAATCATGGTCGTGATTATTATAATTATGGTCGTGGTTGTTATAATCATGGTCCTGGTTGTAATAATCATGGTCGTGATTGTTAAAATAAGGGTCGTACCTGAGACTAACACAGGTAGAATAAACCCCACACCTAATCTTTAATCTCAATAAACCCAGATTAACCTCACATAATCAACAGGATTAGAGACCATTAGGACTGTACCACCAATACCGATACATTTCACACTGGATTAATAACAAAACATTTTATCACATTTCCAATAGCTAATGTCTTACGGATACTGTAAGTATCTAGTATACTATAGGAAGGAATAGAATAAAGGTTAGAATAATTAGTTAAAGAAATATTCGCCATAAGGAGAGGTTAAAATCATAAAAAAAAAATATTTTGAATCACCGATGATCATTCCGAGATAAATTATATTATGAAGAGAACTGACCTTGATTCTGGTTAGGTTAGTCACCGTCTGCTTAAGTTATCACCTGTGTTAAGTCATCATAGTCATCATCTACGTAAGTCAGTTTTAGGCCCATCTCACACGACTGACCGACCATAGATGTTCTTTCCGCGCGAGGGTGTTAGTTTAAACTGCGTCTTATTATTTACGCTGGTGGATGTAAGACCAGCTACCCTCACTGACGCAGCTATGGTCAATTTGGTGTTATTCTTGTTTATAAATGCCTTCTAATCTGTCTCAAGTCTATCTGTCCTGTTTACTGCCATCCCAACTGTCT
>NW_024749704.1:0-18798 GCF_018991925.1 Homarus americanus
TCGGTTTTGGTTTAGTTTTAATATTATTTTTTGGATCATGAGGCTGAGTTAGTTTTTTTATTGAATATCTTATATGTCTGTCTGTCTGTCTGTCTGTCTGTCTGTCTGTCTTGTGCTGCAGTTTTATGGAGGAGTTAAATTGTTATTGTATTTTCGTATTAAAGCATTCTAACCGAACCTAACCTAACCTAACCTAACCTAATCTATCCTAACCTAACCTAACCTAACCTAACCTAACCTAATCAAGTATAATATATCCTAAGCTAGCCTAACAAAGCCTGATCTATCTTAATCTAAACTACCCTAACTTAATCTAACCCAACTTAACCTAATCCAACCTTCCAAATAGCATTAGAGTGTTTGATCATCAGGTGAGATAAACAGCCTGAGTGACTGATCTTCAGTGTGTGTGTGTTTGTGTGTGTGTGTGTGTGTGTGTTATTTATAAACTCACTTAAGGTAACAATATGTTCTCATTACCTGCAGGAACACTTATGCAAGTATTATGTTTTCCGTCTGTATTTCTGTCTCTGCACCCGTCTATGCGTCTGTCTCTGCGTCCCTCTATACGTCCGTTTATGCAGCTGTCTGTGCTTCCGTTTGTGTCTCCGTCAGTGGATCTGTCTGTGCGTTCCTCGATGGGCCTGTATGTCCGTGTGGCATTTGTAAACACGGTAATACGAGAAGGACTGTTTTGGCGAGGCAAGGAACTCTATTGTAGCGAGGTAGAGAACTGTTATGGCGAAATAGGGAGCTGTAATGGCGAGGCGAGGAACTGTTGTGGTGAGGCAAGTTATTCTGTTGTGTCGAGGTAAAGAAATGGTTGTGGCGAGGCGTGAAATTTTGTTTTCGCGAGGTAAGGGACTGTTGTAGCGAGGATGGGGACTGTTATGGCGAGGCAGGGGACTGTTATGGCGAGGCGAGGATGATGCTGTGGCGAGGCGGAGGAATTTGCCAACCTGAAATTAGAACGAGTCTGACAGGTAAGACACATAACGTGTTACCTGAGACAAATATTTATATTCTCAGATTATTAATTCAATTCCTTCAGTATCTTTATCGGTAATAACAATATAAGTCTGATTTGGCCGGAATTAGGTTTGGTTAGGTTAGGTCAGATTAGGTTAGGTTTGGATGGGTATATCTCGAGGGTGAATCCAGGGGAGTACATTTTAAGTGTATTAACTTGTACTAGTTAACCATATGACCACCTTTAGTAAATTAAGTGTATACATGTTTCAATACAATATATATATATATATATATATATATATATATATATATATATATATATATATATATATATATATATATATATATATATATATATATATATTTCTATATATATATATTTAATATATATATTTATGTATACTGTACTCAGATATTTTCTCAAGGAATATTTGCCGTAACTCAAAAGGATTACATTCTTTTTTTTTTAACTCTAGCTTATTAATTCTCACAGATACACTCTCCATGAACCAAGGTTTAAAATAAACTTTGTTTGGCAATGGTTCACACAAATCTACAATATTATATTCACACAACATCTGACAAAGTTTTTTAGTATAAGTGTTCATCTTAAAATTACTAGTAATTGCATTAGTAAATTTATCAACAGCAGACTTCAGATACCCATCACCACGCCTAATAAGCCTTAGAGTAGAAATGCCAGTCAACTCCCTAATTCTGTGTACTGTATTATGCTCGGGACATTTAGCTCCATCCTCATAATCTCTATTCTTGTCGTCTTTGGACAACCAAGCACAATCCTCATTGCTTCATTCTGAATAAGCTCTAATAGCCTAAGATCTTTTCCTGAGTAAGAAGCTAGAACTGGAGCTGAATAATCAATGATACTCCTAACTGTACTCAAGTACGTACATAGATCTTAAAACTGTTATACCAACACCATTTGCTCTATTTGACAAAACTTTCAGAGGTTTTAGCCTCGCTGTACATATATTTTTGACATAAGTAATTTGATCCTTAACATTATTATTTACCCCCGCAAACATTCCCAGATATTTGTAACTGGATACTTTTTGCAATTTTATTCCATTTAGCCAAAATTCTTTTCCATTTACTGCACTTCACTGAGATTTGGTTTTATTTTAATTAATGACTAGTCCCAAGGAGAGACAAAGATACTGCAGCTGATTAATGACCCTAGACATATCTTCCTCATTCTTACATCAGATCAGAATGTCATCAGCATAAATACATACTTGGGACTCGCCCTGAAATTTGTAACTAGCTATTCTGTCCATAATAATATTAAAAAGCATAGGGCTAAGAACGCCACCTTGTGGGGTACCCAACCCTAGACTTTTTTCTTCCGATTCATGACCTTGAAACCAGACACTCACTTTTCTGTTAGTTAAGTAATCTGTAATTCACATCAATAATTTCCCTTTTATACAAGACTTTCTAAGATCACTTCCTTATTTGCCGTATGAAAGGCACTTTTAAGGTCTAAAAACAGTCTGCAGTTGACATTAGCATTACTAAGACATATAATCACACAATGTGTAGTGCTTTTACCCTTTAAAAATCCAAACACATTACTAGACAAGAGACCATCATTGTATACAATATATTTAATATGATCCTCCCCATACTGGCCAGATATTTTGAAAATAATATTGATTATGTGCTAAAGGAATATCCTTCCTTCCTTAGGCTTTAGTAAGCCCCTTTATAATATTTATACTGTATATACTTGTCACACTTGCCAGATGCTTCTGGTGTCATTGTACAGGGGTACCTAATGACAGCACTAGGATCCCGCTTCCTCTATCAAGGAATAAACAATTGAAATTGAAGTTGAATTAATACCATTCGCTCCATCATTGTAGATAGACAAGATGTAAAGGATATGGGTCTTTGATCACTATCACCCTTAGGCACAGGAACAATGAGTGCCATTTTCCATTTCACTGGCAGTCTTCCATTTTCACATGACAAATTAAAGAGATCTAGAATTGGGTTGTCCTCCTTACTTATAAGATAATTGATAGCCTCATAAGTTAGACCATCCCTGCCAGGAGCACTAGACTTCCCTTTCTTTACAGCATTCAGAATTTCCTCCTTAATAAAAGGAAAACAGGTGTCCTCACTTACAGAACTTTGGATATCCACCAACCTTTGCCTCAAAGATCTTGAATTCCTCAAGCAAATCTGGACATTACATTTGAGACACTCATAATTAAATGCATACGCCCACTTATTCATTAGTTCATTATCTTTGGCGTTTGGATTGGGATGAACAATAAATTTCTTCTTGACTCCTCTTACCCTATTCACACCATCCCAAACCTGATTCAAAGATTTTGATTGAGCGATCTCTCTCAAAAAACCACTCCAATACATACTTCTGGCTTTCTGGTTTAACTCTGTTGTACACTCTGCCACTTCAATCAGAGTTTCCCGGTTTTTTCTCATTGCTGAGATCTTTGCTCCACTTACTATGACATTTCCTCAGTAACTTATTCCACCCCTTTACAATCTTATCATTATAATACCTCGGTTTAGGGTTTGTGGTATTTCCATACTGTTTCCTTGGCTTATTCAAAATGGAATCAATCACTCCTAACAATCATCATAAAATATGTTTTCATCTTTAATTCCAAGCTTTTTGTACTCTTTATACCACTCGCCGACTTTTGCTACAAATTCACTATGTTGGCCTACTGTTATTGTATACCTTTTCCTATTATTAACATAAAAATTTGTGTTCAAATGAAGCTTCACTTTAATTGCAAAGTGATCACTCAAAAGCGTATCCACAATATCCAAATTTGCTTGAACATCTAACATATTAAAAAGTATTGCATAATCAAGTCTACCCCTTTAACATGTGTCGGCTCACCAGCTCCAAGGACCCTAGCATCTTCTATAGAGTCTAAGATATTTTTCAGAACCATTCCATTGTGATTTTGAGAACCTCTACTGCCAAGATTGATGTGCCTAGCGTTCAAATCACCAATTAGTAAACAACCATCAGCAAAAATAATGTCCGGCAGATCATCAATGAATCCGCATGCACATAAGCATTAATAGTGAACAGTGTAGCATCTTGAAGCGTAATACTAACACACAAATACTCGGTACCGTTTATTTTTTGAGCGGAATGAAGTGATGCTGGAATATCATCTTTGATATAAGTCGTCAAACCTCTACAATTTAGTCAAATCAGCTGGTAATTCAAAACTTTGATATCCTCTTAGTTGCAATGATATTCCGTTTGTCCCAACCTCTTGCAAAGCTATGACATCAAGACTACTAGAATGAACATATGCATGAAGATCCGTTAACCTTTTTTCAAACTATTAACATTCCAGGAAATTAACCTGACATTATGATACATTAGAATAAATTTCCCCCCTCATATTCTTCACCGAATTAAGAACATTTTTTTTGACGTCGTTCCTTGGATTTTCCATTTATTCCAAAACAGAGTCAAGAATGTTCGTCAGGTCACCAAGCATTTCCTTGTTTACAACATTCACTTTAGAAACCGAACCAACTCTATTTCCTAACTCACTATGATTACTATTTTGCTCTAGATTGCTATCCACAATATTTGATTCCATCTCTACTAATGTTTCATTTTCTTTTGAACTATCTTTATTAACAAGAGCAACATCACTATATGGCACAAGATTCACCAAGCATTTCTTGATATCCAATACTGCTTGTTTGAGCTCACCAATCTCCTTACAGAGTTCTACTAGATATTGAGAACAACAAGGTTTACTGTCCATTACTCATCATTCTGGCCATTGTTTCCATTGCTTGGGTATTTTCTGTATCGCTCTGCATCCTTTATCCTCTTCATTAGTGGACTGAGCTCGTGATTGCAATTGCTGAACTTTCGGTTTTTTAGGACACACCCACGAGCTGGCATTGTGAACCCCCCCCCCGCAATTACAGCATTTTGGTGTAATTTTCTTCTTTGCCTTAATTTTATCTCCACATACCTTAGATTCAAGCATTTTTCCACAAAATCTACACCGAAAATCATTATGGCATTTCCACGCCATATGCCCCCACTTGTAACACTTATAACATATTACTGGAGATTCGTTGTAGACAGCAACCCGTTTATATCCCACACATCTCACAAAGACCTTCTCTGGCGCTGGACCTTTGATTAGCGCAATTAGCTGTGGCATAGGTACTAGTTCTCCATCAATTTTAATTACGTCTCTTGGCCCCAAAAAATCTATCGTCAGCCAACACATCCACGGGGTCGAGGTAAACAGGATAATCAAAAAGAATGATCTTCATACATTTCCCAATGGACTCCACAGGCTTTTCCATCACTACATTCTCAAATCCTTCTGTAGTTAAATATCTAACTGCTGCCTCATCCTTCATAGTTATATAAGGAATATGTTTACCTTCTTTAAAGAGCACTTGATGGCACTTAGCGAGTCTAACTGACCACTTTACCTCATCATGAAAATCCAGGCCATTATTCTTGGGGGAAGTAAAGACGTGGCCTCCTTGATGAGTTGCTGCAGTCTACAGCATCAATGGGGTTTAAACTCGTACTGATCATGGTTGAAGAATGACTCACACCATCAATTTTCTTTCTCTTATCCAGCAAGAGGGAAATATTATCTTCACTACTTGTACCTTCTCTATTCCTCCTTTTATTCTTCTTTTCGTATTAACAACTTTAAACGGCTCTTGTTCTTCACATTCACTGCTGCTGGACAGCTCCAAATCCGACAACAGTCCTCCTGCAGTACCCTGGGCTACATTGCTGTGTCTGCTGTATCCACCACCCAATTCAGGAATTTAATAAGCGACCTGCTCGCTGAAGCTCTTCCTTCAGCCATAATAGTTCGTGTCCAACCAGGGAGGCGTAGGAAAGCGCCCTCACTACACTAGTACAGCTTCACTACACTAGTACATCTTCACTACACTAGTACATCTTCACTACACTAGTACATCTTCACTACACTAGTACATCTTCACTACAATAGTACATCTTCACTACACTAGTACATCTTCACTACACTAGTACATCTTCACTCTGAATCACATCTTCACTGTACTAAATGTCTTACTAAGCTAATTTATCTTTACTCCCAACTTCTTCACTACATTAGTACATCTTCACTACACTAGTACATCTTCACTACACTATTTCATGTTCACTACAACACTAGTACATCTTCACTACACTAGTACATCTTCACTACAACACTAGTACATCTTCACTAAACTAGTACATCTTCACTACAACACTAGTACATCTTCACTACATCAGTACATATTCACTACACTAGTACATCTTCACTACACTATTTCATGTTCACTACAACACTAGTACATCTTCACTACACTAGTACATGTTCACTACACTAGTACATGTTCACTACAACACTAGTACATCTTCACTACACTCGTACATCTTCACTACAACAATAGTACATCTTCACTACACTAGTACATCTTCACTACACTAGTACTTCATGTCCTCAATATTAATTCAAATATTGTAAAATTCCAACCATATTAGTTTAAAACTGAACCAAGTCCGGAATTTTGAAATTGACCTCACCAGACATTACAAAGAAACCAACCATCACCATCATGCGCTTTGCAATTGTTGAAGGTAAGGGTCAAGATGCCTTATTGGTGTTCATACCCAATAATCACCTGGAGTGGCTTAACCCCAGAGTGATCCTTGAATACGACCCCACCATGGACGCTGAGGAGTACCCACCTAAGGCTGTGATTTGGGTCCCTGATCAGTTCATCACCTCTGTTAATTTGGAGATGGTGTCCTCCAGACCACAGACCATAACCCACATGCTACCACCAGCTGCACCCTGCCGGGAACCTCACAGGCGCCACGAGGACCACAGGGCAACAGTTCCACAGGCGCCACGAGGAGCAACGGTTCCACAAGCACCGTGACGAGCGGTTCTATGAAGAGCGGCGGTTCTGCGAAGAGCCGCGATTCCAAGGCCTCTGTCACAACTTCTCAGAGCTACGATGCCGCAGTCGTCAGGCACCGCGGTTCCACGACCATTACTGATACAATTGCTGATCAGTCGCGTCAACCCAAATATAATAAATTGTAAAACATTAATAAAATTTTTTTGGTTGTTTAATTGTTTTCTTTGTTCTTTATTACATTTTATGGAACAAGTACTGATTTATTTGATTATATTCACACGAATATTATTTTTTAAATTGTTTTACTTGAAAAAAAACAAATTCCAATTAGAGTACAATGATGACTGTGGTGTAGTGAAGAATAATGATAGCATTCCACACGTCTTGGTGGAAACTCTTCAGGTGATCCAAAAATATAAAAGGTTTAAAATATCATAAAATAGAGTATTTTTAATTTCTTAATGCAAATAAAATCTAAATAAAAGATAAAATTAAACAATAAAAAAGGAATTTAAAAGCCAATTTATGTAACTTAGAGAATGCTTCTCTCTCACCTCTCTAACCTCTCTCTCACCTCTCTAACCTTCTCTCTCTCTCTCACCTTGTCTCTCACCTTCCCTCTCTGTTAACTATTTTTTTGCACTAAATGGAGAAAATTAAATATTTTTTTCATTTTTCAAACATTTATGATTTTTTCTTTTCTTTTCTTGTGAAAACAAATAGACTCTTTCAACTTATTTTGTGCTGCAATGTCAGGTCTGTGATACTGTGTTTTGTACACTCATACTTATTGGAGAATTTTAATTGCTTATGGAGGAGTGTACAACGTCAGGCATGTCATTTATGAAACAAACAACAACAGGCCCAATACACTGCTTGGGGTCATGTAGAAAATCTTCTATCCACGCTAGGACATTTCCCCGAATTCCGTACCCTTCCAGTTTGATTGTTAGCCTTTCGTGGGGTACACTGTCAAAAGCCTTGGCAAAATCTATGTAAATATTGTCTATATTACCAGCCTGTTCCAGAATATGGGTCCAAATATCCAATACCTTGAGCAATTGTGTTAAGCAGGAGCGCCCCTGCATAAAACCGTGATGGCAATCCTTTACAAGGTTGTTTCGTATTAGATGTTCCATCGCAGCATCTCTGATAATACTCTCAAGTACTTTACATACAGCAGTACCCCGATTTACGCGGTTAATTGAACCCACGGGGTACCGCGTAAAGTGAACAACAGAACATATGGGATTAATTCCAATAGAGATTGGCCCGACCCCCAAACTCCACTTTTTCCGACACAATACCTATGTTGTATTAAAAATAACATCTTAATTTTATGATGGTATGCACACACAATTAATATTTAAGAGAAATACAGTCGTCAGGTTAATGTCCATTCAAATAATGGACTCAAATCTACCCTCCCCCTCCCTCTTCCCAGCTCACTAGCTCCTACCTCTCTGAGAAATGTTTGGGTGAAAACACTAGATTTTAACGTTTGGTAATAAATAATACCTCAGACTAAAGTTAGGATAATATAATTGACATTTCTGGATTCCTTGCAGGTCAGGGAATATTTTGAATGTAAACTTCATATATTTTGCACAAAAGATAAAATATTTGCTTTGTGTAAACCAAATTATTACATTAGATCTAAAATTTGTATGTCTAATGCAAAATCCATGATGTTTATATTAAAAATGATCATCATATTGTAAGAATTCCAACAATGTAAATTATATTCTGGCTGGGTAATTTGTATGAATTTTATGAGCTAAATAAAAAAATATATATACTTCACCACGTATATGAGTAGATGCACTGCGGAAAGTGAAAGTCCGGTTCTGGCGAGGTACCGCGTAAATGAGAAATCGCGGAAAGTGAAACCGTGTAAAGCGGGGCAATACTGTAGTTATAATCAGGAATTTATAAATACAAATACATATTATATCCTTATAGACCATAATTAAGAGGAATAGGATATCATTATTCACACCTCCTTGAATATTATTAACTCTGGATATAGTAAAGCATAGACAGTGACTGAGATCACCACATTCCAAAATATCCAAATACTTTTCAGAGCTAAATCTTCCTTTAATCTGAGTTAGTTCACCCATGATGCTGTCTGTGTTTAACAAGCCCCAAACATTGACTGTCACATGATTCGCTTCTTGCCACCTTGTTGATGTTGTGACGTTGATAACCTGGTGTTTGGCCGCCACAGTGGAGAGGACCCTGGGTGGTGGATGCCAAGGTCATCTCATCTAATCTAACCCAACTTAACCTAATCCAACCTTTCAAATAGCATTGGAGTGTTTGATCATCAGGTGAGATAAACAGCCTGAGTGACTGATCTTCAGTGTGTGTGTGTGTGTGTGTGTGTGTGTTATTTATAAACTCACTTAAGGTAACAATATGTTCTCATTACCTGCAGGAACACTTATGCAAGTATTATGTTTTCCGTCTGTATTTCTGTCTCTGCACCCGTCTATGCGTCTGTCTCTGCGTCCCTCTATACGTCCGTTTATGCAGCTGTCTGTGCTTCCGTTTGTGTCTCCGTCAGTGGATCTGTCTGTGCGTTCCTCGGTGGGTCTGTATGTCCGTGTGGCATTTGTAAACACGGTAATACGAGAAGGACTGTTTTGGCGAGGCAAGGAACTCTATTGTAGCGAGGTAGAGAACTGTTATGGCGAAATAGGGAGCTGTAATGGCGAGGCGAGGAACTGTTGTGGTGAGGCGAGTTATTCTGTTGTGTCGAGGTAAAGAAATGGTTGTGGCGAGGCGGGAAATTTTGTTTTGGCGAGGTAAGGGACTGTTGTAGCGAGGATGGGGACTGTTATGGCGAGGCAGGGGACTGTTATGGCGAGGCGAGGATGATGCTGTGGCGAGGCGGAGGAATTTGCCAACCTGAAATTAGAACGAGTCTGACAGGTAAGACACATAACGTGTTACCTGAGACAAATATTTTTATTCTCAGATTATTAATTCATTTCCTTCAGTATCTTTATCGGTAATAACAATATAAGTGTGATTTGGCCGGAATTAGGTTTGGTTAGGTTAGGTCAGATTAGGTTAGGTTTGGATGGGTATATCTCGAGGGTGAATCCAGGGGAGTACATTTTAAGTGTATTAACCTGTACTAGTTAACCATATGACCACCTTTAGTAAATTAAGTTTATACATGTTTCAATAAGCTCACTAATGAATCCATCTCCCTCATTAGCCTCTGACCCCCTTGCTGGAGAATCTATCTGGGTTTTTTTTTTGTCCAAGGGGGTTGAGTGGCTCATCTGGATTCACGGACTCCTCTGAGGCCACATCCGAGTTGAAGTATATTTCTGAGACTATTTCCAGGATCTGAGCCTTTTTACTTTGATTAAATTAACTTTTTAATTACTAAAAGCTCTTCAGAGGCGTTCCTGGGGGTAAGCATCCCTCAGTGTTTTATCTGGAGCTTATTAACATACTACCTACCTTAAAGAGTGTTAAGGGAATTAAGGTTTCATCTGAGTACAATTTGCTAAGTGCCTTGTCAAGGATGAAGTAGTCTCTCTAGTGTTTTAAGTCAGGTTTAAATATTAGTTTCAATTCATATTAATGAGTTAAGTATTATGGTGCTCAGAATACCGGCCAAGTTCCTTTACCTGGAGGCAATTTTTTTTTAATGGCTTAGTGTAATTAAAGTACCTCCTCTGAGTGTCTTACCTGGGATGATGTTCCGTCTCTCTCATGGGTAGATCTAGGAAATTTTGTGTCGTCTTTCTTCCACGTAGCGAGAAATGACTTAGGAAATGCTGTTACTCCGTATATCTGTCCGTCAATCTCTCCATTTGTATGTCCGTCAATCTGTCCGTCAATCTCTTCATTTATCTGTCTGTCAATCTGTCCGTCTATTTGTCCGTCAATCTCTCCATTTGTCTGTCCGTCAATCTGTCCGTCTATTTATCCGTCAATCTGTCCGTCAATCTCTTCATTTATCTGTCCGTCAATCTCTGTCAATCTGTCCGTCTATTTGTCCACCGTTCGGAGAGTTATGATCCAATTTGTCTTGATAGATTTAAACTGTGTGGTGGACGGGGTAGGGGGTGTGGAGGTGGGGAGGGGACACGACGTCACACTGTCCTCTGAAGGAAAATATAACTACCAAGTGATCCATTCCAAGATAAGGTTGTTGAGTATACTGTGAATAAAATAGGTAAAAGAGAGGAAGACTTAACACTGCAGTATGAGGTGGGTGTCTGTCCTGGGTTATAAAAGAGATGTAAGCTGTGTGTTGGTCGGTGGACGTGGGAAGAGAGAGAGAGTGGAGATAATAATACGAGAGAGAGAGAGAGAGAGAGAGAGAGAGAGAGAGAGAGAGAGAGAGAGAGAGAGAGAAGACCTAACACAATCAATAAGGTGAATGACTTGATGAAATTTTGTGTAATTTTGATAAGAAGGAGCACTTATGTTTGACAGGTGTACGAACAGTAATGGAAGAGTTGTAATTTTCTTGGTCTTGACGTCTGTATATCTATTATAAGTAGGAGTTTGTTTAATTTTAATTGAACTTAAGTAGAAAAGTTTAAACCAGGGTGAAATGTTATCGACACAAGTCACCGAGTCTGTTGAAACTCCGGGCCAATTGGAAGTAAAAATTTATTCAGATCAACCCAGTCACTTCTATGGTAATCCCCGAGGAGTGCTTTTCTGGGAGAGGAGGAAGAAAGTGCGTGCAAGAGGTGATTGAAAGAACCAGTCGTAAAAATAAAAGGCAGAAATAGTGTTAAAGAATTAATTGTGTTGTGAGGAATATTTTTACAAGTGTTTAGGTGTTTATCAAGGCGCGTTCTGGGTCTGGGTTGGGTCAGTAGCTAACTTGAATTGAATTGAATTGAATTGAAACAGTTTATTTCGCCAGAAAAACACAGATACAGGGTGGATAATAATAATAATATTAACATGGCTGAGCCACTTGAGAACCTGAGCTCTCTTTTAGGCACCTGATATATATAATACATTTATCTCAGGGAAGTATTATGTAACATTTAGTATCATCTGGAATAGTACAATAGCATGGTAGTAATAAGAACATCTCATAATGTTACCACGGTTATCACTTCAATATTTATTTATATATTTATTTATTTATTTATTTATTTATTTTGTTTATTTATTTATTTTGTTGGACATAAATTACAGTGTAATTGAAAAACATAAGTAGAATGGGGGAAGCAGTACAACATGGCAGTACTAAGGTTGAACAAGAGGACAGAGCTGTCAGGATTATGTCTAGTTGGCAAATATGTTTATTGCAATGGTAATTACTTATCTATTTACATGATAATTTCCGATAAAACGGTTTTGATGGCACAATAAAAGCCGGTACTGTAAATATAGTAGGTGTTACAAGAAATATTAATACTTAGACTAGAGATATTTTTTAAGAGATGATTTAAAGGAAGGGAGCGTTGTCTTTGCTCGGATGGGTGGGGGTAAGTTGTTCCACACCTTCACACCATGATATTTTATGGAGGTCTGGGATTGAGAGGAGCGCATGGAGGGTGGTCTTAGTAGCTCTGGGTGCCTTAAGTTGTATCTCTGATTATTCCGGATCTGGAAATAATTATTGTTAAGCAAGTGATTGATAGAGTTGTAAAGAAAAAGGTGTTAATATCTTCGAATTTTAAAATTTTCAATGTAGCAAATTTCTCGTTTGTGTGATATGTTTTTTCAAGTAGGTCATTGTCCATACAACTCTCTTTTGTGCAGTAACCAGAGATTGTGTTTTTGAAGAGCCAGAGGCCCCCCATAGTGTGTGACAGTGTATCAGGTGTTGGTAGACAAGATCATGATATATTTCTTTCATTACTGTGAGAGTGAGTGACTGTCGAGTGTGATACATGATACCGCACTGTTTATTGACTTTACTGTGAATGGCTTGTATGTGGTTTCTCCAGTTAAGTTTCTCATCAACAATAACTCCGAGGAATTTAGTACAGGGGGGTCCAAGTCTGGGGGTAAGTTTTCCTTCTGTGAAAGATCGTGTAGTGGGTTTTCTCAAGGTTTAAGGTCATTTTATTACGTGTTACCCAGCTCCTGACTTTAGTTAATTCAGTGTTCATAATTCTCATCAAGGAATGGAGGTCTGAGTTGCTGGCATAGAGATTACTATCGTCTGCAAATAAGTTGTATTTTATGAGTGAGCTGGCGTGGACTATGTCGTTTATGTACAACAAAAATAGTACTGGACCGAGAATGGAACCTTGGAGGACTCCATACAAGATTTGTGAGGAGTCAGATTGGTGATTATTATAGCAGACATACTGCATCCTGTTGGACAGATATGAAGTAAACCAATTGTGGGACAGGCCCCTAGTGCCGTAATGTTCACGTTTTGAGAGGAGGATGGTATGGTCGACAGTATCGAAGGCTTTAGAGAGGTCCAAGAATATACCGACTGTGAACTGACTGGCATCAAAGGAATTTAAGATATCATTAGTAAAGGATAGCAGAGCACTCTCAGTCGACCTTCCAGCTCTAAATCCAAACTGGGTGTCTGTAAAGATGTTATTGGCATTGCAGAATGCATTTAGTCTATTACATGCTAGCTTTTCCAGTATCTTACTCAAGGCTGGGAGGACTGGTATGGGGCGGTAATTCTTGAAGAGACCTTTATCTCCAGATTTTTATATGCTGGGTGAACTTTAGCAATTTTCAGTTTATCCGGAAAGACACCACTAGTGAAGGAGGAGTTACAAATGTGTAGGAGAACAGGTAGTAATAAGTGGGCTACTTTCTTAATGATGCTCATTGGTATATTGTCTTCGCCTGCTGCTGCATCTTTGGACATTTTTATGATGGCCAGTAATTCATCTGCTGTGACAGGAGATAAGAACAGCTCATTTTGCTGTCTGTTTTGCAGGTAGGCTCTAAATTCCCCATGGTGATCTGGGATGCTCTCTGCAAGATTTTTGCCAACATTAATAAAATATTCATTGAAGTGGTTGGCAATGGGGGAGGGTTCCGTTACAACCGAATCATTTATCATAAAAGCTGAGTGGGGGGCCGAAGGCTGAGTGTTCCTGTTCTGAATAGAATTTATGACATTCCAGGTTTTCTTACTGTCACCTGCTGCTGACTGGAGCTTATTTGTATAATAGTTACGTCTGGCGTTTCTAACTGCTTGAGTTACTCTATTTCTGATACTTCGGTAAGCATCACCGAAAGTTATGGGTCTTTTTGCAAATTTCCTTTGGAGTTTGTGTTTTTTCCTTTATCATTATCTTAATTTCGCTTGTGATATAGGGTTTGGAAATGGATACAGTTTTCACTGACTTAGTCTTGAGCGGGAAGCATTTATCAAAGCAAGCATTGAAGATGCAAGAGAAGTTAAAGTTGCTCACGTTAGGGTTGTCGGAGGCACAGACAAGATCCCAGTTAGCATTCATTAGGTTGTTTTCAAAAAGGAGCATGTTGTCGGTGCAGTAGTCTCTGTATTGAATTGAGACTCTACTAGACCTTTCAGGTCTTGTGGCTGTTTTATACATGGCAAAAACTGAGAAATGATCCGAGATATTGTCTTCTACATATATAAAACAAAGAAGTCTGTCTGTCTGTCTGTGTGTCCGCACGAGGATCTCGGAAACTACTTTACCGATCGGGACCAAACTTGGCATGGATAGCAAGAGTCATGTGGGGATCTCAAAAAAACTCCAACCAACCCGATCCGACACACCCAACCCGACCCGACCCGACCCGACCCGACAGGCCTGAGAGAACGAGAGAAAGAGAGAGAGAGAGACCTGTGGTAGAAGCGGTACCATTCTTGCCTCCCAAGCGAGATGTCAAGGGTTCGATTCTCGGGCCAGTGGAAGTTGTTTGGACTTACTTCCTAGCCCCCATTAGTCCCTGTTCACCTAGCAGTAAAGTAGGTACCTGTTGTAAGTCGAAAGTTGCGAATTCTTATTCAGGGACAAGTTGTTGGAGCTTCCAATAACTTGATGACATAAACCACTAACACTTCAGGCTTCTACGCCCTCGACGCTTCAGGCTTCTACGCCCTTAACTCATGAGACATAAAGGCAAGCATGAACTTAGCATGCTTCCCTGTTGGGCGCTGTAAAGGCTTCTGCGTTTCACCTTACACAAGGATGTAGGGGAGTGCCCAATAAAAAAAAAAAAAGAGAGAGAGACTAACGGTCAGCCCAGACGCACACACGTAAAAAAGTCATATTCCCTCCTATGATTTACAGCTATTTTGATCCTTAGGTTCTCTTTCATTATGGCTTACTTTTCTCTGCATCTAACCTCCATCCGTTACACCACACAGATGTTGAAAAGTCGTATCCCATCCCATGCATTATAGCTAATTTTATCCTTATGCTCTCTCTCTCTCAATACAACTTACGTTTCTTTGATCTCTAACTTTTCTAGGCTGTCCATTCTAACAAGGTAGGTAGGTAGTCCTAGCGAAAGAGCCTCCCGCCTCCCGGCGACACTGGAACAGTTGAGAATGTGATTGGAAAAGTTAGTGTTTTTGAACGACGAATATTTCTCCCAGTGTGATACGCCCTGAGGGTTTTGTAAGTGTAAAACCATTGAATAAAAAATTATGCCATGTTTACTATATATCTAACTTAAGTTTATGTTGAAATTCATATCAATAATTTAGTCATAAATGGGTTTAAGTTAAGTAAGGCTTTTAAAGTTGAAGTTCTATCTAGTAATTCTTCAAACCATAACCTCAGTTTTACTGTTCATCGTTTTAAAAGTTAAACTGTAATAAATTATTATCAGATCATGATTGGATTTAAACAAGGAAAGGTTTAATTAGTTACAACCCAATAAGTGGTGATAAAAATATAAATGAACCTCAAATAAATAAGGCCTTAAAAATTAAAATGTAGTCAGTATTAATTAAATTATAAATTAATCATAAATACAAAAATAATGTTACATTGTCATCAGTACCGATTTAATCCAGTTAGTTATGACTGGAGGTTTATAATTTGCTGATTCAATAGTTCTTAAATTATTATATATTCTTAGTTACCTTAAGATTATTGTTGGCAAGTGTCATTATATTATTATTTAATTGATATTTATCATCTTCCAAACATTCACTGATGAACAAAAAGTAAAGGAAATATATTGTATTTACTTGAGATTCAGATAATATTTAAGTTTGTCTTTCCAATAAAAAAATAGACATTGTATTAAGTCATTCACACACAGAAACTTATGCAAATACAACAAAAACAATATTCATATACGAACGGATAATAATAAACTTAAGAAATGTTCGCTGTACATTTAGGGGCAGCGAAGCTGAATAATCTTGTGTTCGTGGTACTACTTTCAACATTACACATCTCTACCACTGTTTTTGTTATTTTTTATGTTATCTGTTGTATTAGATTCCAGGGACTTTAATCACCATTAGCAAAGTCTTAATTACTACATTAGACGAGACCAAACGGTCCTAATCAGCCTTGAGACAACAACATCTACAGAGAACGGGTCAGTTTGTCTCGAGGCCAAACTTCCCTCAGCAAACAGACAAGAGGTAGACGACAACAAACGTTCTCTAGAGGTCGGACAGGAAGAGGAGGGGAGAGGAGGAGGGGAGACTCGAATGAATGGTATGAGATTAGTCTCTCTCTCTTTCTCAATACTACACCATAACACATCTTCACTACAACACCATAACCTTACAACCACACTGTACAACCACTACTACACCATAACACATCTTCACTACAACACCATAACCTTACAACCACACTGTACAACCACTACTACACCATAACACATCTTCACTACAACACCATAACCTTACAACCACACTGTACAACTACTACTACACCATAACACATCTTCACTACAACACCATAACCTTACAACCACACTGTACAGCCACTACTACACCATAACACATCTTCACTACAACACCATAACCTTACAACCACACTGTACAACCACTACTACACCATAACACATCTTCACTACAACACCATAACCTTACAACCACACTGTACAGCCACTACTACACCATAACACATCTTCACTACAACACCATAACCTTACAACCACACTGTACAGCCACTACTACACCATAACACATCTTCACTACAACACCATAACCTTACAACCACACTGTACAACCACTACTACACCATAACACATCTTCACTACAACACCATAACCTTACAACCACACTGTACAACCACTACTACACCATAACACATCTTCACTACAACACATAACCCTACAACCACACTGTACAGCCACTACTACCATAAACACATCTTCACTTTCACAACACCATGACTTCAGCCACACTGTACAACCACTACTACACCTGCTACATCTTCACTACAACTTACCATAACACATCTTTTCTAACTGCTAACCTTACAACCATATTTTAGCCACTACAACACCATAGCACATCTTCACTACAACACCATAACCTTACAACCACATGTACAACCACTACTACACCATAACACATCTTCACTACAACACCATAACCTTACAACCACACTGTACAACCACTACTACACCATAACACATCTTCACTACAACACCATAACCTTACAACCACATGTACAACCACTACTACACCATAACATCTTCACTACAACACCATAACCTTACAACCACACTGTACAACCACTACTACACCATAACACATCTTCACTACAACACCATAACTTTACATCTATGCTGTACAGCCACTACTACACCGTAACACATCTTCACTTCAAAACCATTCCATTACAACCACACTGTACTGTCACATCATCACTACACTACACTCTTACTTCACTATAAAAACAAATTCCAACCTACTTAAACATTCAATAATTCATTTTACTCGATGATTTTCAACTTAAGGTCCTTGGTGCAGTTGAGTGTCAACCCTATATGTCACAATAATGGACAGCCGACAGGTCTCAAAAAAGACTATTGGATCACTGGTTGGTGACTGCGGGATATGCGGTGTTCTCGTACTAAACGCACAACAATTTGAATTCATAATTAACTCATCTACCTCGAGCCACTTGGGCGAGGGAGCATACGGCACCTGTTGCAAAATCCACCGGCCAAAAGGATACTGGGTCGCCAAGAGCGTTCCTAACATGGATTCTAAAATCATAAGCTTACAGAGGGAGATCCGAGTACTTTCTTTCCTGCGAGATGTCCCAGGTGTTCAGAAGATAGTCATGGTTTGTCCTGAGGAACTAACTATGATTACAGTGTTCGCCGGGGACTCCCTCAAGGAATACTTGAAGATTAATGACTGTACCTTCTCCGAACGCCTCCAGATCGTACAACAGGTCACCCGTACACTGATCGCGGTTAACAGTCGTGGATGGCTGCACAACGACGTTAAAACTGGTAACATTTGCATCCAGAAGACCGACAAGGGGATCCAAGCCACGCTCATTGACTTCGGTATCGCCACTAAAGTTGGAAGTTTCATTAAATTTAACTCAACAAGGGCCCCCGACCACAATGTCCCAGAGGTCGTAAAAAGATGCCCACTCACCACCAAGGCCGACGTGTACAGCGTTGGCCGTCTCCTGGAGCGACTTATGAAAGATGAATTGCACCTCCTTACCCCTAACGCCCAGCAATGGTTGATCCACGCCTTCAACATTGACCCAACCAAACGACAATCCTTAAAGAAGCTGTTAAAATATTTGGTATGAAGGACTTGTACCCCCAGCCATATATCCCTTTCCAACACCCACCACCATCACCCACCGAAAGCGACCCCGTCCAGACTGATGCTAATGCTAGCAAGAAAATAAACAGTTAAAAAAAATATAAAAAAGAAGAGATGATGAAGCGGGAAGAGGAGGAGAAGAGGGAAGGAGAGGAGAA
>NW_024749705.1:0-19878 GCF_018991925.1 Homarus americanus
ATAATCCTTATAAACTATGTTAAGGAACTGTGGTGTAATTTTTTCTGAACGTTTTATTATAAGTTTTATGCCATTAAAGAAGTTTTATCAAAGAGCGGCGTAATGAACCACAGACGTATTACCATTAACTCCTAAGTAACTAAAACATGATTAATAACCTATGAACATGTAGTATTATATCATTACAATTTAACGTAATATATTATGAATGCTGTTATAATATCTTAAGTGTGTTACAAACATGGCTGCTCATATATGCCATCCTGTCTCTGGCAAAGAAGAGATTGCAGTAAGTAAAATTAATTGCTAAAGACAAATACTGGAAATTAAACATATACTTATTACCATTATCTGAAAAGCTTAGAACCACCGTTTTATATTTATTAAAAGTTTGCAGTGTTATACATCATGTGTATACAAGTCACAAGTTATTATTTACGACATTGCTTCAGTCCTCGTCATCAGAGTCTTCTGTGTACAACAGATTCCTTCACCTTGTTTAGGCATTTCTCATCATCTGCTTGACAGTTACACATCTCGGTGCATGTCATGCTATTCTTTCTGATTCTTTCTGTATGAACAAACAATGATCCACATTTCCTGACGCCACATCCACATTTAACAAGTTCTGTGATTGCTTCTGGAGCTGGTGGTTGGTCTGATATTACTAGTATGAAACAGTCCTTGTCAATCTTCCAGCCATGCTCTAATTGTGAAAGCATTTCACTGTCTGCATCACAAGACCATAGAAGAGCTTGATACCTTCCTCTCAATATATGATACTTTAGAGTTGCTGCAGTCGCTGGTAGTTCTCCAGCTTCTGCCTGCGTTATCTTGAAGAGATGCCATCTAAGTTTTGACAGTTTAGTGAAAGTCATTCGTGGACAGTCGAGCTTAAATACAAATTCCTCTAGACCATTATACTGTAAATGTCTGCTGGAGGGCATTTGGTCTACTCAACATCTTGAATGCATCTAGGACTTTTGTGTTAGATTTCATCAAAGTGCTCCAACATGCTTTCTTTCCTTTGCCAACAAATTTTCCAATGCAGTCAGATCCTGTGAAGGCATGGAAACCTGTAAGGCTCTATGCCCAATGTGTCGTCGCTCACCAGTTCCTGTTATCATACTTGTATTTTCTCCAAGTTGAGGCTGCTTTAATATGCCAAACACATCAGTGTCTGGTGACTTGATATGTACAGTGCTGCCCTTCTGTGATGCATATACTGTATGTCCTGCTTAAGTTCTATAACTTGTGATAGCAATTTGATGGTTGAAGTCTTATTTGCTGCTTTCCACGACAGTAGATTAACCTTGGACAGTTTTTCCCAAATGCTCAATGGACCAACAATACGTTCCTTGACAAAATTTTCATAATTTTGTCTTCCAACTTCATATGCACATAGATTGTCATATTTGGCATTTTCTGGCATTACAGCTCCAGTTACCAAGTTTATAAGAGCATCATTTTACTGGGATTACAGTCACCAATAACATTGTGTAGCTTCTGTACATCAGCATATTGACAGCTGACAATAGCTGTAGAGAGCTCATGGTGTTCTGTTCTTTTGTAATCTTTATGAGTTTGATATTTTATGTAATGAACTTAATTTGAAAACCCAAATGGTAGTATATGATCTTTTATCACCTTAGACACTCTGTGCGTCATGCCTCTCAAGTGATTTTTTTCCTCTCTTACTTCTCTGGACAAATACGACCTTTATCCCATCAGAAAAAATATCACCATATATTTTCTTAATCTACAGGTGCCAAGGTTTAAAATGACGGATGGTGTTAAAAATTAACCTGAAATTTTTACGTGACCACATATTGTCTTGTTGGGTTTCTGAGAGAACTTCACGGCTAAATAGCGCCTCTGTATTGATAGCCGGTACATGTCGTAATATCCACCGCTCATAGTTAAATCTTTATGTCCGTTTATTTTGTCCTGATTTAAGTATCAAAGAGTGTTTTCATTTTTAAGTATCTTAAGTATCTTTTTTCCCCACTCCTAAGTATCTAAGTATGATTTATTTTCATTTATAAGTAACTAACCATATTTTTGTTTTCATTATAAAATGTGATTGATATAGACAACAGAAGTAAATATCAGCTGGAGGTCGTAAACGAAGCTGATGTGAAGTATTTTGACTCGCTGTTCCCACGAACTAATTGCTTCACTGGTTTATACCGAAGAAATAAAACCGTCAACGAACCATCCGATTCAAATGTGTCTTAGGCGATACAGGGTGTTTATGCGTCACTCTGATACCAAGAATGACTTTGTGTACTGTGGTGAAGCTGAGGGTAGGATAGGGTTGGGTTGGGTTGGGATGGGTTAGGATTACGCATGTGTAGGTATATTCTGTCGCATTTTATAGGTATCTTGCGTCTTTCTCTTTATTCCTTCTTTATCATGAGTATCTGTGCCTATTAATACACCACCTCGCAGGATAGTGGAAGAGGAATGGATAGTAACGAGATAATATTCTTCTTACATATACCTTAGCTTGATTACAGGTAACATCAGGTAGAAGTTACATGACTCTTAAGAGTTTTCCTCGACTTGGCTGATTCAACTGTAAGACTTGCTGTATTTATCCTTATTAAAATCCTCCACCTGTAAGACCATCCACTTGTAAGACCCTCCACCTGTAAGACCATCCACTTGTAAGACCCTCCACCTGTAAGACCCTCCACTTGTAAGACTCTCCACTTGTAAAACCCTTTAGGGATTTGAAATACCTTCTCGTCTTGGCTCCACTAGTACTGTACACACCCTCTCTAGCCTTAGTTTACAGTAATGTTGAAGTATATAATGAAGACTCACAGCTCATTGGTTAGAAAAACAAAAGATGCTTGTTTTATTTATTTATTTATTTATTTATTTATTTATAGTTTATTTTAGAATCCCCGAAAGTTAGAACAAAATGGCTGACGGGACTCACAAGCGGGCGGTGTTTACAGTATGGACCAAGAATAAAAAATAAATGAAAAATAAAATAAATAATCGTAAATTGGTGCATTGTTTCTCCAGGGGTAATTATAGAAGTACAAATGTTCTCCAGCAGTGGGTAACGATCATAGTCACGTATAGAGCTTCCGACGCAGGTAGATTGATATAGATGCATTACCTTGAGTTAGTGGGTTACAGGGGCTTCTTACACGATAATATTAAAGGTGTTTTTTCCTTCTGTTTGTGGCACTTGAGGTGTTTAGGTTAGGTTTAATTAAAATGGTTTAGTTATAATAGTTATATTACGATAAGTTAAGTTGAATTTAGAACTTTTGATTTACATATATCGTGTTTTAGAAGGATTTGTTAGCTAATAAGTTTAATTTGGATAAGTTTAGTTTAATTTAGATCATTTGATTTTACAAGGTCGTATTATAATGACTGGGAACCATATAGAAACCTGTTAGAAGTAAATATTTCTACGGCAGTGAATGAGTAGGTCAATAAGTGGTGTATAGAGCTGCTGACGCAACTTAAACGGTATATACTGTACATTATATGTTATCAGAGCTTTCCTGTTGTACGTAACCGCCTCCGTCAAAGTGTCTTAGTGGCTCATGTGAAGATCAGCCTCTAGTTTATTTAACCTCAAGATTAACTACACTGGCACTGCCTGACCTGACCTGACCTGACCTACCCTACCCTACCCTACCCTACCCTAACCTAACCTAACTTAATCTAACCTAACTTAACTTCCCATGTCGCGTTAGGTTAATCATTAGTTGAAATAAGCTGGGAGGGTTAATCTTCATGTAATCTATCTTAATTAAAAATTTTGGTCAGGTGAGGCCTTCTTTACCTAACTCGAGAGCAGGAGGAGGAGGACTTGCTAACGTCTACAGATCATCGTCAACCAAGGCAGATATTGAATACCTTTTGTTTACCTTCGTGGCTTAAGAACACATCTTAACACCATAAGACTATTCGCCTCAATGCAATAATACAGTAATTGATTATTGTATTCTAATAAAATTTACGGTGTATCTTTTGAACCAGATTTATTGTTTGACTTTTGTGAATGAGAAACTGGTTGAGGTGTATTGTGGTAAACATCCTTAAGAGCAGCTCTGTGTGTTCTTACGACCTCAAAGTAACACAAAAGGTAGCCAATATCTACCCTTGGTCAGTCACTTTATGTAGATGTCAATTGTGTCATTTTTCTAGACTTAGTGCCCCCTGGAGGAGAAAGTAAATACAATGTTGATTTATTTTGGTCACAACACACGCTAGTAGATTATTTTTCCTATTTAACTAAATAATTAACACTATGTAGCTAACTAATTATATGACTCAAAGATGGTAACCAATATGGCGTCGATATTGTTCACATACTCTATGATTAATAGATGTATTGTCTGTTTAATTTTAGGGAAGAATTTAATTTATAAACTTTTGAGAATCTGGATACAGGAGTTTTGTCTTTGCGCGCGCGTGTGTGTGTGTGTGTGTGTGTGTGTGGTGATGATGATGATGACGGATACTTTCCTCTGCAGTGAAAAAAATATCTTGACATTGCAAAGTTTAACTGTAAGCCGAAGGAACGTTTGTAATGTGACTTATTATGTGAAATTGTAACTTGAAATTCTTTGTGAAAAAATATTTCCCTATAAAGTTTGGCAGTAACTGAAGTATTACATCAAGGTGTAACTTGTAGTTCCTGAGTAAGTACACTCTGTATTCCTCCTTTACTCTATTGTGGGTGTAGGTGGTGGGTAGTGTGTGTTTGTGGGTGTAGAACGTGGAAAGTAGGTTTGTTTGTGGGTGTAGGGCGTGGATAGTAGGTTTGTTTGTGGGTGTAGGGCGTGGATAGTAGGTTTGTTTGTGGGTGTAGGGCATGGATATGGTAGGTTTTGTTTGTGGGTGTAGGGCGTGGATAGTAGGTTTGTTTGTGGGTGTGGGGCGTGGATAGTAGGTTTGTTTGTGGGTGTGGGGCGTGGATAGTAGGTTTGTTTGTGGGTGTGGGGCGTGGATAGTAGGTTTGTTTGTGGGTGTGGGGCGTGGATAGTAGGTTTGTTTGTGGGTGTGGGGCGTGGATAGTAGGTTTGTTTGTGGGTGTGGGGCGTGGATGGTAGGTTTGTTTGTGGGTGTGGGGCGTGGATAGTAGGTTTGTTTGTGGGTGTGGGGCATGGATAGTAGGTTTGTTTGTGGTGTGGGGCGTGGATAGTAGGTTTGTTTGTGGGTGTGGGGCGTGGATGATGGGTGTAGGGAGTGGATAGTTGGTTTGTTTGTGGGTGTAGGGCGTGGATAGTAGGTTTGTTTGTGGGTGTGGGGCGTGGATAGTAGGTTTGTTTGTGGGTGTGGGGCATGGATGGTAGGTTTGTTTGTGGGTGTAGGGAGTGGATAGTAGGTTTCTTTGTGGGTGTAGGGCGTGGATAGTAGGTTTGTTTATGGGTGTGGGGCGTGGATAGTAGGTTTGTTTGTGGGTGTAGGGCGTGGATAGTAGGTTTGTTTGTGGGTGTAGGGCGTGGATAGTAGATTTGTTTGTGGGTGTAGAGCGTGGATAGTAGGTTTGTTTGTGGGTGTAGAGCGTGGATAGTAGGTTTGTTTGTGGGTGTAGGGCGTGGATAGTAGGTTTGTTTGTGGGTGTAGGGCGTGGATAGTAGGTTTGTTTGTGGGTGTGGGGCGTGGATAGTAGGTTTGTTTGTGGGTGTAGGGCGTGGATAGTAGGTTTGTTTGTGGGTGTGGGCTGTGGATAGTATGTTTGTTTGTGGGTGTAGGGGGAGTGGATAGTAGGTTTGTTTGTGGGTGTAGGTGGTGGGTAGTGTGTGTTTGTGGGTGTAGAACGTGGATAGTAGGTTTGTTTGTGGGTGTGGGGCGTGGATAGTAGGTTTGTTTGTGGGTGTAGGGAGTGGATAGTAGTTTTGTTTGTGGGTGTAGGGCGTGGATAGTGGGTTTGTTTGTGGGTGTAGGGCGTGGATAGTAGGTGTGTTTGTGGGTGTAGGGCGTGGATAGTAGGTTTGTTTGTGGGTGTAGGGCGTGGATAGTAGGTTTGTTTGTGGGTGTAGGGCGTGGATAGTAGGTTTGTTTGTGGGTGTAGGGCACGGATAGTAGGTTTGTTTGTGGGTGTAGGGCGTGGATAGTAAGTTTGTTTGTGGGCGTAGGGCGTGGATAGTAGGTTTGTTGTTTGTGGGTGTAGGGGCGTGGATAGTAGGTTTGTTTGTGGGTGTGGGGCGTGGATAGTAGGTTTGTTTGTGGGTGTGGGAGATAGTGGTAGTTGTGTTTGTGGGTGTAGGGCGTGGATAGTAGGTTTGTTTGTGGGTGTAGGGCGTGGATAGTAGGTTTGTTTGTGGGTGTAGGGCGTGGATAGTAGGTTTGTTTGTGGGTGTAGGGCATGGATAGTAGGTTTGTTTGTGGGTGTAGGGCGTGGATAGTAGGTTTGTTTGTGGGTGTGGGGCGTGGATAGTAGGTTTGTTTGTGGGTGTGGGCGTGGATAGTAGGTTTGTTTGTGGGTGTGGGGCGTGGATAGTAGGTTTGTTTGTGGGTGTAGGGCGTGGATAGTAGGTTTGTTTGTGGGTGTAGGGCGTGGATAGTAGGTTTGTTTGTGGGTGTGGGGCGTGGATAGTAGGTTTGTTTGTGGGTGTGGGGCGTGGATAGTAGGTTTTTTTGTGGGTGTGGGGCGTGGATAGTAGGTGTGTTTGTGGGTGTAGAGCGTGGATAGTAGGTATGTTTGTGGGTGTAGAGCGTGGATAGTAGGCATGTTTGTGGGTGTAGGGCGTGGATAGTAGGTAGGTTTGTGGGTGTAGGGAGTGGATAGTAGGTTTGTTTGTGGGTGTTTGGGAGTGGATAGTAGGTATGTTTGTGGGTGTAGATACATACATTGTTAAGAGGAATAAATCAAAATGGGAAGAAGATTAAGATAAATATACTGATGATTAATGGTACAGGTGAGTTAATAAAATTGATATAAATAGATAAATACAATAGATAGATAGATAGATAGATAGATAGATAGAGTAGATAGATAGATAGATAGATGTATGATTTTGTATACCGCAAGAGTAACTAAATATTCCTGTACCTGTATTTTCTTTCAGTTACAAAATACACAGGATTATAAATATGAGTATGCACATTGCACATCAGGTGTTACAGTCAGTGGTAATATTTTGTAATACTCTTAAGTGATGAGGTAACAGAGGAAATAGACGGATACTAACGGAGAGTTTTTGTAGAATTAGACAGACATTCAGACAGTAAAACTTCTTCCGACAATACAAATTTTGACGGTGGAATTTATACACGAGAGTGTATGGATAATTATGATGAGCTGAATTATGACATCTACGTCTGATAATCCGTTGTTTAGAATGGATTATTATTATTTTTGTTGAGTTATTTAACAGTTCGAAAAAAGGTTTATTATGGTACTATGTCCTATTATCACACAAGGTCATAATTGAAGTAAAATAACCAATTATACTGTATTATTTTAGACAATACATAAGAACATAAGAACATAAGAATGGAGGAAACTGCAGCGGGCCTATTGGCCCATACTGGGCAGTCCCGTTTACACCCAACCCCTATTGCTCATATGAGCATCCAACCTATGTTTGAAGCAATTCAGCGTATTCGAGTTAATGATGATATTTGGTAACTTGTTTCATTCATCCACTACTCTGTTTCCAAACCAGTGTTTACCTATTTCACGCCTAAATCTAAATTTGTCTAATTTAAAACCATTGTTACGAGTTCGCTCCTGGTTGGATAGTTTGAGTACCTTTGTAATGTCACTTTGTTTAGCCCTGCCTTCCACTTATACACCTCTATCAGGTCGCCCCTCGCTCTACGTCTCTCAAGGGAGTGCAAATTAAGAAGCTTTAACCTGTCTCTATACTCAAGGTAGCTAATGCCCGGGATTAGTCTTGTCATTCTCCTCTGAATTCTTTCCAAAGATTCTATATCCATTCTGTAATACGGTGACCAGAACTGAACTGCGTAATCCAGGTGTGGTCTCACAAGAGCAAGATACAGTTTTAGGATGGCCTCGCTAGTCTTGTAACTAACACTCCTTTGTATGAACCCAAGTACTTTATTAGCCTTGTTACGAGCAAAAACACATTGTTTACTTGGCTTAAGGTTCCTACTTATCATTACTCCTAAATCTCTCTCGCAGTCGGATTTCTCTATGGCATCGTTGTTCATCTGGTATCTGGTTTCCCTGTTTACATCTCCTATACTGAGTACTTTACATTTGTAACGTTGAATTTCATCTGCCATTTTTCAGACCATTCGAAAAATTTGTTTAGATCTTCCTGTAGTTTTGCCGAGTCCTCGTCAGATTTGATAACACGTCCTATTTTAGTGTCATCAGCAAATTTACTTATGTTGCTGTCAATGCCGATATCTATGTCGTTTATGTATATAATAAATAATAGTGGTCCAAGTACTGAGCCTTGGGGAACTCCACTTGTGACGTTGCTCCAATGGGACTTAGTGCCGTTAATGCTCACTCGCTGTTTCCTGTCCTGTAACCACGCCCTAATCCATTTAAGGATGTCACCTTTGATGCCATGAGCTTCTACCTTTCTAATTAGTCTTTCGTGGGGGACTCTGTCGAAGGCATTGCTAAAGTCGAGATAAACCACATCATAATTGTGCCCCTCGTCCACCGATTCGAAAACTGATGAAAAGAATGTTAATAGATTTGTTAGGCAAGAACGTCCGCTTGTGAAGCCATGCTGGGAATCATTGATCAATCGGTGCTTCTCCAGGTGATTTCGAATAGAGTTTCAAATGATTGCTTCCAGTAATTTGCCTACTATTGATGTTAGACTGATTGGGCGGTAGTTAGAGGATAGTGATCTATCCCCCTTCTTGAAAATCGGTATTACATTCGCTATCCCCCAGGATTCTGGTACTACACCTGTTTTTAATGACATGTTAAACAACTTTGCTAAGGGCATACTAAGCTCTTCCTTACATTCCTTTAATACTCTGGCAAATATCTCATCGGGACCAGGTGACTTATTAGGCTTTAGTTTGTCTATTTTCTTACTAACATCGTTACTAGTCACTACTATCTCACTTAATTTGTTTTCTTCACTATCTCTGAATAGAGTCGGTGCCTCGGGCATTCCCTGGACATGCTGGATAATATACCATCTACTTAAGGAGGTGATGTAGGTAAGGTAGATTGATATCTTAACATTAATTTACTTAGTTTTTTCTTAGTATCGGATTTTTTTTTTTTAGTTTTTTATTCTGACAATTTATAATGCAAGCAGCGTTCACATGTTGTCAACCGCCCCCAAGTGTACAAGAAGTTTGGACTGTAACTGTACCGTCAATAAGTGGCTGTAACTGCACCGTCAATAAGTGGCTGTAACTGTACCGTCAATAAATGGCTGTAACTGTACCGTCAATAAGTGGCTCTGTATTCTGAACACGGGGATCTCTACAGTATAACCTACGAGTATAACTGTGGTGAAAGAACTGCTTCCCCGCATTATGTTGAGGAAGATTCGTATACAAACTTTTTGCCCTGACTTCGTAGTAAAAAAAATCTTAGGCAAAATATATTGAATTTATTTTTAATGTTTATTTATTTATTGTTGTCGTTGGTGTTTTTTTTTTTACCGGGATGTGTGTTATATTCACGAAAATGGAGTCAAGACAAATGTTGGACACGTTGATGTGAAGTAACACAGTAAATGATGTTGTTTGTGTTGCTGTGTTATTTATTTATTGTGTTTCTTATTCTTTTCTGTTTATTTTGTTTTATTTAGTTTTATTGTAGTAATTGTTATTCTTTTTTTTATTTTTACTTATTTTCATTTTACTGTTTATTCGTTTTCTTATTTTCATTTTATTGTTCAATAATTTACCATTCATTCTTATTTATTTATCGCGTTGGTGTATTTCATTTATTTGCTATTCTCTTAGGTATTTCACATTTGCATTAATTAATCTTCAAATCATTGGTTGCTATTTTTATCATACTAGTTTAATGTTCACCTCAGCAGTCAACTGGCTTATGTCTCAACAATGTCTACCACTGTTTTAGCCAGACTTAGTTATGAGACTTGTAATTCAGTATCCATTACGTACCGTTTATCAGTGTAATTTGTGGTAATGGACTGCCCAATGTAATTATATTGTTACGAGTTGGGGATTTAGAATATAGTTATACGTCTACCCAGATCCCAACAGGTAACAACAACAAAAAAACAAAGACAATCGGACTATAAAAGGGTTGACAAAGGATGCGAGTTTTCGTTGTGTATAATAAAGTACCATAAATCCCTTAACAAAATATTCGGCTTATAAATTACCCTTAACCAAACTTAACCTAAACATTAACAGTATATACATATTAATACAACATAAACAATTTTGAAGCAAGTGGACGTGGGGGAGGCAATACAAGATACAAGTACTTAAGTGAGGAGCTGAGATGGCTGACGAGTAAGGCTGAGTATTGTAGAAGACGGTAGGTAGTCACTGCGCGTAGGTTTAGAGGAAAGATGATCCTGTGGTCACTTCCTAGAGCCAAGTGCTCTCTCCTCGAATTGGAGCTCACAAAGAAGACTTGGAGGAAGTGACGCAACAACCAAGATATGGAGAAGGGAAACCCCGGAGTGTTAACTAAGACGAGTCATACTCGTGTCTCGTCCCTAGATGGCGTTGCTCGTGGTGCTGGGTAGGTTGATCAAGACAATAGATGGCGTGGTTCGTAGTGCTGGGTGGAGGGGTTCGTAACAATATATATTGTCTTACTGAAAAATATGCGGTGTAACCAAGATTAAGTTTTATAGAGTTTGTATTTAAGGATTATTCTCCTATACTTCTCTTAGATTCTGAATATATTTTTGTTTTATTATTTCAGTGTATTGTAATGTGTAGTTAGTTACACTATAGATATATAATAATTGCTTTAAGTTTGGTTGGGAGTGTGGAAGGTGTTGTGGTGTGTGATGTACAGGTGTGTACAGGTGGTGGTTACACCTGACTTCGAGGCAGGTGTGTATAGGTGCCAGATACACCTATGGTTACAACACAGGTGTATCCGGCAGCAGTAGTAACAAAGGGGCTATATGGGCTCCGGCGGCCATGTCGTGACACCGGCCGGCAGAATCCCCCGGTGAAAAAGGGAAACAAGATGGCCGTCCCCCATTCAATATGTAAACAACTCGACCTGAAATGTTGTTTATTGGACATTTTTCTCATTAGGGAGTCGAACCCTTGTTTTGAGTTGGTGTTCAACTACCGTGGCTGACGGCCATCACCTGTGATTCAACTGGTAGAATTAAGTGTAATAATAATAATAATAATAATAATAATAATAATAATAATTAACGGTTTATTGAAAGAGCTTGGCAGCCAGAAGGCTGAAAATATACAGTTACATATTTGGGGAATGGGTTTCGAATTACAAATAATATACAAGTAACATAAGTGATACAAATAAGATATATAATAACTAGATGGGAAAAGCTCAAACTACAGTGCATTTCAACATAGTGACAGTGCAAGAAGTAGTATTTACTGGGAGTGAATACACTGGTTTATTACAAGTTATTGATAATTTTTACAATGGTTGGGACTGGGCTGTTCTTATAGCGATCAGTTCGTGCACTTATGGGCTGGATGCGGTTGTGGTGTCAAACAGCAATTCTCGGGCTAGGGATCTCAGGTGGTAATAGGAGCCGGTGTCGAGGATGGTGTAGAAGCTTCTTAGCAAATTTGCAGATGTGGTCGTGGTGATGGTCAGTGAGAGTCGAAAGGGTCAGTGTGTTGAGCGCTTCTTGATATGTGGAGTAGGAAGGAGAGAGAATAATCTTGCATGCCCTCTTTTGCACTTTTACTAGGTGGGCATCTTATCAAATGAACCCCTGTCCTAATGGGCCCTAGTCCTAATGGGCCCCAGTTCTATTGGGTCCCAGTTTTAATGGGCCCCAATTCTAATTGGTCACATTTCCAATGGTTCTCAGTCCTAATGAGCCTCAGTCCAAAGATACCACAGGCCTAATGGTTCCAGTCTTAATAGACCTCAGTCTTAATGAGTCCCAATCCTGACGGCTCTCAATACTAATGGGCCTCAGTCCTAATAGTTTAAGGTTGGGACTCATTAAGACTGGCTTCTATTTACCTTACAAGCACTGTGTTCTACCGTGTCATCCCGTGTGTGTGTGATTTCCCGTGTCAGGTGGTATAATACGCAGGTGAGTGGCTGCCAGGTAGGGTGGGTGAGGGTGGGCACCTTGATGCAGGGGAAGGTGAGTTCCTGATGCTGATTCACACCAGTGTCATGATGAGGTAATCTTATCACCTTATTGGTGTACGATGAGTGGGTGGGCGTGGTGTGGAGGGGTGCTGGCGCGTAAGGGGTAGGCAGCAAGGGGCGTGGTGTATGGTGGGGGGAGGGTAAGGGGCGTGTAGGGGTAGCTAAGTGGGCGTGTTGAGTTGGGCAAGAGGGAGGCGTGGTGGGTGTAGGGGCGTGTATAGGAGGCGGGAAGTGGTGATGGCGCGCGCCACTAATCACTCTGACCTAACTGAACACAACCCATTATACAGCATAATTAGTGTTGCTTCCATCAGCCTCACACAGTCAAACACACTATTTACATTTTCTCTTCACATATATTTTATTTTATTCGTTTCAAGTGGGACTCGAATTTCAGCCTTGGAGTCGAAGAGGAATTTTTTTAGGAGAAGTTGAAAAGAAATCGTGTTTAGTTGAAGACGAATGTGTTCTTATATAAAAGTGAAGGAATTAACCAGACGTGTTTGATTGTTTGGGAGTCTCTCACACTCGAGTCCAAGATGTCCCCCTTGAGGACGGTGTTCGTGTAGCGTCGTCAAACTCGCTCTTGGTTTTTATTCAGCAGGAAGAGCTACACCCGCCACCTGGTGTTGGCCGTGTCTGGTGACCATCATATTAACAAGGCCGCTCTCTCGTGCCTTGTCCACACGCCACCCCCCACCTCCATATTGTACCGTTTTGTCCTTTATTAACGGTGGTGTTACTACAGGCAGCGTGGTGTGGGGGGAGGGCCGCTGCTTCACATTGTTCAGTCTTTGACGTGTAACACAAAACGTGAGATGTTGTGGTCCTTCACTACCTCACAACACACACACCTCTCCTAGTTACCACATGCTGTTGTTATTAAAGCTCCACCAATGAGTACGCGTCGCTGTCTCGTCCTTTGCTCCGCCGACCATTACAGTGTGTAGCTGTAGGACTCGCCGCCGTGTTTGTTTCATGTAGCGACACTAAACTCCCGGAAATTTGTAGGTGTTAAGCTGGAGCGTTTGAGCTGTTGTTGTCGTCACCTTGTTGATGTTTTGTAGGTCCGTGTTGGCTGTGGATTGTTGTTAGTGTTTCTTAAGGCATTAATAAACTAGTCATGAGGTTCTATAGGAATTATATCCTGCTGTTCTTTTTGTTCTTGTTCTTTTTATTGTTGTTGTTGTTCTTCAGTTGCATAATTCGAGTTGTGATTATCAGTAGAAGTTTGACGGGCTGGATTCTCTTATCGTTTCTTTAATTCATAAACAAGAACCGTAAACACAAGAACAAAACAAAGACATAACCAATGAACTAAAAACAAATATATTGAAGGTTTAAATTTCTGGGATAGATTTAAATAGATCTTGGGTATATTTTCTCGTTCTTGGAGGTCAGGCCAGGCCAGGTCAGGTCATGTCATGTTAGGTGTACCGAATACGCTAGCAGAGGTGGTCAGATGCCTTGGGAATACTGCAGAGTAATTGAGGTCAGGTCAGGTGGCCTCAATACCTGCTTCAAGGTGTAATAGAGGTGAAAAATAATGGGTTTCTTGATTGGATCTGGTTAAGTCAGGTCAGGTAAAGTCAGATACAGAGGCTGGGTGTATGACTGTGGGTTGGTGGGTGTATGACTGTGGGTTGGTGGGTGTATGACTGTGGGTTGATGGGTGTATGACTGTGGGTTGGTGGGTGTATGACCGTGGGTTGATGGGTGTATGACTGTGGGTTGGTGGGAGTATGACTGTGGGTTGATGGGTGTTTGACTGCGGGTTGGTGGGTGTATGACTGTGGGTTGGTGGGTGTATGACTGTGGGTTGACGGGTGTATGACTGTGGGTTGATGGGTGTATGACTGCGGGTTGGTGGGTGTATGACTGCGGGTTGGTGGGTGTATGACTGTGGGTTGGTGGGTGTATGACTGTGGGTTGGTGGGTGTATGACTGTGGGTTGATGGGTGTATGACTGCGGGTTGGTGGGTGTATGACTGCGGGTTTGTGGGTGTATGACTGCGGGTTGGTGGCTGTTTGACTGTGGGTTGGTGGGTGTATGACTGTGGGTTGATGGGTGTTTGACTGCGGGTTGGTGGGTGTATGACTGTGGGTTGGTGGCTGTTTGACTGTGGGTTGGTGGGTGTATGACTGTGGGTTGATGGGTGTATGACTGTGGGTTGATGGGTGTATGACTGTGGGTTGGTGGCTGTATGACTGTGGGTTGGTGGGTGTATGACTGTGGGTTGGTGGGTGTATGACTGTAGGTTGATGGGTGTATGACTGGGTTGGTGGGTGTATGACTGTGGGTTGGTGGGTGTATGACTGTGGGTTGATGGGTGTATGACTGTAGGTTGATGGGTGTATGACTGTGGGTTGGTGGGTGTATGACAGTGGTGACAAGGATTATTTGAGCTTGACAAAATTTAGATAGATAGCAGCATGGTTTAGTCGTGTTCAGTTTAGTTTAAATTGTGTTTAGGTTAGGTTGGGTCATGTCAGGTACAGAGTTTGGCCAGGGTCCTTTATTCAAGCTGTCAGGGTTAAACTTCCTTCCTAGAAAGATGAACACACGAACCTACGGACGACACACGAACACAATAACACATGATCATACACGGAAACGAACACACGAATGGACATACTCAGGATATCGGGGAATAAATATAAAATTATAAAAATGCATAAAAATCAAACTAACTTCCTTTAAACACTCTTGGCTCTTCCTGTGTATAAGAAGAGTTTAATCTGGTATATTTTTTTTTCTAGTAATTGGTGTTATCAGGGGAAGAGATTGTGTCGTTTGTGGTCTGTCATTCAAGGTTGTTTAGTGTTTGAAGCTCGTTAATTCATTATGCTTGTAGCCATCATCTCTGCATACAACCCTGGTGCTTCTTGCTGTTGATACTCCCACGAAAATAAATTGTCAGATTAACGAAACGAAGATTAAAAAATTTTGTTTTAATTCACGGATTAACCATACTTCACCCAATCTAACTTAACCTATCCTAACCTAACCTAACCTAATCTAATCTTAATTGTGTTTTACAAAAAGGTTTACAGGCATAGGTAACAAGCTGGTCCTTTAACGGGAGAACACAAGGCTTCCCAACCCTCACCTGATGAAATAGAATCACTATACCCAACCTGATCTAATTAAGGACACGTTAGGCTTTGTAAGATAGTTTAGTTTGAAGTGTTGTGAATCTCCGTGGGTGTTATAGATTCACTTGGTATACTACATGTGTAAAGTCAGGATATATACAATGTGTGTTGATTTTTCTACCCGTGTGTTAAATATTTTTGTGGGGAGGGGGAGGTATTTTCCTGTCGGTTTCCACTCTAGCTTTCCACCAATGTTATTTCACCCTTCTAGATTTCTATACCCTTTGATCCACCTTACCTAAGAGTGGAATGAGATAAATAGAATTGGTGGAGTGGAATGTCTGTATAATTGATGTCAGTATCCAACTCTGCCCTGGACGACACAGGATTGATCGTCACTGGTGTTGTAAGACTGTACAGAAAACCGCCTCTTGTGTTGTTCCCACGTATGAAGGTAAACTGAACAAGCACGCTGGGCAATGCTCGTTGTTGTAGTGGAATACACACGAAACCCAGTCAGTTGAGGGTGTAAATCTTCGCCTGCCTCTGGAATGCACTACACAAGCTATGCCAAAACTGAGATATACTCGGCATGTCAACACTGAGACACACATGCTATGCTAACAAACATATACTCACATAAACTATGCCAATATTAAGACACATACACTATGCGAAACACCGGCTGTGCCTAAACTAATGATTCCCCGCTCTACATGAACGCTGAGATAACAAGTTGACTTTTTTTATCGAGGAGGAGCCAAAGTCTTTCACGATAGTCACCGTCTTAGCTAAACTTGTTAACATGGTTAGCAACTTCTGGAAACATCTCGCTTAACCGAGTTATCAAGTTGTGAATAAGCTGACTCACAAAGGAGACGTATTCCTCGACGAATTAATCTTACCAGCTTACAAGCTCTTTATTAATTAATGACAAGCGTTACACCTGTCCGCCATTCTAGGCCACGCCTCTCACCCCCCCCTCCCCTTAAGTCAATAGCCTTCAAAAGCAGTGAAAGACGAAATTGGTTCTTATAATCATGACTGCTTTCTCGGGACATTGTGTATACAACACACTCTAAACTAAGCCTAGGTACCTTCTTAACCCCTCATAATCCGCCGATGGAAAGTCTGGGACTCTGACCATATTTTCATTATTTTTCCTTTCCAAATTTAGGGTAAACCTGATTTCTCTGTGATCACTGTTCCCAAGTTCTTCCCCTATTGTGATATCTCTGATAATATTTTCTTTATTTGTTCATACTAGGTCTAATATATTGTCACCTCTAGTAGGTTCTGTAATTAGTTGATTCAAAAAATTGTCCTGTACTGCGTCTAGGAAGTCTTCAGATTCATAGTCACCTACAATGTTGTCCCAATCAATATTTCTGAAGTTGAAATCCCCCATAATGCATAGGTTGTTGTATATTGCTGCCCTACTCATTTCCTGCCATATGGGCTGAGTTGCTTCTTTCCTAAGACTTGGGGGCCGGTAAATCACTCCCATAATTAGTTTTCGCTTCTTTCTGCCATTTCTACCCATACAGACTCGGTTCCTATTTCACCCTTTATTATATTATTAATGCACCATTTTAATGTATCTCTGACGAAGAGTGCAACTCCTCCCCCCTTCCTACCTTCCCTGTCCTTGTGAAAAAGGTTGTACCCTTCTTTGTGTTACTCAGATAAAAAGTTCTTGCTCGCCAGATTCATCCAGGTTTAGGTGGCTACTATGACGTCTACATTCTCAGTACATACAACCGCTCTCAGCAAGTCTATTTTATTTCTAATGCTCCTACTGTTTGTATAGTACACATTTAAACCTACCCTTCCCTGGTCCTGTTTTACCCCTTGTTCTGAGTAACCAATTATACTCCCCTCTATCTACTGGCGAAACTTCCCTTCGGAGTGACAATTTCACGCTCCAGACAAGTGTACCCCGTCACGACTGTACAGGTAGTCGTTGCCGTAGAATCGTCGCCAGTTATCAATGAACGCCCAACCATTGCTTACACAATGTTTTTTTTATTCCAGTCGGCAATTTATAGCAATTGCCTTGGACAGCCTTTCACCGCCAACTCCTCTTCTAGACGAGACACCACATACTATTGGGTTCCCTACCCTATCACTAATCTTCCCTAATGCCTCCCTATACCTGCTGAAAAGTTCCTCACTCCTAACCTTTCCTTTGTCGTTGCCTCCTACTCTAAGACACACTACCGGATTGGTACTTCCCTGACAAGACTCTATCTATCCTCTCAGCTACATGCCCTATCCCAGCCACAGGAGAACACACCTAAGTCCTACGTTTCCTATCTCTTGCACAAAAAGTCTAATCTAAGAACCTCACCTAATGTCTACATTATTAATATAATGAGCACAACAGGGAGGAAAGGTTATCCTGTAGGCAATTGTACATAGTTACAATTCTCTCTCTCTCTCTCTCTCTCTCTCTCTCTCTCTCTCTCTCTCTCTCTCTCTCTCTCTCTCTCTCTCTCTCTCTCTCTCTTTCTCTCTCTCTCTGTGCCCTATTGGACATAGGAACATTAATAGTAGCAGACAAGTCAGAGGAAGAGAGACCAGTTCTGATCACTGTGGATTTACAACGTGAACTGGATGATGTAAGGAGGGAGAGAGATGTTCCTCTCACTGAGAAAAAAAAAGGATGGGAGAAGGAGAGGATTTATTTGCAAGACCAAAGAGAAAATACTTTTATCAAGGCTACTGCTGCGACTAATGATGTTTTTAGTAGTTTTTTTTTCTCTTCCCAAGTGATTTTGTTCTCAACTGGTGTCCCTGTAATATACTGGTCTGAGGAGGATATCAGTCGAGTACTGACCTTTCGCAGCTTAAGCCCGAAAGCTTATCACTACTTGCCTGATAGAAGTCAATTTCGTTTCCCATCTATCAGTACACTGCATCGTTGGATTCTCAGCTCAATGTGGAACCAGGTGTGTTGCATGCACTTCTGCAACTGTTGTACCATAAATGTGAGTCTATGGATGACTGTAAACGTCTACGTGTTTAATCTTTTGATGAAACAAGTGTCAGTGAAGGTAACACTTGTCTTGTGAGGTCATAATTCCTGTCACATCACTCACACCTGGGGCAAAGGCAGCACCTGTGATCACCTGCTCTAACTGCCCCCCCCCACCACCCATAATCTGATAATCTGTTGTCAGTGGCTGTAACACTTATCATATGAAGTCATAACTCCTGTCACCTCATGTCTACATTATTAGTATAATGGACAAACAGGGAGGAAAAGAACTCCTGTAGGCAACTGTATATATAGTCATCATTACCCTATCTTAAGCTGCAGTTATTTAAATACAAGACTATAACTGAAATACATTGTTTTTCTTTTAACCTTTCCTTCTGTGTATCACCCACCACACTGACTGGTGTCCTTAGCTAAAGTTATATGCAAGATTAAACTCTCTATTAGTATTATTTTCTATGTGAGATACTGAGATAACAAAGTACAGTATATAGAACCATAAAATGTTCTGTTTATAAGAGGTGAGAGGTAGGCGAGGAAGTCTGCCTGCTGACGTCTGCAAAGCTCCACCCACCTTGGCCCAGGCTAGCCTAGTCTAACCTGACCTAACATAACCTAACCTAACCTTGTGTAAAACAAGTCTAGCCTAGCCTAGCCTAGCCTAGCCTAACCTGACCTTATCTAACCAAAACTAACCTAACCTTGATCTGATCTGATGTGATCTAATATAGTGATTAGTTTTAATCAGATTGTTATACGTCTTTTTGATCAGTCTAAGTTTCTTTCATCTTACTCTTCATTTTTTCTCTGTTGTTCATCTTTGTTATATTGTTTTCTTTATGCTTTCTTTTCTTTCCCTCCTCCTCCTCTTCTTATTCCTCTATTGTTCTTTAAGAAATCAGGATAACTGTTAAGATTTGTTGACCAATATTCTCTACATTTTCATTAAGAGATTACTTATTAAAACAACATTATCTGTATTTATATTATCTGAAGAGGAGTCCCGGCCACAACAAACGCCCCCCACACTAACATAATGAAACACTCCAGTAAATTATGTAAATATTCAAAAGGATTTGGATTTAATTGTAGTTTGTTTAATTTTAGGAACATTTCATTAGTGTTAACGGGAGGCAGGTAATGGCTATTATTAAAACGCTTCTCTTATAATGACTACGGTCCCTCCAGCCAGACTTATACTGGCGTCTAAAGCCAAGGTGTGGTAGAGTCAAGGTTACCCACTGAAAAGTTTATTTGGATAAGTTCGGTGTGATTCTATTAGGTTTGGCTCCATTAGGCGGTGTAAGGTTACCTGGAGTGGATGATTATGTGTTGGGTGGGGCGGAGAGGAGTCACACCAGGTTAGTTAGACTCCAGTTAGTGTGTATTTTATCCCTTTAACTCTCAAAGGAAAATTAAATAGATTAGTTGTTTTATAAGATAATTATTTAATTTTAATTCATCGGTTTATACTTTCATGATGTTACGTAAGTCTATAAATTCACCTAATTATTTTAATGGCAGGATAATAAAAGATACC
>NW_024749706.1:0-22832 GCF_018991925.1 Homarus americanus
CTGAGACTTAGGACGTTGACCTGTGTTCTCGATTCTCTCTGTCTACATGTACCTCATGACACCTGTGAATCATGACACCTGTGCTCCATGACACCCGTGCCTCATGACACATGTGCCTCATGACACATGTACCTCATGACACCTGTGCCTCATGCCTCATGACACATGTACCTCATGACACCTGTGCCTCATGACACCTGTGCTCCATGACACCTGTGAATCATGACACCTGTGCTCCATGACACCTGTGAATCATGACACCTGTGTTTCAGTAATTTATACATCAGGGCGGCCTTGTAAAAGACCCGCCCAGGCTTTACCGTCAGCACAACACGATGACAGACAGACAGACAGACAGACAGCAAATAAACAAGCATACAAAAAGACAGATAGGTAGACAGACTGTAATGAATATCTCCATTTAAAGGTTGTTAAAAAGAATCGATAATACGCCCGCCAGCTTCCCATACTGATTAATGCCAGTCGTCTCGGCCCAAACTGTTGTACTGCACGGAGAGTATTAGCAAAAACAATAACAAAAGACGTATTTAAATATAACAATCGTATTATAGCAACTATTATACAACCTCTAATCTATCATATAATTATAGGGGTATAAATTGCTTATGTAAAAGGTTATCATGTTACAATAATTCTTCAGTAAAAACTAAACAACAATCTTTGTATAAATAACTCTTAGACACATTGTCGGTAACTTAATGTTTTTATCAATACAACACAACAACTAGTTCCATGTAAGAGTGTGTGTGTGTGTGTGTGTGTGTGTGTGTGTGTGTATCTATCTGAAAGTGTGGGTGAGGGAAGGGGGGGTGTACGTGTGCCTGTCTGGCTGTGTGTGTAAATATCTGTCTGTCTGGGTGTCCGGTTGAGTGTCAGAATATCAGTCAATTCCTCTCTCTCTCTCTCCCCCTGGACCACAAACTCTCACACCAGTACGTATACTGAGCAAACACTTCCCTTGATTAATCATGACCACTGGACGATGTGAACAAACCCAAAGTAAAGGTCGTGGCTGAGGTCAAAGTTATGGCTGAAGGTCAAGGTTATGGCTGAAGGTCAAGGTCATGGCTGAAGGTCAGAGTCATGGCTGAAGGTCAAGGTTATGGCTGAAGGTCAAGGTCATGGCTGAAAGTCAGGGTCATGGCTGAAGGTCAGGGTCATGGCTGAAGGTCAGGGTGATGGCTGAAGGTCAAGGTCATGGCTGAAGGTCAAGGTCATGGCTGAAGGTCAAGGTCATGGCTGAAGGTCAGGGTCATGGCTGAAGGTCAGGTCATGGCTGAAGGTCAGGCTGAAGGTCAGGGCTGAAGGTCAAGGTCAGGATCAGGCTGAAGGTCTCATCATGGCTGAAGGTCTGAAGGTCATCAAGGTCATCATGGCTGAAGGTCAAGGTCATGGCTGAAGGTCAAGGCTGAAGGTCAGGCTGAAGGTCAAGGTCATGGCTGAAGGTCAGGTCATGGCTGAAGGTCAGGTCATGGCTGAAGGTCAAGGTCATGGCAGGTCATGGCTGAAGGTCAGGTCTCATGGCTGAAGGTCAAGGTCATGGCTGAAGGTCAGGGTCATGGAGTCAAGGTCATGGCTGAAGGTCAGTCATGGCTGAAGGTCAGGGTCATGGCTGAAGGTCAGGAAGGTCATGGCTGAAGGTCAAAGGGCTGAAGGTCAGGTCATGGCTGAAGGTCATCATGGCTGAAGGTCAGGTCATGGCTGAAGGTCAAGGTCATGGCTGAAGGTCAGGGTCATGGCTGAAGGTCAAGGTCATAGCTGAAGGTCAAGGTCATGGCTGAGGTCAAGGTCATGGCTGAAGGTCAAGGTCATGGCTGAAGGTCATGGCTGAAGGTCGTCATGGCTGAAGGTCAAGGTCATGGCTGATCAGGCTGAAGGTCAAGGCTGAAGGTCAGCCATGAAGGTCAAGTCATGGCTGAAGGTCAGGTCATGGCTGAAGGTCAAGGCTGAAGGTCATGTGCTGAAGGTCAGGGTCATGGCTGAAGGTCATCAGGCTGAAGGTCAAGGTCATGCTGAAGGTCAGGGTCATGGCTGAAGGTCAATCAGACTGAAGGTCAGGCTCAGGGCTGAAGGTCAATGGTGAAGGTCATGCTGAAGGTCAAGGTGAAGGTCATGGCTGGCTCAAGGTCATGGCTGTCATGGCTGAAGGTCAAGGTCAGCTGAAGGTCAGGTCATGGCTGAAGGTCATGGCTGAAGGTCAGGGTCATGGCTGATCAGGCTGAAGGTCAAGGTCATGGCTGAAGGTCAGGTCATGGCTGAAGGTCAGGGTCATGGCTGAAGGTCATCAGGTCAAGGTGAAGGTCATGGCTGAAGGTCAGGTCATGGCTGAAGGTCAGGTCATTGAAGGTCAAGGTCATGGCTGAAGGTCAAGGTCATGGCTGAAGGTCAAGGTCATGGCTGAAGGTCAAAGGTCATAGCTGAAGGTCTGCTGAAGGTAAGGTCATGGCTGAAGGTCAGGGTCATGCTGAAGGTCAGGTCATGGCTGAAGGTCAGGGTCAGGTCATGAAGGTCAGGGTCATGGCTGAAGGTCAGGTCATGGCTGAAGGTCAGGGTCATGGCTGAAGGTCAGGGGAAGGTCAGGTCATGGCTGAAGGTCAGGGTCATGGCTGAAGGTCATCATGGCTGAAGGTCAAGGTCATGGCTGAAGGTCAGGGTCATGGCTGAAGGTCAAGGTCATGGCTGAAGGTCAAGGTCATGGCTGAAGGTCAATAGGTCAGGTCATGGCTGAAGGTCAAGGTCATGGCTGAAGGTCAGGGTCATGGCTGAAGGTCAAGGTCATGGCTGAAGGTCAATCAGGAGTCAAGGTCATGGCTGAAGGTCAAGGTCAGCTGAAGGTCAGGTGCTGAAGGTCAAGGGAGTCAAGAAGGTCATGGCTGAAGGTCAAGGTCATGGCTGAAGGTCAAGGTCATGGCTGAAGGTCATCATGGAAGGTCATGGCTGAAGGTCAAGGGTCATTGAAGGTCAAGGTCATGGCTGAAGGTCAAGGTCATGGCTGAAGGTCAAGGTCATGGCTGAAGGTCAGGGTCATGGCTGAAGGTCACGGTCATGGCTGAAGGTCAAGGTCATGGCTAAAATAGTAAAATAAATCGTGGTAATATTATTGTTTGGGTAATATTAATATTTTTGTCTATTGAAGTAATTTTTCTTTTCAAGTGAGAGTAAGATATTAATATGTATATAATAGTATGTGTTGTTATTATTACTATTATTATTATTATTATTATTAATATTATTATTATTATTATTATTAATATTATTATTATTATTATTATTATTATTATTATTATTATTATTATTATTATTATTATTATTATTATTATTATTATTATTATTATTATTATTATTATTATTATTATTATTATTATTATTATTATTATTATTATCATCATTATTATTATTATTATTATTATTATTATTATTATTATTATTATTATTATTATTATTATTATTATTATTATTATTATTATTATTATTATTATTATTATTATTATTATTATTATTATTATTATTATTATTATTATTATTATTATTCATTATTATTATCATTACATTTAATCCACTCTTCTCTTCTATCCCATTTTTCCACCTCACACGAAAGAAATAAACCTAATAAAAATAGAAAAATAAAATAAACTAAAATATATTATTATATCTCCACCCAAAACATTAACTCACCTGTTGTATAAAAAAACAATTAGAACTAAAATACTTCTTGTTGTTTTTACTTAATAAAAAAAATAAATAAATAAATGAAAATAAAATATCTCTCACCTGAATCTCATCTTCAGGTAAGGGCTCATTTCACCTTAATTTCACCTCGGAATTACCTGAGTTGAGAGTTTTCTAATGCTATAAAAAGACGGACTTTGTAAACTTAGTGGCAATTTAGTTTCGCAAGGGGATGGGAATTTTCTACACAGCCCGAGGGGGGAAACGAGTAACTATGAAAATAAATATGTAAAATAAACGTGTAAATGAATATGTAAATAAAATAAGATGTTGGGGATTTGTTAGATATGTATTAATGGAAGAGTTGTTAGAGTGAATGGACTTATAAATAGATACATGGGTAACTAGAGAGAGAGAGAGAGAGAGAGGGAGGTGAGAGAGTGGGGGGGAAAGAGAGGGAGGTGGAGAGAGTGGGGGGAGAGAGAGGGAGAGAGAGAGAGAGGGAGGTTGAGAGAGAGAGAGCGAGAGAGAGAGAGAGAGAGAGCAAAACAAAACAAAACAACCCCCCCCCCCGCCAGCTAGCCTAGTTGACTGGGGCCCACGTACCCTGGCAGAGAAATTGCATTCCCACCCTACCAGCGGATTTATTCTCGCCGCCTATCAGAGAAATTCCTCGCAGTAGCCTCCCTCACCTGCGAATTTACCTTTAAACCTCACCTGTGAAATAAATTCCCCAGAGTGATGAAATTACGTCAAGAAGGGGGGAGGGAGGGGTGAGGGGAGGGGAGGTGGAGGGGAGGGAGGAGGGAGAGGGGGGTATCTCTCACTATGTCTCTCACTCTCGTTCTTTTTTTTCTCTTTGTCACTTTTTTTGGGGGGGTTTAGTTTATTTTTCTCGTTTTTAGGATCTTTCTCTCACTCTCTCTCTCTCTCTCTCTCTCTCCTGCATTCTTCCCCCTTTCAATATTAGCTCCTCCTCTGCTTCCCATTCATTAAGCTCTCTCTTTCTCCCTCTCCCCTTCCTCTTTCCCTCCCTCTCTCCCCTCTCCCATTCTCTCATCACATGCTGTACCTAACACCCTCCTCTTCCATCATCCTCTCCTCTCTCGTATCTCTCCTTCCCTCCTTTCCTCCCTCTCTCCTACACATCCACCCTCCCATTATATCTCTCACCCTTCCTCCCTTCCTCTCTTTCAATTACCAGCCTCATACTCCCACTCTCTGTCGTTTCCTCCCTCTCTCTTTACTCTTACTCTCCTATTCTCACTCTTACCCTCCCTCTCACATTCCATCCCTCTCATCCTCATTCCCTACCCCCTACCCCCCATCATACCCATACTTCCCTTCCTCATATCCTTCCCCCTCACCACCATACATTCCCTCTCACCATTCCACCAACCCTCTCTCCCATCCCTTGCACACACACACACACACACACACACACACACACCTCATGTAAACCTACCCCACCATCGCCCACTTAACCATCCCAAGATATACAATAACCTCCCCGGCCGTCTGTCACTCTCAGTCAGCTCCCTTGTTAAAATTCTCAGCCAATAGTGTGGCCCCTGGGCAGCCTGAAATTCCTCCCACTCTGTTTTTGGGTGAGTCAGCCCAATGTGTGTGTGTGTGTGTCATTCTCTCTCTCTCTCTCTCTCTCTCTCTCTCTCTCTCTCTCTCTCTCTCTTCTCTGTAACTGTTAGAGACGAAACGAGCTCTCAGAGAGGAGCAGTGAACAAGGCTGGACCTTTGTTATGAAACTTCATAAAAAAAATCCGTCTTTTTTCGTGAAACTTGGTCTAATTATATCATTACTTCATGAAACTTGGACAAAATTAAGGCTCCCTTTCCTGAAGTTTGGCCAATCACTATCGTCTTCCTGAAACAAGGCAAAACGACTATAGCCTTATCCGGGAGGGAGAGAGAGAGAGAGAGAGAGAGAGAGAGAGAGAGAGAGAGAGAGAGAGAGAGAGAGAGAGAGTTAAAAACACGTACGGCAAACACGGAGAAAATTTGTTGCACAAACTGCAACACTCGGTAGTGGCAGCACAAGTTTCCTCTCAAGAATTTCTCAGAAGTTGTAGACCAGACGAGCGTTAGAATTATTAAAATGAACTGTAGTAGTAGTAGTAGTTTTTTTTAGTAGTAGTAGTAGTAGAAGTAGTAGTAGTAGCAGTATCGTAGTAGCAGTAGTAGCAGTAGCAGCAGTAGTAGTAGTAGTGAAGCCAGAACATTATGAACGGGCAATGGAGGTGTTCGGTGGAAGTGAGGTCAAAATAACAAAGGATGGCCAAAGACACCTAGGCGCAGTTATTGGCACTACGGACTTCAAGACCGAGTACGTAACGGGAAAGGTGAATGAGTGGGTTAGGGAAATCCAAGCTCTGTCTGAGATTGCTAAGATAGAGCCACATGCGGCTTTTGCGGCATTCACCCATGGAGTCAAGCATCGCTGGAACTACCTGATGCACACTATTCCTGATATCGGACCCCTCCTCCACCCTCTGGAAGAAGCTATCAGCGTCAATTTCATTCCCAAATTAGTGAAACACCCTCACTTAACCCCAGCAGAAAGATCACTCCTTGCACTACCACAGAGACTGGGAGGAGTGGGATTGACCAATCCAGAGGAGATTGCTGCCACCGAACATCAAAACTCAGTTAAGCTCACGGCAGCCCTCACGGACCACATAATAGCTCAGAACGCAACAGGTGAGGTGGATACCAGTGAAGTAAACAAGATTAGAAGGTCCATTACGACAGAACGACAGCACGGCCAAAGTGATAAGTTGCAGCAACTGTTGCTGCAAATACCAGAGAATTTGAAAAAAAAGTAGCTATAGCGCAGGAGGTGGGCGCCTCGAACTGGTTAACTACGTTACCGAAAGACAGTCAGACAGGAAGACAGAGTATCTATCTATCTATCTATCTATCTATCTATCTATCTATCTTTATCTATCTATCTATCTATCTATTTATCTATCTAAAACACCACCCACAGCCTCATACTAACGCCCTCCCAGTTTTGTATATCTGGACAAATCCTCAAACAAAGGGTAATGTTTCCGGGTGCTGTTATCTCAGAGCCTCGTGAACAGATAAGCAAAGCTGCACATTATCCGCACCACGTATGTTTCCGCTTATCGGGGTTCCAGCTAGGTATATGAGAGGTGGAAAGGGTGGGGTTAAGGGAGGGGAGTGGGGGTTAGGGGAGGGAGTAATAGGAGGGGGATGGGGGTTAGGGGAAGGGGAAGGGGTTTAAGGGAGGGTGGTTAGATTTCACACTTAACCTCCATGTAAAGATTTGTGATTACGGTTCGCTAATCTAATCTAACTTAATCTAATCTAATTTAATCGAACAACCTGATTGAACTTAACCGACTTTAACGTAATCTAACTCATGCTAAGCTAACATAATCGTATCTAAGCTACTCTAACCTACCCTAACCATCCACAATATACCATTCACTTTTCTACTGACACACATAGCATTATCTTCCCTTAAGCTCAGGTCACACACACACACACCTACACACACACACACACCTAAACAAACCTGAAGTAAGAACACGTTAGAGGCAAGACACTATTACTCACTGCCACACACACCTGCCGTACCCTCTACTACACACACACACACACACACACGCATACCTACATACAGATACTTCCCCCATCTCCACACAAACTCCCCCCACCCCACACTCCCCACCACCCCACCCCCCCCCACACCCCACCACCCCACCACCCCCCACCACCCCACCCCACCCCACCACCCCACCCCCACACTCCCCACCCACCACTCCCACACCCCACTACCCCACCCCACACTCCCACTACCACCCCCACCCCCCACCTCCCACACACCCCACCTCCCCACACTCCTACCCCCACCCCCCCCCACCCCCTCACACACACGCACACACACAAATCCCCACATATCAAACATCAACACACCTAAGACCATGATGATTACACACATGATCTTAGTGTAATTGTATACAAAGCTCTCATTACAACCTTAAGAGCTCTGCAGTACTTAATTACGTCATAACTACTTAATTACGTCATAAATTACTTAAAGACTCTATTAAGTATTTTTTGCTCAGGTAAATCTCGCTCACCTGCGCCAACTCTATTAATTAAATGGGTTATAAGATTTTGTTGGTATATTTCTTCACCTGTCAAGAAGCGAAGATTTTAAGGAAGGTAGATATAAGTGGTAATGCTGTATGTATGTTCAGCTTAGTCTCAAAAGCCTCTACCAAAGCTTAAACAGGTCATAGCAGGTTCAGCTTAGTCTCAACAGTCTTGACCTAAGATTTAAAATAATTCCCCTTTTGTTGAGGAAACGTGCGACTCTTAACACCTCTCTCTCTCTCTCTCTCTCTCTCTCTCTCTCTCTCTTCCCCACCACCCCCACTAACCGTTTTAGGGGTGGTGGTTAATATATAGGTGAGTATCACCTATAACAACATCATCAACACAACAACAATAACAATGTCAGGATAACACAATAACAACCTCGTCACAACACAACACGTCACAATGCTGCAGTAAGTAGATAACAACAGTGATTTCATCTGGCCTTACCTGTCGTGTTGGTCACACCTGAGAGAGCCGCGGCCTATCATCTTCTCACAACAAAATGAAAAGGTAAAATAAATCATACATTTGTAGTGAATAAACGTAACTGTTTTTGTTCTTCTCGTATTGCCACAAATAATAAAAGGTTTAAAAAGAAAATTGTAAAGTGTGTAAATAAGTATTTCCACCGTCAAGTCAAAACAAATATTAAAAACATTAAAATAAATTACAGCGTGTATAAGGTAGATGTTTTCGTCACTTTACAACAAATAATGAAAAAGTGCAATAAATATTTCATATGTGTATAGAATGTATAAGTACTTTTACCGTCACTTTTCCATAAAAAAATAATAATATTTTTTATTTTGTTTGTGATTATAAAGTATGTAATTTCGTCACTTTGCCACAAACAATAAACACATGTAGTACATATCAACGTGTAGGAACGATTTAATAAAACATGATGACGACACCAAACACATATTCTCTTTTTTTATTTCACATTCTGTTCCGAAAACAATGTGTTCATCTCGCTGAGGATTTACTCCCTGAAAAACATACACCAATAACTTTTACACACACTCTCTCTCTCTCTCTCTCTCTCAGTACCTACTCTCCTTCCCTCCCTGCCCCCCTTCCTTCCTCCCTATCTACTCTCTCTCCCTCCCTCCCTCCCACTCTCACTCTTTTTGCCATAACTTTACTCTCACCTCACACCTTCCCTCTACACATTACTCCTTCACACACATACATCCTCCCTTATTCCCTCCCTTCCTTTATATCACCCTGTATAATCCCTCCCTCCCCCACACACTCTCCACTGTAACACAGCACAAGATAACACCAACACTGTACCTTAAATATATATATATATATATATATATATATATATATATATATATATATATATATATATATATATATATATATATATATATATATATAACTATAATTGACAGCGGGTGGACTAAACGGGTTATAACAGCGAGACAAAACAATGCTGGATATCGTAATCAGATTTTCATAAATCGTATAATACTCTTTCAGAGTTTAAATACCAATTTATACCTGTAGCAGCATAATTATTTCACGGCGGCCATTGTCACAAAGGTAAACATTGAGCAAAAACATTTTAAATTCGTCGTCTTTTGTATTTCAGAAAAATATTCGGCAGATTTTGTTGACAATTGTACATGACATGAGGTAAAGGGACAACTCAAATTTATTTTAATCAGGACAAAATTCATTAGTATTTCAACCGTTTGATCATTTCACGTTTCATGCTTCGCTAAAGTGATGTAAATCAACATTTGGAATAGTCAGGATGAACAGTGAAGCCATTACTGCTGAAACAACCCTAGTGTCTGGCGGTGACGACGCGTGCCTCTCCTGGCGGTGACGACGAGTGCCTCCCCTGGCGGTGACGATGAGTGCCTCTCCTGGCGGTGACGACGAGTGCCTCCCCTGGCGGTGACGATGAGTGCCTCTCCTGGCGGTGACGACGAGTGCCTCCCCTGGCGGTAACGACGAGTGCCTCCCCTGGCGGTGACGACGAGTGCCTCTCCTGGCGGTGACGACGAGTGCCTCCCCTGGCGGTGACGACGAGTGCCCTCTGGCGGTGACGACGAGTGCCTCTGGCGGTGACGACGAGTGCTCCGGCGGTGACGATGAGTGCCTCCTGGCGGTGACGACGAGTGCCTCTGGCGGTAACGACGAGTGCCTCCTGGCGGTGACGATGAGTGCTTCTGGCAGGTCGAGTGCTCTGGCGGTGAGACGACGAGTGCCTCTGCGGTGACGACGAGTGCCTCTCCTGGTGGTGACGACGAGTGCCTCCCCTGGCGGTGACGACGAGTGCCTCTCCTGGCGGTGACGACGAGTGCCTCTCCTGGCGGTGACGACGAGTGCCTCTCCTGGCGGTGACGACGAGTGCCTCCCCTGGCGGTGACGACGAGTACCTACCCTGGCGCTGGCCTCCCCCTCCCCCCACCACTCATTAGCGTCAGAGCCAGAATCCAGAACTTGGCCAAACTTATCCCAACCCAAACGTTACTTAACCTAACCTAAACTAATATATGTAACCTAATCTGATTTAACCTTACCTAATCTAACCTAAACCATTCTAATCTAACCTAACTTAACCAAACAAGCTAACTTAACTAAACCAGTTACTTTTGATGATTTGGTTTAAATTTAGTCTTCATAAACCACTGTAGGTGTTCAATCAATACATAAACAGCTGTAACCTTATTATATATAACTCATAACAGGTGTACAGTCAACCTATATAGAGCTTCTGCCGCACTTGAAGCGAGGTGTGAGGCGCTCGTCGTCATAAAGAGGTAAAACGCGGGAAAAATTTTTTGTCAAGTATTAAAGCAGACGACGACCCACGACACAACCTTTGTTACACCTCACTAACTACCAAGTGAAGGAACAACAACAACTACAACAATTACAGAGGCAAAACATTTGATAAAGGAAGAAGTATAACAACAACAAAATCAGGAAGAATAAAAACAAAAACAAAGAACAAGAACAAGAAGAATGTCAAGAAATAATAATAATAATAATAATAATAATAATAATAATAATAATAATAATAATAATAATAATAATAATAATAATAATAATAATAATAATAATAATAATAATAATAATAATAATAATAATAATAATAATAATAATAATAATAATAATAATAAGGTCAGGGGTCAGGGGTCAGAAATAACGAGTCAGTGATCATTAATAAAAGCTTTAGAGAACGTAACTATATTTTAACTAAAACAATGATTATAGTCATTAATCCCATGGCTACAGGTCAGAGGTCAAAGATCAGAGGTCAGAGGTCAGTGATATAAAGATGTGTAGATAGAGAGAGAGAAGTCAAAAAAAATGGTGAATGATAATGTGAAGCAAATATATGTAAATTAGTAAGTCATGTGAATATTAACCTAACCTAACCCTTAAGTAATGCTAAGGTGGAAGGAGGTGATGGGGAATAATCTTCAAATGATGCAAATAATTAAATATATATTGTAAGTAAGCAGAAGGAGGAAGTTTATATAATACAGTATGTTGTGTACGTGTAGATACGTCCCTCTTGAGTCGTGCTCTTGATGTCTTCAGCTACTGTACCTGTAATTAAATTTCTCTAGACAGTTTCAGGGTAATATATGATAACCTCTTATATAGCATTAAGCGTTATGTTGCATTTAGGAACACTCAAAGACTTACTTCATACATAGGCATACACCCTCTACACACACACACACACACACATGACCACAAATAATAATAATTTTACTCATTATTTTTCTTAAGACAATATAGAGCTAATGATAGCCAATTATAAATAAAAGTATTAATATATTTAATAATTTATTATATAGTAAAGAAAAGAAAATACTAAACTATAGGGGCGTAACTATAGACCTTAAAACTAAAATGTATGATATTTATGAATATTTCTGACTATAATTGTTTAATAAATGGTAAAGGTTGGCCACATAATGATTCAATAACACACTTGCCTGCCTGCCTGCCCGTTCATTGGGGAGACCACACAACCATTTAAAAGTATTATCCTTCTAAAAACAAATATTATTGAAATAAAAACACCAAAGCAATTTTACCTCGAGTCTGTACACATAAATTACATTTGTGTATAAGTGCATTGGTGACTGTGGAGAGAGTTGGGTACTTACTGTGAAACAGTATAATAATATATAAGCTGGTTATGTATTATGTATTTTGTGTATCATATGTATCCTACTCACATATACATAGATATATGACACACACACACACACACACACACACACACATATATACATATATATATATATATATATATATATATATATATATATATATATATATATATATATATATATATATATATATATATATATATATATATACCCGTAATGAATATATACCGGTTATGTATTGGAAGCTGAATAAATATTGTGAAAACAAGAGAGTTATTTACACCTTGTGTTATATACTGTATTATCTCTCTCCTCCAACACCTTCTCCCTCACCCATGACCAGCGCCACCTCCTTCTCACCCACCAACACACCTCACCCATGACCAGCGCCAATTCTTCTCCCACCTTCAACATTAATTCCTCACCTCCCTCACCCATAATCAGCTACTAATTCCTTCTCTCCTCCCCCACCAACACACCTCACCTCCCTCACCCATGACCAGCGCCACCTCCTTCTCCCCCCACCAACACACCTCACCCCTCACTTCCATGACCAGCGCCCTCCTTCTCACCCACCAACACACCTCACCTCCCTCACCCATGACCAGCGCCACCTCCTTCTCACCCACCAACACACCTCACCTCCCTCACCCATGACCAGCGCCACCTCCTTCTCACCCACCAACACACCTAGCCTCCCTCACCCATGACCAGCGCCACCTCCTTCTCACCCACCAACACACCTCACCTCCCTCACCCATGACCAGCGCCACCTCCTTCTCACCCACCAACACACCTCACCTCCCTCACCGTCTCCCACTAAAATGTAACAATGGTAAAAACAAACCGCTAAGACCTTCATAAGTTAGACCCAGCCATACACTGTAGACCAGAGTGTCTTAACTGTGTTCTTCTGTAGTTATTGTGGCGAGGTTGTGGGATATTTAGATACAGTAGTTATGTATTGGGTAATTTTTTTCATTGACGTTAAATAACTATAGAGAAATGATGTTAGGCTTCGTCCTCTCTCTCTCTCTCTCTCTCTCTCTCTCTCATATATACACAAATATACCGCACACAATAGTAGAGAAGTCCATTAGATAAATTGAATCACTTTTCCTGTCACAAAACCGTAGGAAACAAAATTAGTTCTATACATAAAAGGTTATATAAAAAACTATTAGTAAAGAGAGAGAGAGAGAGAGAGAGAGAGAGAAAGAGAGAGAGAGAAGAAAATGGTGTTGAAGAAGAGACTCTAACTTGTAAGGAGTTTGGTGACGAAAATGACGAATATTAAGCTGACGACTCGTGACGGGCTTTTTGCTGACGAGTGGCTGGTCCGGTGGCTCTCTCTCTCTCTCTCTCTAGAGCCTGGTAGTGGTGGTGGTGGCAGTAGGTGGAGGCTGGGAGTGGTGGTGGTGGTAGTGGTAGTAGGTGGAGGCTGGGAATGGTGGTGGTAATGGGGTAGACACTTTTGGTGGTCAGAGCACGTTCTCGTCTCCCCCTCGTCCACACCTCCTCGGGACATATTACCCACCACCACCACCACCAAACTCTAGTCCGTGGTCAGGGTCATTTGAACCTCATCCAACATACTCTGCTATAATTTATTTTATATATGTGTGTGTGTGTGTGTGTGTGTGTGTGTGTGTGTGTGTGTATGTGTGTGTGTGTGTGTGTGTGTGTGTGTGTGTGTGTGTGTGTGTGTGTGTGTGTGTGTGTGTGTGTGTGTGTGTGTGTGTGTGTGTGTGTGTGTGTGTGTGTGTGTGTGTGTGTGTGTGTGTGTGTGTGTGTGTGTGTGTGTGTGTGTGTGTGATATTGATGTCAGTGATGCCTGTGAATTACGATAATAAAGATATTATTATTTTACTGCACCAACAAAGAAATTTTAAAGAAATAAAAAGTTTGACTACTACGTATTTCCAAGAGAAGACAGGTGGACAGAGAGAGAGACGGGAGGTCAGAGAGAGGGAGACAGTTGAACAGAGAGAGGGAAGATATACAGTAAGAAAGAGGATACAAGAGAGAGATATGGAGGGGGTCACCGCAGCCGCCGCCACACAGCCACGTAAAAGAAGCGACAAACTGTGTTGGTCATTTTTCTCTCAGGATCAAAATGAATTTCGACGTTTATCGCTCAGCGTCAATTTACGTCGTCCCCTAACGCGGCAGAGACGAACAGCAGCAACCACCAGTATTTTGGGCCGCGTTTATAAACTTTTTCCCCCGCCTTTCCTGACTCTTACACTGATGTACTGTACACTGTTCTTGTCCTGTACATAGAGAGAAACTTTTAACCTCTCATCGTGTGAACCTGAACGTGTACAGCTGTTTATCACTAGGCAAACAGCTGATCCACATAAACAAGTGACTCAGGTATTAGCCAACAGCTGATCCATATAAACAAGTGACTCAGGTATTAGCCAACAGCTGATCCATATAAACAAGTGACTCAAGCATTAGCCAACAGCTGATCTATATAAACACAGTCATGAACATACACGAGGCAAACAGCTGATCCATGTAAACACAGCGTCCATGGCCAGCATTACACCAGGTGGATTACCGGCCGCGTTTGACCACCTGAGCGAGGAGTGACTACCAGTTCATGTTTACTCAGGTAAATAAACCTATCAACCGTAACACCTGATTCACTACACGTAAGTTGAAGCAATAACAGAGTGTCATTACCGTATGCTAAACACTCGGACCTTCCTCTATAGTGAAGGTCTCCCGAGGTGATGGAGTGAACGGCTCTCAGCGCTCAAACGGAAATGGCGAACAACATAATCCTGATTGATTCGATTAGTGTCAAGTTCAGGGGGAGGTTAGGGGTGAATCAGGGTTGTGATTAGGTCAGATTAGATCAATTTCAAGGTGTCAAGGGGGAAGTTAGGGGTGAGTCAGGACTATATTTAGATCAAGTTCAGATCTCTCTCTCTCTCTCTCTCTCTCTCTCTCTCTCGCTCTCTTAGGGGGTCAAGGCCTCAGGAGCGTAAATATATAATGAGGTGGACAGCGAGGAGCCGCGGCAGGTGAGACAACTTCGTCACGACCAGCCTCCTCCTCCTCCTCCTCCTCCTGCAAACTTGTGGTTTCTTGTGGCCTTATTTTACACTATTTTATCTTAGCGAGAGAGAGAGAGAGAGAGAGAGAGAGAGAGAGAGAGAGAGAGAGAGAGAGAGAGAGAGAGACGAATATTGGACTCTGCAAGATATTGTTGTTCGTCAGGCGCCCTTCCCCACCACCCCACCCCTCGCCTCGCTCCGGCATACATGCAGGCAGGAAGGCCGGCAGGACCTAAGGCCATATTAATATAAAATAATCCAGCAAAATATACAACAATGTCTTCTGATACGAGACCTCCAACTGGTGATATCGGCCCGGGAGAAGGAACAATTTTTAGAGACAGTTTTATATTTTTCCTATTTTTACCTCCCATATATTTTGGGGGGTACGCTACAACATGTTATTAGTAGGTTATTAGTGTGTTATTAGTATATTATTAGTGTGTTATTAGTATATTATTAGTGTGTTATTAGTTATTAGGGTGTTATTAGTATGTTATTAGTATGTTATTAGTGTGTTATTAGGGTGTTATTAGGGTGTTATTAGTATGTTATTGGTATATTATTAGGGTGTTATTAGGGTGTTATTAGTATGTTATTGGTATATTATTAGGGTGTTATTAGGGTGTTATTAGTTATTAGGGTGTTATTAGTATGTTATTAGTATATTATTAGGGTGTTATTAGGGTGTTATTAGTATGTTATTGGTATATTATTAGTGTGATATTAGTGTTTATAAAGACCCGGGCTATTAAGAAAAACTACTATGATCAATGAAACGATGCTTTTACAGACTCTCAAAGCTTCAATAGTAAACAATGAAGCTTCAACTGGGATGGCTTCAGGCCCTGGGGTGTTGAGGTAACCTACGGCGCCACAAACATTGTCTAATGTAATATAGTCTGAGAGAGAATTCTTGAACACAGATCTGGCTCTAGTATTATTTTTCTGGGCCGGATGGTGTGTGTGTGTGTGTGTGTGTGTGTGTGTGCGTGTGCCTATTTATCCATGTATATATGTGTACGTTTACCTAAGTGTGTCTTAGTAACCTGTGCATGTGAGTGTATGTATACAGGTACGTGTATGTGTACATGTACCTATGTGCGTATGAATTGTTTATTATAACAATTCCCAAACAAACACGGACAGCTACACTCACGGTACACTGACACCAACACTCACGGTACACTGACACCAACACTCACGGTACACTGACACCAACACTCACGGTACACTGACACTAACACTCACAGTACACTGACACCAACACTCACGGTACACTGACACCAACACACACGGTACACTGACACTAACACACACGGTACACTGACACTAACACTCACAGTACACTGACACCAACACTCACGGTACACTGACACCAACACTCACGGTACACTGACACTAACACTCACGGTACACTGACACCAACACTCACGGTACACTGACACCAACACTCACGGTACACTGACACCAACACTCACGGTACACTGACACTAACACTCACGGTACACTGACACTAACACACACACTGACGGTACACAGACACCAACACACACGGTACACTGACACTACAACACTCACGGTACACTGACACCAACACACGGTACACTGACACTAACACTCACAGTACACTGACACTAACAACACGGTACACTGACACTGACAACACTCACGGTACACTGACACCAACACTCACACTGGTACACTGACACCAACACACGGTACACTGACACCAACACTCACGGTACACTGACACCAACACTCACGGTACACTGACACTAAACACACACGGTACACTGACACCAACACTCACGGTACACTGACACCAACACACACGGTACACTGACACCAACACACACGGTACACTGACACCAACACAAACGGTACACTGACACCAACACTCACGGTACACAGACACCAACACTCACGGTACACTGACACCAACACACACGGTACACAGACACCAACACACACGGTACACAGACACCAACACTCACGGTACACAGACACCAACACTCACGGTATACTGACACCAACACTCACGGTACACAGACACTAACACTCACGGTACACTGACACCAACACACACGGTACACAGACACCAACACACACGGTACACTGACACCAACACACACGGTACACTGACACCAACACTCACGGTACACTGACACCAACACACACGGTACACTGACACCAACACTCACGGTACACTGACACCAACACACACGGTACACAGACACCAACACACACGGTACACTGATACCAACACACACGGTACAATACTCACAAATAATGACTCCTACAATCAAAGAGTCATCAACACACACACACGGACATTGATCCCTTCCAAGCACTGTAAACATTTATAAATTTAAAACATCAAAAACTCGTGTGAATTTTATACCTTACTCGCCAAAAATTAAGGCATGAATTTTGGAACATGACAATGACTCGCTATTTATGGCACGTCACCTGACAACAACAATTAAGGTCTTTAAACACGTTCTCTAAGTAGGTCAATCAATTAGACAACAAATACAGGTATTACACAGGTGTATTTGATTATAGTCTTGGACAGGTGTGTTAGAAAGGTGTTGGGCAGGTGTGTTAGTAAGTTGTTGGACAGGTGTGTTAGACAGGTGTTGGACAGGTGTTAGACAGGTGTGTTAGACAGGTGTGTTGCAGCAGGAGGTAACATAACTTGCTCAGTGCCTGGATCAATACACCGGGTCGCTCGCTGCCACCTAGACCAGATGCTGCTCCACACTTGCCTCACACACCTGTCCATTACACATCTGCCTCACACACCTATCACACACACCTGTTATATACAATTGCCTAACATATCTGCGTCACGCACCTGCCTCACACACCTGTCCATTACACATCTGTTTCACACACGTGACACACACATCAACGTAACACATCTACGTAATATATCTGCTCCAGGCAGCTATCACACTCACCTGCCTCACATACCTGCCTCATATACCTGTCATACACACCTACGTCACATATCTGCGTCGTACATCTGCGTCACACACACACATTCCTGCATCACATGTATATATTATACATTTGCGTCACACACCTGCGCCGTACACCTACGTTATACACATCTGTTCATGGGTCCAGACACTTGTGGGACAATAATTTATGTTGATTAAAAAAAAATAATATACACACATTCTTCCTTTAGTGACAAAACTCTCTCTCTCTCTCTCTCTCTCTCTCTCTCTCTCTCTCTCTCTCTCAACTCCTTTCTGTTCGTAATTGCAGGAAAACAAAAGTCCACTCACTTAAAGAACTGCTGGATGTCAGGACTCTCCCCTCACCTCTCCCACTTCCTCGTCTCCCTCCCTCTCTTCCCTCCTTTCCTTCCATCCTTCCCTTCCTCCTTCTTCCTCCATCACTCCTCTCCTTTCTTCCCTCCCCCTCTCTCCTCTCCTCTCCTTCCCCCTCCCCCTCCGTCCCTCCCCCACGCCCACTAGTTCGCACAGGATCACCACAAAACCCAGACTGGTGGAGCTAAAAGGGAAAATCTTACTCCCGAAGTCTGATAAACTTTCAAGTTCTTTGTATATTGACGGCCGTGCCTAGTAGGGTGTGTCAATTTAGGGGGTGAACTGGCTAAATTGAAAATCGAGTAATTTGGTAGCAATTTATTGTAGTCTTTAAGCATGCAAAACAATATTCTGGCATAAATTTTTTTTTATAATAAGTCCTACCTACATCAAATGGATTTTTAAATGTACATATTTGTGAATTTATAACATAACCAGCGTTTGCACACATGTTACTGTTTCAAGTTTCAAATTATTATATTTTATTATCCGTAGTCTATTTGAAAGTAACCAATGCCTTCATACTCTCTTTGCTTTGGTTTCTTGTCATCAGTAGTCTGCTTGCTATTTGTGCTTTGATGTAACCTTCTCGCCTCTCGTGGCTGTAAACATGGCCCGCTGCTTCTGTGACCATTTTCACACATCTCTCCACACTTTGAGTGTGGGAAGGCCACTTCGGCACCTGCATTGGAGTCTCTTTAAGGTTTCTCAATTCTTGGCTAGTTAGACTTGTTGTCAATGGTGGCTCTAAGACTTCCAAACTCAAGTCAACCAATTCTGACAATTTGGTGGCATTGACGTTTATTGGGGAACTTTTCTTGAATGAAACGAACAGTCTCCCAACTGGTCGTCATCTATTAGCGTTCCTCTAATCTTTAGAATGACTTCTACAGCCTCGGTTCGGAGATTGGTACATTGACTGCAAAGCATTGCTTGCAAAACTGCTTCTGATCGAGCATACCAAGCGGACCTTCTTGCCACAGGTAACACGATGTCCCTCACTACCTTCCTCTGTGTTCTTACTAGCTGCAATTGAAACAAAAGGTGATTGGGCCCATCCACCCACATAGGATTAAGTTTCACACTAAACCACTGGGGAAGATAAACTCCAATAATAAATTCAACAATTAACCTCAAATTCTTCAGCACTTTGCCCTTCAATTCGTGTTTGGAAATCCAAATCCTGCAGAAACGAAGAGCTGTAGTTAACCAACGGCTGTGACTGACAGGTCCAATCTCCAAGAGAGCCAATGACTGAGGCACTTCTCCTGATCTTATTGCTTGGGCAATACGATAAGCATAGGATTGATCTGTGCTGAGATCTTTGATGACTCCTTCAGACAACGCCGGAAGGGGAGGGCCAACTTCGACCTTTGGAAAGGTTGTATTTATTTCTAGTTGTGTTGCTTCATCCAGCATGATGCCAAGGGGACCTGACCACTTGTTGTTGCTCTTTGTAGGACCATCAAGCTCCTGGATGAGATGACGAAGAGGTAGCTCGCCTGTATGTAAATCACATACAATCCAAACAAGTCTTCTTCCTAGTTTTTTCTCTAAATGCGTCATTACACCCCCCTGCCATCCGGTGTTCACTGCAGTTGAATCTCCACCAACAGCCTGCAGTGAACTGCCAAGTCCTCTCTCCTGAACCCAACATAAAATATGATCAGCAATGACCTCTGCATGTTTCTTCCCTTCTACTTCAGTTTCGGGAGCAAAGTGAAACAAAAACCGACCACCAGGCTCAGAACAGACAGAGTAGTGTTCTTCTTTGATGAGACCTGGAAACTTTCTGTTCACTCCCTCTACTTCTAGCAAAACTTTTGTGTCATCTATTCTTCCATCAAACAAAAGACAGGAGAGCCCTCCTCGCTTAAATCTTTTTCATGCTGATCAGATATTTCCTTCATTATTTTTTCTTGTGCTCTTCTAATTTTATTATGATCTATCACCAAAGATACATCCTCTCGGCTGATGAGGCCTGCATCCATCCAAGCGGCAGTTGCAATTTCTGCAGCCTCACGAAGTCCAGCATGGTGGCGAATACTAGCTAAAGCAATGTTTGAAATATTTCTTGTGTTGTATTTCATTTTCTTTGGTAAAGGTTCAGATGGCTCTTTGGAACTATCATCTGATGTTGCTTCCTGTTCATCAGAAGAACTATCAAAGAAGTGATAAACATCTTGACACAGCTCTTCCTCTCTTTGGATGGCTTCTTCACTCTTCATTTTCTTCTTTTGTTCCCTCTCTCGGATTTGTTCTCTCTTCTTGGCATTAGCAATCTGCTTCTTTGTTTCTGAATAATCTATTGAACCCATTTGCATACTTCCTTGGCCTTCTGCCTTTGTCCTCTGTGCCTTTATAAATTCAAGCTCTAAAACAGGGATCTTCTTTTCACGAGGACAACCACAATCAATGTGGGAATTATTTTCTCTCTTACCTGAGTGAGAACAGTTGGATTCAGAACATAATTGTATGGAGCACTTGCAGGTCAAAATGTCAAACAGAGTATCAAGTGTGTGCAGAAATTCATTTTTCCTGGCCAAGTTTCCTTTACCAAGTGATGTTTCAACTGCTTTGTGCCATAATTTCGTTAGTTTTAGCTCAATAGTTCGACACTGATTAATCACAGGTGGTTTGAATAGTGCATTAGCTTTTGTCCATTGATGCAGAAGAGGGACTATCATGTCATTTATGAGTTCTTTATCTGTATAGTTCCTTCTGTCCTTTGCATTTTTTTCTCGAAGGAGTAACCCTAATCTTAGCATGTCTCTCACTGTTGGAAGTTCTGATACAGGAAGCTCCTTCCCTTTACCAACTAGCAGGCTCAAGTGGGTTGACAACTGACTTCTTGTCTTCAATTTTGACATCTTCACACTATCTGACAAATAGAAAAATATTTCAATGTTTCATAATTCAATTGTTGTTTCAAAAAATATCAATTTGTTTATCAAAAATGCTGTAACAGAAATAACATAATAATTTCTTAGAACATAATGTTTTATACAATGATATAAGTAACTGCGACAATCAATATGCCCTACTTACAATAATTAAAATGTAGAATTCGTCTGGTAGAGTAGGTGCAAGTGCAATGAGAGCAAACCACCGTCTATGATATCTAGAAGGAGAGTGAGCCGGGCGCCTTATCCTCACGCTTGGTACAAGTCAAAACAAGAATTAAACTGTCCCACACGGAGAGCCTGTTCATGTTCATGTTCTGACATGCATATTGTACACAAGCTATAGAACCATAAAATACTCCATAATCCATATGCTTACATGAGATTAGTTAATATCAAGTGAATAATTCTAATCAAGTCTCATTAATTTGTTGAAATACTGATATTTGAAACTTTAAGGTATAATTGATGTAGGTGAGGGTTATTTCAATTCATTTTTGTTTGCTAATCTCAAGTTTAGACATAAAGAGGCACAATATTTTGACTACCAAATTTGATTTTTAACATGTTGACAAAATTGACACACCCTAGTGCCTAGACTGTACCCAAGTCAGTCAGTCAGTCAGTCAGTCAGTCAGTCAGTCAGTCAGTCAGTCAGTCAGTCAGTCAGTTAGTCAGTTGTTAAGCCAGTCATCCTCGATATAGTGAACTTTCATCTCTATACAGGCCTTCACTTACAGACAACATATGAATGAGTGTATGAGTGTATGAGTGTATGAGTGTATGAGTGCATGGGCAACATTCCACATTATGTTGAATATTCGGGAAAAATAGTCAAACTTCATCACACTAATAACTGAGAAATGATAGGAAATATTTTCACTTGAGACCAAAAAGGACAATAAGCCGTCCTAGGAAATAAAGACACCTATAATATTGTATAAATCAACCGTCCTAGGGTAAAAAATAAACAAACCGTCTTGGGAAAAAAAATGTTTAAATTACCGTATAAATCAGCCATCCTAGGAGAAAAAAAAATACCTGCCGTCCTGGGAAATAAAGATACGTGTATTACTGTCCCAATCAGCCGTCCTGGGAAATAAACACCCTGGCTCCACAATACAGGAAAACACACGATTATATAACTCTTGTATGTGTAGGTAACCGTGTCGCAATTTCAGGTTCCGAAACAATTACCTGCCGAACTAATGAGCGGATTGCCTTCATATTGCAACCTCTCCGGAAACTCATTAGCGTTCAGACACAGTTCACTGATTCCCTTATGAATGCTTGGCTGTGATTGGTCTAATAGCCTCGGTCATTATCTCTGACACTAATGAAGGGAATGTCATCCAATTACAACAGTAGGTAGACTCGTAGTACAAGTACCGCTAGTTACCTGTGCACCGTCATTAGAAATCATGTAAATTGTTTAGGAATGTTAGCTATGGATACTGGCGTCTGATTGGTTCATTCCTCTATTGATACTGATGCTTGATTGGTTCATTTATTCTATAGGTACTGGCA
>NW_024749707.1:0-63036 GCF_018991925.1 Homarus americanus
GGTGTACCTGGGCGTTTCAGAGGTACCTGGGAATTGTCAGGAGGTGCCTGGGGTGTCAGAGGTGTGCCTGGGGTGTGAGGAGGGTACCTTAGAGACGTCAGAGATTGCCTCAGGTGTCAGAGGTGTGCCTGGGGTGTCTGAGGTGTATCTGGGGTGTCAGAGGTGTGCCTGGGGGTGTCAGGGTGAACCAGGGTGTCAGGGTACCTGGGAGTATCAGAGGGTGTGCCTGGGAGTATCCAGGTGTACCTGAGGTATCGGAGGTGTACCTGGAATTATCAGGAGGTGTACCTGGGGAGTGTCAGAGGTGTGCCTGGGAGTGTCAGGGGTGTGCAGCAGGTGTCAGCGGTGTGCCTGGGGGAGTGTCGGCGGTGTGCCTGCGAGTGTCAGAGAGGGTGTGCCTGGGGTGTCAGGATAGCGCAAGTGTCAGCGGTGTACCTTGGTGTGTCTGAGGTGTACCTGCAGGTGTCAGAGGTGGCATGGGGAGTGTCAGAAGTGTGTCACAGGTGTCTGAGGTGTGCCTGGGGTGTCAGGGGTGTGCCTGGCGGTGTCTGGGGTGTGCCTGGCGGTGTCAGCGGTGTACATGGGGAGTGTCAGCGGTGTGCCAGCAGAGTGTCAGGGAGGTGTACCTGGGAGTGTCTGGGGGCATGCCTGGGGTGTCTGGGGTGCACTTGGAAGTGTCTGAGGTGTGCATGGGTGTCAGGAGGTGTGCCTGCCAGTGTCCGGCGGTGTGCCTGGGGAGTGTCAGCGGTGTGCCTGGGGTGGCAGAGGTATGCCTGGAATATCAGAGGTGTGCCTGGGGTGTCAGCAGTGTGCCTGGGGAATGTCAGGGGTGTGGCCTGGGGTGCCAGAGGTGTGCCTCAGGTGTGTCAGTGGGCAAGTGTTGGGGTGTGCACCAGGTGTCAGAGGTGTGCCTGGGGTGTCAGAGGTGTGCCTGGGAGAGTCAGAGGTGTTCTGGGGTGTCAGGGTGTGCCTGCAGGTGTCAGGAGGTGCGGCTGGGAGTGTCTGGGGGTGCCTGGGGTGATGGACGTGTGCCTGGGCTGAGGTGTTTCTGGGAGTGTCAGAGGTGTGCCTGGGGTGTCAGAGATGTGCAGGGAGTGTCAGTGGTGTGCCTGGGGTGTCTGAGGTGTGCCTGGGGTGTCTGGGGTGTGCCTGGGGTGTCTGGGGGTGTGCCTGGGGTGTCAGAGGTGTGCCTGGGGTGTCAGGGTGAACCAGGGAGTGTCAGAGGTGCCTGGGGTGTCAGAGGTGTGCCTGGGGTATCCGAGGTGTGCCTGGGAGTATCAGAGGTGTACCTGGGAGTGTCAGAGGTGTGCCTGGGAGTGTCAGGGGTTGCCTTGCAGTGTCAGCGGTGTGCCTGGAGTGTCAGCGGTGTGCCTGCAGAGTGTCAGAGGTGTGCCTGGAGTGTCAGGGATGTGCCTCAGAATTGTGGGGGTATGCCTGGGGAGTATCAGAGGTGTGCCTGGGAGTGTCTGCGGTGTGCCTGGGGTGTCAGAGGTGCCTGGGAGACAGAGTGTGGGGTGTCAGTGGTGTGCCTGGAGATTGTCAGGTGTGTGCCAGGGGTGTCAGGAGGTGTGCCTGGGGTGTCAGGTGTGCCTGGGGAGTGTCGGGTGTGCCTGGGAGTATCGGAGGTGTGCCTGGGGTGTCAGGAGGTGTGCCTGGGAGTGTCAGAGGTGTGCCTGGGGAGTGTCACGGTGTGCCAGGGAGTGTCAGCGGTGTAACCTGGAGTGTCAGAGGTGTACAGAGTGTCAGGATGGCAGTGTCAGGTTGTACACGAGTGTCTGGGGTGATCTTGAGTGTCAGGAGGTGTGCCTGGGGTGTCAGGAGGTGTGCCTTAGCGAGTTGTCAGATGGGCAGGTATCGGAGGTGTGCCTGGGGGTGTCAGGGTGTGCCTAGGGTGTCAGGTGTGCCCAGATGTCAGTGGTGTGCCTGGGAGTGTCGGCTGTTATTGCAGTGTCAGAGGTGTGCCTGGAGTGTCAGGGATGTGCTTACCAAGTGTCAGCGTGTGCCTGGGAGTGTCAGAGGTGTCACAAGTGTCAGAGGTACCTGGGGAGCATCAGAGAGTACCTCCAGAGTGTCAGAGGTGTACCTGGGAGTGTCTGGGGTGTATCTGGGGAGTGTCAGAGGTGTACGCAAGTGTGCAGGGGTGTCACTTGGGTGTCAGTGGTGTGCAAGTTGTCTGAGAAGAGTGTCAGGTGGTGTGCAGGTGTCAGGGGTGTGCCAGAGTTGTCAGTGGTGTGCATAGGTGTCTGGGGTTATGCCTGGGGTGTCTGGGGTGTGCCTGGGGTGTCTGGGGTGTGCATGGGTGTCAGGAGGTGTGCCTGGCGGTGTCAGCGGTGTAGCATGGGTGTCAGAAGTGCCTGGGTGCCGGTGTGCCTGGGAGTGTCAAGGTGTGCCTGGGGAGTGTAAGAGTGGCCTGGGGTGTCAGAGGGTACCTGGGGCACGTCAGAGAGTGCCTGGAGTGTCAAGGTGTGCCTGGGGAGGTCAGAGGGCAAGGGTGTCAGAGGTGTGCCTGGAGGTGTCAGAGTGTGCCTGGGTGTCAGAGGTGCAGCTGGGGAGTGTCTGGGGGTGTGCCTGGGGTGGAGGTGTGCCTGGGGTGTCAGGTGTCCCAGGGGAATGTCAGGGTGTGACTGGGGTGTCAGGAGTGTGACTGGGGTGTCGGAGGAGTAACTGGGGTGTCTGAGGGTGTGCCTGGGAGTGTCAGAGGTGTGCCTGGGATTGTCAGAGGTGTGCCTGGGAGTGTCAGAGGTGCAACTAGGAGTGTCTGAGGTGTGCCTGAGGGGTGTCTGAGGTGTGCCTGGGGAGTGTCTGGGGTGTGCCTGGGGTGTCAGAGTTGTGCCTGGGAGTGTCAGAGGTGTACCTGGGAGTGCCAGAGGTGAACCTGGGAGAGTCAGTGGTGGCAAGAGGTGTCAGAGGTGTGCCTGAGTGCCAGAGGTGTGTGGAGTCAGTGGGTGTGCCGTCAGGTGTGTGTCAGGGGTGTCAGGAGGTGCATGGGTGTCAGCAGTGTGCCTGGGAGGTGTCAGGGAGGTGGACCTGGGTGTCAGGGGTGTACCTGGAGGTGTCAGAGGAGTGCCTGGGGCATCAGAGGAGTGCCTCAGGTGTCAGAGGTGTACCTGGGAGTGTCTGAGGTGTGTCTGGGGTGTCAGAGGTGTCCTGGGGTGTCAGGGGTGTGCCTGGGAGTGTCAGTGGTGTGCCTGGGATTGTCTGAGGTGTTTCTGGGGAGTGTCAGAGGTGTACCTGGGGTGTCAGGGGTGTGCCTGGGGTGTCCTTGGTGTGCCTGGAGTGTCTGAGGTGTGCCTGAGTGTCTGAGTGTGTACAGGAGTGTCTGAGGTGTACATGGAGTGTCAGAGGTGTGCCTGGCAGTGTCAGAGGTGTGCCTGGGGTGTGTGAGGTGTGCCTGGGGAGTGTCAGAGGGTGTGCACTGGTGTAGGGGTGTAGCATGGGAGTGTCAGAGGTGCCTGGGGCGTCAGAGTGCACTCAGTGTCAAGGTGCACAGAGTGTCAGAGGTGTACCAGGTGTCAGGGGGTAGCAAGGTGTCAGAGGTGTGGCAGAGTGTCAGGAGGTGCAGCTGGAGTGTCTGAGGGGTGCCTGGAATTGATGGAGTGTAGCTGGGTGTCAGAGGTGTCCAGGGGTCAGGGGTGTGACTGGGGTGTCGGAGGTGTGGCACCAGGAGTGTCGGGAGGAGTAACTGGGAGTGTCTGGGGTGTGCCTGGGAGTGTCAGAGGTGTGCCTGGGATTGTCAGAGGTGGCCGGAGTGTCAGAGGTGCCAACTGGGGTGTCTGAGGTGTGCGCGAGGTGTCTTAGGTGTGCCAGTTGTCTGAGTTGACAGAGTGTCAGGTTGTGCCGGAGAGTGTCAGAGGTGTGCCGGTGCTTGAGGGTGAACCTGGAGTCAGTGGTGTAGCACCAGGGTGTCAGGTAGTAGTACTTGAGGGGTGTCAGGGAGGTGCTTGCAGGTGTCATGGTTGTTGGAGTGTCAGGAGGTGTTGGAGTTGTCAGGTGTGCCTGGGAGTTGTCAGGGGTGTGCCTGGGTGTCTGGGGTTTGATCTTGAGTGGTGGGGGTGTGCCGGGAGTGTCAGAGTGTGCTGGGGTGTCTCAGTGGTGTGCAAGTGTCTGAGGTGTTTTGGGGTGTCAGAGGTGCAAGTTAGTCAGGGGTGTAGCTGAGTTGTCAGGGGTGTGCCTGGGGTGGCTGGGGTGTGCCTGGGGTGTCTGGGGTGTGCAGAGTTGTCTGGGGTGTGCATGGGTGTCAGGAGTTGGTGCATGGCAGTGTCAGCCAGTGTGCCAGAGTGTCAGGTGTGTCAGGGGTGTGCCTGGGTGTCAGAGAGATACCTGGGGCGTCAGAGGGTGCCTCAGGTCACTGGGGGTGTGCAGTGTCTGAGGGTGTGTCTGGGGTGCAAGGTGTACCTGGGAGTGTCAGAGGTGTGCCTGGGGAGTGTCTGGGGTGTGCCTGGGAGTGTCGGCGGTGTGCCTGGGGAGTGTCAGAGTGTGCCTGAGGGGTGTCTGGGGTGTGACCTGGGGTGTCTGGGGTGCACCAGGGTGTCTGGGGTGTGCATGGAGTTGTCAGAGGTGCTTACAGCATCCGTGTGCCTGGGGTGTCAGCGGTGTGCCTGGGGTGTGGGGTGAGACCAGGGGTGTCAGAGAGTACCTGGGGAGTGTCAGAGGTGTGCCTGAGGGGTATCCAGGGTGTGCCTGGGAGTATCCAGGGTGTGCCTGGTGAGTGTCAGAGGTGTACCTGGGAGTGTCAGGGTGTGCCTTGGAGTGTCAGTGGTGTGCCTGGGGAGTGTCGGCGGTGTGCCTGCAGTGTCAAGGTGTGCCTGGGGTGTCAGGGGATGTGCCTGGGAGTGTCAGCGGTGTGGGAGTGTCAGAGGTGTGCCTGGAGGTGTCAGAGGTGTGCCTGGGGTGTCAGAGGTGTGCCTGGGGTGTCTGAGGTGTGCAGGGTCTGGTGTGCCTGGTGTCTGTGAGGTGTGCCTGGGGTGTCAGCGGGTGTGCCTGGGGTGTGTGGTGTGCCTGCAGTGTCAGAGGTGTGCATGGAGTTGTCTGGGGTTGGTAGCAGAGTAGTGTCAGAGTTGGCACCTGGATGTGTCTGGGGTGTGCATGGGTGTCAGGAGGTGTGACATGGGTGTCAGGGGTGTGCCTGGAGTTGTCGGGGTGTGCCTGGGGTGTGGAGGTATGCCTGGGAATTATCACGGGTGTGCTGGGGTGTCAGCGGTGTGCCTGGGGAGTGTCAGAGGGTGTGGGGTGTCAGAGGTGTGCCTGGGGAGTGTCAGTGGGTGCCAGGAGTGTCAGCGGTGTGCCTGCAGAGTGTCAGAGGTGTGCCTGGGAGTGTCTGGGGGTGTGCCAAGTGTCTGAGGTGCACCTGGAGGTGTCTGAGGTGTGCATGAGTGTCAGAGGTGTGCCTGGAAGTGTCAGCGGTGTGCATCAGAGTGTCAGCGGTGTGCCTGGGGTGGCGGGGTATGCCTGGGGATGTCAGAGGTGTGCCTAGGTGTCGGCAGGGGTGTGCCTGAGGTGTCGGAGGTGTGCCTGGGGATGCCAGGGGTGTGCCTGGGGTGTCAGTGGTGCCTGGGAGTGTTAGGGTGTGCCTGGGGTATCAGAGGTGTGCCTGGGGAGTGTCAGAGGTGTGCCTGGGAGGTCAGAGGGTGTGCCTGGGGTGTCAGAGGTGTGCCTGCTTGGTGTCTGGGTGTGCATGGGTGTCAGGGGTGTGCCTGCCAGTGTCGGCGGTGTGCCTGGGAGTGTCAGGGTGTGCCTGGGGTCATCAGGGGTGCCTGGGAGTATCGGAGAATTGCCTGGGGTGTCAGAGGTGTGCCTGGGGTGTCAGGGGTGTGCAGGTGTCAGCGGTGTGCCTGGATTGCTAGCGGTGTGCAGTGTCAGAGGTGAACCCAGGATGTCAGGGATGTGCAAGTGTCGGTGTGCAAGTGTCAGAGGTATAGCACCTGGATTGTCAGAGGTGTGCCTGAGTGTCGGTGTGGCATAGGTGTCTGAGGGTGTGCCTGGGAGTGACAAGGTGTGCCTGGGTGTCGTGGTGTGCCGAGTGTCGGGTGTGTGCCAGAGTGTCAGAGGTTCCTGGAGTGTCAGGGGTTGGCCACTGGGAGTGTCAGGTGTGCCTGGGAATTATCGGAGGTGTGCCTGTGTCAGAGGTGTACCTGGGGTGTCAGAGGTGTGCCTGGGGTGTCAGAGTGTGCCTGGGGAGTGTCAGAGGTGTGCCTGGGCGTTTCAGAGAGTACCTGGGGAGTGTCAGGAGGTGTGCCTGGGTTGGTCAGGTGTGCCTGGGGTGTGGGGAGGTGCAGACGTCAGAGGTAGCACTCGGGTGTCAGAGGTGTGCCTGAGGTGTCTCAGGGTGTTGTCTGGGGTGTCAGGTTGGTGCACCTGAGTTGTCAGAGTTGGACCGGGGTGTCCAGAGTGCAAGTAGTGTCAGGAGGTGTGCCTGGGAATTATCCAGGGTGTGACCTGGGAGTGTATCAGGAGGTGTACCTGGGGTGTCAGGAGGTGTACCTGGGGTGTCAGGTGTGCCTGGAGTGTCAGGGGTGTGCCTTGGAGTGTCAGGGGTGTGCCTGGGAGTGTCAGCGGTGTGCCTGGAGTGTCAGAGTGTGCCTGGGGAGTGTCGGGGATGTGCCTGGGAGTGTCAGCGGTGTGCCTGGGAGTGTCTGAGGTGTGCAGTGTCAGAGGTGTGCCTGGAGTGTCAGGTGTAGAGTGTCTGGGGGTGTGGCTGGGGTGTCTGGGGTGTGGCAGTGTCTCAGGGGTGCATGGCAGTGTCAGAGGTGTGCATGGGAGTGTCAGAGGTGTGCCTGCAGGTGTCAGGAGGTGTGCCTGGGGGTGTTTGGGGTGTGCCTGGGGTGTCTGAGGGGTGCTTGGAGTGTCTGAGGTGTGCATGGAGTGTCAGAGGTGTGCCTGCCGGTGTCAGGGGGTGTGCCTGGGAGTGTCAGAGGTGTGCCTGGGGAGTGTCAGGGGTATGCCTGGGAATATCAGAGGTGTGCCTGGGTGTGGTGTGCCTGGGGAATGTCAGAGATGTGCCTGGGGTGTCAGAGGTGTGCAAGTGTCAGTGGGTGCCAGTGTTGGGGAGTGTGCATGAGTGTCAGGGTGTGCAAGGTGTCAGAGGTGTGCCTGGAGTCAGAGGTGTTCTGGGAGTGTCAGAGGTGTGCCTGGGGTGTCTGGAGGTGCCTGGGGTGTCAGAGGTGTGCCTGGGGTGGACGTGTGCCTAGGTGTCAGCGGTGTGCCAGGGGATGTCAGGGGTGTGACTGGGGGTGTCTGAGGTGTGGCACGGGAGTGTCAGGGGAGTGACTGGGGTGTCTGAGGTGTTCCTGGGGTGTCAGAGGTGTGCCTGGGATTATCAGAGGTGTGCCTGGGGTGTCAGAGGATTGCGTGGGAGTGTCTGAGGTGTGCACCTGGTGTCTGGAGGTGTGCCTGGGGTGTGCAGTGTGCAAGTGTCAGGTTGTGCACCAGGGTGTCAGGGTTGGTAGCAAGTGCCTTGGAGGTGTGACCTGGAGTCAGTGGTGTGCATGGGAGTGTCAGGGGTGTGCCAGGGGTGTCATGGGGTGCCTGGGGTGTCGGCAGTGTGGCTGAGTGTCAGGGAGGTGTGGCAGGTCAGTCAGGTGTGCCTGGGGTGTCAGGAGTGCCTGGGACGTCAGGTGCCTGGGGTGTCAGAGGTGGCCTGGGGTGTCTGAGGGGTGCCATCTGGGTGTCAGGTGTGCATGTGGGTGTCAGAGGTGTATGGGTGTCAGTGATGTGTGCCTGGGGGTGTCTGAGGGTGTTTCTGAGTGTCAGGTGTGCCTGGGAGTGTCAGAGATGTGCCTGGGGAGTGTCAGTGGTGTGCCTGGGGGTGTCTGGGGTAGCAAGTGTCAGAGTTAGGTGTCTGAGGGTGTCAGAGTGTCAGGTGTGCAGGTGTCAGAGGTGAGACCAGGGAGTGTCAGAGGGTGAACCAGGGGAGTGTCAGAGGTGTGCCTGGGGTATCGGAGGTGTGCCTGGGAGTGTGGAGGTGTGCCTGGGTGTCAGAGGTGTGCCTGGGGAGAGTCAAGGTGTGCCTGGGGAGTGTCAGAGGTGTGCCTGGGGGTGTCAGAGGTGTACCAGGGAATGTCAGTGGTGCACTGGGGAGTGTCAGAGGTGTGCCTGGGGAGTATCAGAGGTTGCAAAGTGTCAGAGGTGTACCTGGGGAGTGTGAGATGTGCAAGTGTCTTAGGTGTGCCTGGGGAGTGTCAGAGGTGTGCCTGGGGAGTGTCGGAGGTGTGCCTGGGGAGCGTCAAGGGTTCCTGGGAGTGTCAGGAGGTTGCTGCAGTGGAGTGTCAGTGGTGTGCCTGGAGTGTCAGAGGTGTGCCTGGGGTGTCATTGGTGTGCCTGGTGTCAGCGGTGTGCCTGGCAGCGTCAGAGGTGTGCCTGGGAGTGTCAGAGGGTGTGCCTGGGGAGTGTCAGAGGAGTACCTGGGAGTGTCAAAGGGTACCTGGGAGTGTCAGAGGTGTACCTGGTAGTGTCAGTGGTGTGCCTGGAAGTGTCAGAGGTGGCCTGGGAGTGTCATTGGTGTGCCTGGGTGTGTGTCAGAGTGTGCCTGGAAGTGTCAGAGGTGTGACCTGGGGAGTATCAGAGGTGTGCACGGAGTGTCAGGGGTGTGCCTGGGAGTGTCAGGTGTGACTGGGGTGTCAGGAGGTGTGACTGGGGTGTCAGAGGTGTGCCTGGGAGTGTCAGAGGAGTGCCTGGGGTGTCAGAGGGTACCTGGGAGTATCAGAGGGAGTGCCTGGGAGGTCAAGGAGCACCTGGGAGTGTCAGGAGGTGTGCCTGGTAGTGTCAGTGGTGTGCCTGGGGTGACAGAGGTGTGCCTGGGAGTATCACTCGTGTGCAGGAGTGTCAGAGGTGTACCTGGGAGTGTCAGAGGTGTGCCTGGGGAGTATCAGAGGTGTGCCTGGGGTGTCAGGGGTGTGCCTGGCAGTGTCAGGGGTACTGCAGGGGTGTCGGAGGTGTGGCACAGGGTGTCAGAGGGTGTGCCTGGGGGTGTCAGAGGTGTGCCTGGGGATGTCAGAGTGTGCCTGGGGTATCAGAGGTGTCCAGAGTGTCAGAGTGTGCAAGTTGTCAGAGGTGTGCATAGGTGTCAAGAGACTTAGCAGGGTGTCTGAGGTGTGCCTGGGTGTCTCAGGGATGTGCCTGGGGTGTAGGGGAGGTGTCAGGTTGTGCCTGGTAGGTGTCAAGGTGTGCCTGGGTGCCAGAGGTGTACCTGGGGTGTCAGTGGTGTGCTGAAGGTGTCAGGTGTGTGCCAGGGGTGTCACAGGGGTGCCTGGGGTGTCAGCGGTGTGCCTGGGGAGTGTCAGATGTGTGCCTGGGAGTGTCCAGGGTGTGCCTGGGGGTGTATGGGGTGTGCCTGGGGTGTCAGGTGTGTACCAGGGGTGTCAGAGGTGTGCCTGGGAGGCAGGGGTGAACCAGAGTGTCAGAGGGGTGCGAGTGTCAGAGTGCAGGTGTCAGGAGGTGTGCCTGGAGTGTCAGGAGGTGTGACTGGGTGTCAGAGGTGTGCCTGGGGTGTCTGAGGGGTGTGCCGGAGAGTGTCAGGGTGTGCCTGGGATTATCTGGGGTGTGCCTGGGGATGTCAGTGGTGTGCCTGGGTGTCAGGAGGTGTGCCTGGGGTGTCTGAGGTGTGGGGGTGGAGGTGCCTGGGGGTGTCAGAGTTGTACCTGGGAGTGTCAGAGATGTAACTGGGGAGTGTCAGTGGTGTACCTGGTTGTGTCAGAGTTGTACATGGGGAGTGTCTGGGGTGTGCCTGGGGTTTCAGAGGTGTGCCTGGGGTGTCTGAGGGTGTGCCTTGGGTGTCGGTGGTGTGCCTGGGGTGTCAGAGGTGTGCCAGTGTCAGAGGTGTGCCTGGGAGTGTCAGAGGTGTGCCAGGGGGTGTCTGGGGTGTGCCTGGGGTGACAGAGTGAACCAGGGTGTCAGAGGAGTGCCTGGGGTGTCAGAGGTGTGCCTTCAGGTTTCGGAGGTGTACCTGGGAGTATCAGGGGTGTGCCTTTGGGTTTCAGATGTGTGCCGTAGGTATCAGTGGTGTGCCTGGGGAGTGTCAGGGGTGTGCCTGGGTGTGTGCAGGTGTGAACTGGGGAGTGTCAGAGGTGTGCTTGGGGAGTGTCAGAGGGTGAACCTGGGAGTGTCAGGGGTGCACCTGGGGGTGTCATGGGGGTAACTGGGAGTGTCAGGGGTGTATCTGGGGGTGTCAGAGGTGTAACTAGGAGTGTCGGATCTGTAACTGGGATGTCTTAGGTGTGCCTGGGGGTTTCAGAGGTGCAAGTGTCAGAGGGTGCAGGGGTGTCAGAGGTGGCGGGAGTGTCTGAGGTGTACCTGAGTGTCAGGGGTGTTCCTGGGAGTGTCAGGTGTAACTGAGTGTCAGGGGGTGTGACTGAGAGTGTCAGAGGTGTACGCAAGTGTCAGAGGTGTGCCTGGGAGTGTCTGAGGTGTGCCTGGGAGTGTCAGGAGGTGTACCTGGGATTGTCTGAGTGTGCCTGGGATCAGTGGTGTGCCTGGGGTGTGAGAGGTGTGCTGGGGAGTGTCAGAGGTGTGCCTGGGAGTGTCAGAGGGTGTGCTTGGGGAGTGGCGGTGAACCAGAGAGTGTCAGAGGTACCTCAGGGTGTGAGAGGTGTGCCTGGGGAGTATCGGAGGTGTACCTGGGGAGTGTCAGGTGTATCTGGGGTGTCAGAGGTTTGCCTGGGTGTATCAGAGGTTAGCAAGTGTCAGGAGGTGTGTGGGTGTCAGGAGGTGTGCCTGGGTGTTAGAGGTGTGCCTGGGGTGTCAGGGAATGCCTGGAGGTTAGGTGTGTAAGCAGGGAGTGTTTGAGGTGTAACTGGGAGTGTCGGATGTGTGAGTGGGAGTGTCGGACTTGAAGTGGGGGTGTCTGAGGTGTGCCTGGGGTGTCAGAGGTGTGCCTGGGGTGTCTGCGTGTGCCTGGGGTGTCTGGGGTTTACCTGGGGAGTGTCAGAGGAGTACCAGGGGAGTGTCAGAGGTGTGCCTGGGAGTGTCTGGGGTATGCCTGGGGAGTGTCAGGGTGTGCCTGGGGTGTCAGAGTGTGGCACAAGTGTCAGGGTGTGACTGGTGTCAGGGTGTGCCTGGGGGTGTCAGAGGTGTGCAAGTGTCTGGGGTGTGCCTAGGTGTCAGGTGTGCCTGGTTGTCTGGGGTGTGCCGAATGTCAGTGGTGTGCCTGGTGTCAGAGGTGTACCAGAGTCTCTGAGGTGTTCCTGGGTCTGGCAGAAGTGAACCAGGGGTGTCAGAGGAGTACCTGGGGTGTCAGAGGTGTGCCTGGGAGTTTCGGAGGTGTGCCTGGGAGTGTCATTTGTGCCTGGGAGTCAGGTGGTGTACCAGGGGTGTCAGACGAGTGCCTGGGAATGGCAGAGTTGTGCCTAGTGTCAGAGATGTGACTGGGAGTGTCAGTGGTGTGGTAGTTTCGGAGGTGTGCCTGGGGTATCGGAGGTGTGCCTTTGGAGTGTCAGATGTGTGCCTTGGAGTATCAGAGGTGTGCCTGGAGTGTCAGAGGTGTGCCTGGGTGTGTCAGGGGTGTGACTAAGTGTCAGAGGGTGTGCCTGGAGTGTCAGAGGGTGAACCTGGGAGTGTCAGGGGTGCACCTGGGAGTGTCATGGGTGTGACTGGAGTGTCAGGGGTGTGGCACAAGTGTCAGGTGTAACTGGGGTGTCAGGCTGTAACTGGGGTGTCTGGGGTGTGCCTGGGGTGTCAGAGGTGTGCATGGGGAGTGTCTGGGGTGTGCCTGGGGTGTCAGGAGGTGTGCCTGGGATTTGTCTGAGGGTGTGCCTGGGGATGTCAGTGGTGTGCCTGGGGTGTGTGAGGTGTACCTGGGTGTCAGAGGTGCACCTGGGGTGTCGGAGGTGTGCTTGGGGTGGCAGAGGTGAACCAGAGGTGTGAGGAGGTGCCTGGGGTGTGAGAGGTGTGCCTGGGGGTATCGGGTGTGCCTGGGAGTATCGAGTGTGCCAGTGTCAGAGGTTTACCTGGGTGTATCAGAGGTGTGCCCGAGTGTCAGAGGTGTGACCTGGGAGTGTCAGAGCTGTACCTGGGATTGTCAGGGCTGCACCTGGGAGTGTCAGGGGTGTAACTGGGGGTGTCAGAGGTGTAGTGGGATTGTCGGAGGTTTGACTGGGAGTGTCGGAGGTGTAACTGGGAGTGTCTGGGGTGTGCCTGGAAGTGTCTGAGGTGTGCCTGGGATAATCAGAAGTGTGCCTGGGAGTGTCATAGGTGTGCCTGGGGCATCAGGGGTGTAACTGGGAGTGTCGGAGGTGTGACTAGGTGTCAGGTGTGCCTGGAGTGTCAAGGTGTGCCTGGGGTGTCAGGAGTGTGCCTAGGGTGTCAGTGGTGTGACACTAGAGTGTCAAGGGGTTTAGCTGGGAGTGTCGGAGATGTAACTGGGAGTGTCGGAGGTGTAACTGGGGAATGTCTTGGGTGTGCCTGGAGTGTCAGAGGTGTATCTGGGAGTGTCAGAGGTGAACATGGGAGTGTCAGAGGTGTACCAGGGGAGTGTCAGAGGTGTGCCTGGAGTGTCAGAGGTGTGCCTGGAGTGTCAGGGGTATGCCTGGGAGTGTGTCAGGGGGTGTGGCAAGTGTCGGAGGTGTAACTGGGAGTGTCAGGTGTGGCTGCGAGTGTCGGGCTGTGCCTGGGGTGTCAGAGTGTGTCTGGGGTGTGCCTGGGGTGTCAGAGGTGTGACTGGGTGTCAGAGGAGTACCTGGGAGTGTCAGAGGTGTAGCTGGGAGTGTCTGAGGTGTGCCTGGGGAGTGTCTGAGAGTGTGCCTGGGGAGTGTCAGAGGGAGCCATGGGTGTAAGGGTGTGCCTGGGGTGTCAGGGGTGTGCCTGGGGTGTCTGGGTGTTGCCTGGGGTGCCAGAGGTGTGCCTGGAGTGTCATTGGTGTGCCTAGGGTGTCAGGTGTGTGCAGAGTGTCAAAGGGTACATGGTGTCAGAGTTGTGCCTGAGTGTCAGAGGTGTGCCTGGGAGTGCCAGTGGTTTGCCTGGTAGTGTCAGGGTGTGCCTGGGGTGTCTGGGTGTGCCTGGGGTGTCGAGGTGTGCCTGGGGAGTGTCTGGTGTGCCTGGGGTGTCAGGTGGTTTTGCCTGGGGAGTGTCAGAGGGTGGCCTGGGAGTGGCAGAAGTGAACCAGGAGTGTCAGAGGGTACCTGGGAGTGTCATAGGTGTACCTGGGGTTTCGGAGGTGTGCCTGGGTATCGGAGGTTGCAGCGTGTCAGGGGTGTAACTGGGGTGTCAGAGGTGGCCTGGGAGTGTCTGAGGTGTGCCTCGGGTGTCAGTGGTGTACCTGGATGTGTAGAGGTGTACCTGGGAGTGTGTCATGGGTGTGCAGGATTGTCAGGGGTGTAGCTGGGAGTGTCAGGGGTGCAACAGTGGGAATTAGCGGAGGTGCTTGGCAGGAGTGTCGGAGGTGTAACTGGAGTGTCTTAAGTGTGCCTGGGAATTGTCAGAGGTGTACCTGGAAGTGTCAGAGGTGAGCCAGGGAGTGTCAGAGGTGTACCAGGGAGTGTCAGAGCTGTACTGGGGTGTCAGAGGTGAACGAGGGAGTGTCAGAGGTGTGCCTGGGGTGTCAGAGGTGTAGCTGGGAGTGTTAGAGGTGTGCCTGGGGTGTGGGGGTATAGCTGGGGTGTCTGAGGTGTTCCTGGGGTGGCAGAGTGAGCCAGGGGTGTCAGTGGGTACCTGGGGTGTCAGAGGTGTGCCCGGGAATTTCGGGAGGTGTACCTGGGAGTATCAGAGTTTGCCATTGGTGTCAGAGGTGTGCCTGGGGTGTCAGAGGTGTACCCTGGGATTGTCAGAGGTGTGCCTGGGTGTGTCAGGGTGTAACTGGGAGTGTCAGAGGTGTACCTGGGAGTGTCAGAGGTGTGCCTGGGTGTTGGGATTGTAACTGGGAGTGTCAGAGGTGTGCCTAGTGTCTGGGGTGCACCTCGTAGTGTCAGTGGTGTGCCTGGAAGTGTAAGAGGGGTGTGCCTGGGGTGTCATGGGTGTACCAGGAGTGTCAGGGGTGTAACTGGGAGTGTCTCAGGTGTACCTGGGAGTGTGAGGAAGGTGTGCCTGGGAGTGTCAGGGGTATGCCTGGGAGTGTCAGAGGTGTACCTGGGAGTGTTAGGGAGTTTCCTGGGGAGTGTCAGAGGTGTACCGGGAATGTCAGAGGTGTGCCTGGGAGTGTCAGATGTGAACCAGGGAGTGTCAGAGGGTGTACCTGGGAGTGTCAGAGGAGGTGTCCTGGGCGTGTCAGAGGTGTGCCTGGGAGTGTTGGAGGTGTGCCTGGGAGTGTCAGGGGTATGCCTGGGAGTGTTAGGTGTGCAACTGGGAGTGTTTAGGTGTAACTGGGAGTGTCGGAGGTGTAACTGGGAGTGTCGGAGCTCTGACTGGAGTGTCTGACGCTGGGAGTGTCAGAAGTGTGCACATGGGAGTGTCTCAGAGTGTGCCTGGGAGTGTCTGAGGGTTTGCCTGGGAGTGTCAGGGGTACCAGGGAGTGTCAGAGGGAGTACCTGGCAGTGTCAGGGGTTGCCTGGGAGTGGAGGGTGTGCCTGGGGTGTCGGGGTGTACCTGGGAGTGTCAGGGGTGGACCTAGGAGGTGTCAGCGGTGTAGCTGGGAGTGTCAAGGTTTTAACTGAGGAAGTGTCGGAGGTGTAACAGGAGTGTCGGAGGTGTGGTTGGGAATGTCTTGGGTGTGCCTGGGAGTGTCAGAGGTGTGCCTAGTGTCAGAGTGTACCGGGGTGTCAGAGGTGTGCCTCAGTGTTAGAGGTGTGCCGGGGTGTCAGGGATATACCTGGGAGTGTTGGGTGTGTAACTGGGAGTGTTTGAGGTGTAACTGGGAGTATCAAGGTGCACCTGGAAGTGTCAAAGGTGTACCTGGGGAGTGTCAGAGGTGGACCTAGGGTGTCAGCAGTGTAACTGGGGAGTGTCAAGGGTTTTAACTGGGAGTGTCAGGTGTAACTGGGGTGTCGGAGGTGTGGTTGGAATGTCTTGGGGTGTACCTGGAAGTGTCAGAGGTGTGCCTGGGAGTGTCAGAGGTGAACCTGGGGTGTCAGAGGGTGTGCCAGGGGAGTGTCAGAGGTGTGCCTGGGAGTGTCAGAGGTGTGCCTGGGAGTGTCAGAGGTGTACCTGGGGTGTCAGGGTGGAGCCTGGGGAGTTTCAGAGGTGCAGGGTGTCAGAGGTGTGCCTGGGGTGTCAGAGGTGTGTACCTGGGAGTGTCAGAGGTGTGCCTGGGAGTGTCTGAGGTGTGCCACTGGGAGGTGTCGGGTGGTGTGCCTGGGAGTGTCAGAGGTGTGCCTGGAAGTGTTTGAGGTGTGCCTGGGGGTGTCAGGTGGTGTGCCTGGGAGTGTCAGAGGTGTGCCTGGGGTGTAGAGGTGTACCTGGGAGTGTCAGAGGTGTGCCTGGGGAGTGTCAGAGGTGTGCCTGGGGGTGTCAGAGGTGTGCCTGGGGTGTCAGAGAGTGCCAGGGGTGTCTGAGGTGTGCCTGGGTGTGTGAAAGTGTACTTGGAGTGTCAGGTGTTCAGAGTGTCAGAGGGGTACCTGGGGTGTGGCAGGTTACACCTGGGAGTGTCAGAGATGTACCTGGGGTGTGGTGGTGTGCCTGGTAGTGTCAGGGGTGTGCATGGGGTGTCTGGGGTGTGCCTGGGAGTGTCAGGGGTGTGCCTGGGAGTGTGGTGTACCTGGGGTGTCAGGTGGTGTGCCTGGGGAGTGTCAGGGTGTGCCTGGGAGTGTCAGAGGTGTACATGGGAGTGTCAGAGGTGTACCAGGGTGTGGGGTGCCTGGGGTGGTAGAAGTGAACCTTGGGGTGTCAGAGGTGCCTGGGGTGTCAGGGGTGTGCCTGGGAATTATCGGAGGTGTACCTGGGGTGTCGGAGGTTTACCTTTGAGTGTCAGAGGTGTGCCTGGGAGTATCAAGGTGTGCCTGGGGTGTGAGAGTTGTACCTGGGTGTGTCAGGGGTGTAACTGGGGGTCTCAGAGGTGTGCCTGGGAGTGTCAGGGTGAACCTGGGAGTGTCAGGGGGTGCCTGGGAGTGTCACAGTGTAACTGGGAGTGTCAGGGGTGTAACTGGGAGTGTCAGTGTGCCTGGGGTGTCAGAGGTGTGCCTGGGGTGTCAGAGGTGTTCCTGGGGTGTCTGAGGTGTGCCTGGGAGTGTCTGGGGTTTACCTGGGGTGTCAGGGGTTTTACCTGGGGTGTCAGAGGAGTGCCAGGGAGTGTTAGAGGTGTACCTGGGGTGTCTGGGGTGTGCCTGGGAGTGTCAGGGTGTGACTGGGAGTGTCAGGGGTGTGCCTAGGGTCTTGGGGTGTGCCTGGGGTGTCAGAGGTGTGCCTGGGGTGTCAGAGGTGTGCCTCAGGTGTTAGAGGTGTGCCTGGGGTGTCAGGATATACCTGGGAGTGTTAGGTGTGTAACTGGGAGTGTTTGAGGTGTAACTGGGAGTATCAAAGGTGTACCTGGAAGTGTCAAGGTGTACCTGGGAGTGTCAGGGGTGGACCTAGGTGTCAGCGGTGTGGCTGGTGTCGTTTAACTGGGAGTGTCGGAGGTGTGACTTGAAGTGTCGGAGGTGTATTGAGGAATGTCTTAGGTGTGCCTGGGGTGTCAGGAGTGTACCTGGGAGTGTCAGAGGTGTGCCTGGGAGTGTCAGAGGTGAACCTGGGAGTGTCAGAGGTGTACCAGGGGTGTCAGAGGTGTGCCTGGGAGTGTCAGAGGTGTGCCTGGGGTGTCAGGGTGTGCCTGGGGAGTGTCTGAGGTGTACCTGGGGAGTGTCGGTGGTGTACCTGAGGTGTCAGAGGTGTACCTGGAAGTGTCTGAGGTGTGCCTGGGAGTGTCAGGTGTGTACCTGGGGTGTCAGAGGTGTGCCTGGGGAGTGTCAGAGGGTGTGCCTGGGGTGTCAGAGGTGTGCCTGGGAGTGTCAGAGGTGTACCTGGGGAGTGTCAGAGGTGTACCTGGGGAGTGTCAGGGGTGTGCCAGGGGTGTCTGAGGTGTGCCTGGGTGTGGCAGAGTGTGGGGTGTCAGGTGTGTACCAGAGGTGTCAGAGGGGTGCCTGGGGTGTCAGGTTGCACCTGGGGAGTGTCAGAGTGTACCTGGGGTGTCAGTGGGGTGTACCTGGTGGTGTCGGAGGTGTACATGGGGAGTGTCTGGGGAGGTGTGCCTGGGGAGTGTCAGAGGTGTGCCTGGGGTGTCAGAGGTGTGCCTGGGAGTGTCAGGGGTGTGCCTGGGAGTGTCAGGAGTGTGCCTGGGGTGTCAGAGGTGTGCATGGGGTGTCAGAGGTGTGCCTGGGAGTGTCAGAGGTGTGCCTGGGAGTGTCAGAGGTGAACCTGGGGTGTCAGAGGTGTGCAGGGGAGTGTCAGGGAGGTACCTGGGAGTGTCAGGAGGTGTACCTGGGAGTGTCAGAGGTGTGCCTGGGGTGTCTGAGGTGTGCCTGGGGTGTCAGGTGGTGTGCCTGGGGAGTGTCAGAGGTGTGCCTGGAAGTGTTTGAGGGTGTGCACTGGTGTCAGGTGGTGTGCCTGGGAGTGTCAGAGGTGTGCCTGGGGTGTCAGAGGTGTGCCTGGGAGTGTCAGGGGTGTGCCTGGGAGTGTCAGAGGTGTGCCTGGGGTGTCAGAGGTGTGCCTGGGGTGTCAGAGGTGTGCCAGGGGTGTCTGAGGTGTGCCTGGGTGTGGCAGAAGTGTGCTTGGGAGTGTCAGGTGTGTGACCAGAGTGTCAGAGGGTGCCTGGGGAGTGTCAGGGTTGCACCTGGGAGTGTCAGAGATGTACCTGGGTGTCAGTGGTGTGCCTGGTAGTGTCAGAGGTGTACATGGGGTGTCTGAGGTGTACCTGGGTGTCAGAGACCTGGGGAGTGTCTGTGGTGTGCCTGGGGTGTCAGGTGGTGTACCTGGGTGTCAGAGGTGTGCCTGGGAGTGTCAGAGGTGTGACATGGAGTGTCAGAGGTGTACCAGGGAGTGTCTGAGGTGTGCCTGGGGTGGTAGAAGTGAACCAGGGGAGTGTCAGAGGAGTGCCTGGGGTGTCAGAGGTGTACCTGGGAGTATCGGAGGGTGTACCTGGGAGTATCGGAGGTTTGCCTTTGGTGCAGAGGTGTACCTGGAAGTATCAGAGGTGTGCCTGGGAGTGTCAGAGGTGTGCCTGGGTGTGTCAGGGGTGGCTGGGGTCTCAGAGGTCCTGGGAGTGTCAGGGTGAACCTGGGAGTGTCAGGGGGTGCACCTGGGAGTGTCACAGGTGTAGCTGGGAGTGTCAGGGGTGTAACTGGGAGTGTCGGAGGTGTGCCTGGGGAGTGTCAGAGGTGTACCTGGGAGTGTCAGAGGTGTTCCTGGGAGTGTCTGGGTGTGCCTGGGGTGTCTGAGTATTCCTGGGAGTGTCTGAGGTTTACCTGGGAGTGTCAGAGGGTACCAGGGAGTGTCAGAGGTGTGCCTGGGAGTGTCTGGGGTATGCCTGGGAGTGTCAAGGGTGTAACTGGGGAGTTCAGGGTGTGCCTGGGAGTGTCAGAGGTGTGCCTGGGAGTGTCTGAGGTGTGCCTGGGGAGTGTCAGAGGTGTGCCTGGGATTGTCTGAGTGTGCATGGGAATGTCAGTGGTGTGCCTGGGAGTGTCAGAGGTGTGCCTGGGGAGTGTCAGAGGTGTGCCTGGGGTGTCAGAGGTGTGCTTGGGAGTGGCAGGGGTGAACCAGGAAGTGTCAGAGGAGTACCTGGGGTGTGAAAGGTGTGCCTGGGGTATCGGAGGTGTACCTGGGGAGTATCGAAGGTGTACCTGGGAGTGTCAGAGGTGTGCCTGGGTGTATAAAGGTGTACCTGGGAGTGTCAGAGGTGCCTGGGAGTGTCAGAGGTGTACCTGGGAGTGTACGGCGCTGCACCTGGGAGTGTCAGGGGTGTGACTGGGAGTGTCAGGTGTAACTGAGAGTGTCAGAGTGTAACTGGGTGTCGGAGATTAGCAGGGTTGTCTTAGGTGCCTGGAAGTGCCAGGGGTACCTGGGAGTATCAGAGGTGTGCCTGGGAGTGTCATAGGTGTACCTTTGAGCGTCGGTGTAACAGTGTCAAGGTGTACCTGGGAGTGACAGGGGTGGCCTGGAAGTGTCAAGGTGTGCCTGGGAGTGTCAGGGGTGGACCTGGAGTGTCCAGCGTGTAACTGGGAGTGTCGGGGTTTAACTGGGAGTGTCGGAGGTGTGAACTGGGAGTGTCAGGTGTAGTGGGAATGTCTTAGGTGTACCTGGGGTGTCAGAGGGTGTACTGGGAGTGTCAGAGGTGAACCTGGGGTGTCAGAGGTGTACCAGGGAGCGTCAGGGCTGTACCTGGGAGTGTCAGAGGTGAACCAGGGTGTCAGAGGTGGCTCTGGGTGTCAGAGGTGTGCCTCGGAGTGTTAGAGGTGTGCCTGGGGTGTCAGGGATACCTGGGGTGTTAAGGTGCTGGGGAGTGTTTGAGGTGTAACTGGGGTGTCGGAGGTGTAACTGGGAGTGTCGTAGCTGTAACTGGGAGTGTCTGACGTGTACCTGGGGTGTGAGAGGAGTACCAGGGAGTGTCAGAGGAGTACCTGGGAGTGTCTGAGGTATACCTGGGGTGTGGGGTGCTGGGAGTGTCAGGGAGTGTAACTGGGAGTGTCAGGGTGTAACTGGAGTGTCAGAGGGGGACCTGGGAGTGTCAGAGGTGTACCTGGGAGTGTCTGGGAGGTGTGCCTGGGAGTGTCAGAGGTGTACCTGGGATTGTCTGACGTGTACCAGGAATGTCAGTGGTGTGCCTGGGGAGTGTGGGGTGCATAGTGTCAGAGGTGTGCCTGGAGTGTCAGAGGTGTACTTGGGAGTGGCAGAGGTGAACCAGGAGGTGTGTCAGAGGAGTACCTGGGAGTGTGAAAGGTGTACCTGGGAGCATCGGAGGTGCTGGGGTATCGAAGGTGTACCTGGGAGTATCAGAGGTGTACCTGGGTGTATCAGGGTGTGCCTGGGAGTGTCAGAGGTGTACCTGGGGTGTCATAGGTGTGCCTGGGGTGTCAGGGGTTGCACCTGGGAGTGTCAGGCGTGTCTGGGAGTGTCAGGGTGTAACTGGGGTGTCGGAGGTGTATCTGGGAGTGTCGGAGGTGTAACTGAGTGTGGGTGTACCTGGAAGTGTCAGAGGTGTACCTGGGAGTATCAGAGGTGTGCCTGGGGGTGTCATAGGTGTACCTTTGAGCGTCAGGGGTGTAACTGGAAGTGTCAAGGTGTGCCTGGGAGTGTCAGGGGTGGACCTAGGAGTGTCAGCAGGTGTAACTGGGAGTGTCAAGGGTTTAACTGGGGAGTGTCAGAGTGTAACTGGGAGTGTCGGAGGTGTAGTGGGAATGTCTTAGGTGTACCTGGGAGTGTCAGAGGTGTACCTGGGAGTGTCAGAGGTGAACCTGGAGTGTCAGAGGTGTACCAGGGAGTGTCAGGCTGTACCTGGGAGTGTCAGAGGTGAACCAGGGAGTGTCAGAGGTGTGCCTGGGAGTGTCAGCGGTGTACCTGGGAGTGTCAGAGGTGTACCTGGGATGTCAGAGGTGTACCTGGGAGTGTCAGTGGTGTACCTGGTAGTGTCAGAGGTGTATATGGGGAGTGTCTGTGGTGTGCCTGGGGTGTCAGGTGGTGTACCTGGGAGTGTCAGAGGTGTGCCTGGGAGTGTCAGAGAGTGCCAGGGGAGTGTCAGAGGGAGTACCTGGGGAGTGTCTGGGGTATACCTGGGAGTGTCAAGTGTACCTGGGAGTGTCACAGGTGTAACTGGGAGTGTCAGAGTGCTGGGGAGTGTCAGAGGTGTACCTGGGGTGTCAGAGGTGTACCTGGGAGTGTCTGAGGTGTGTCTGGGAGTGTCAGAGGGTGTACCTGGGATTGTCTGACGTGTACCAGGGAATGTCATGGTGTGCCTGGGTGTCAGAGGTGTGCCTGGGGAGTGTCAGAGGTGTACCTGGGGAGTGTCAGAGGTTGACCTGGGGAGTGTGAAAGGTGTGCCTGGGAGTATCGGAGGTGTGCCTGGGGTATCGAGGGTGTGCCTGGGGAGTGTCAGAGGTGGCCTGGGTGTATCAGAGGTGCCTGGGAGTGTCAGAGGTGTGCCTGGGGAGTGTCAGAGGTGGCCTGGGAGTGTCAGGGCTGCACCTGGGAGTGTCAGGGGTGTAACTGGGAGTGTCAGGGGTGTAACTGGGAGTGTCAGGGAGGTGTAACTGGGAGTGTCGGAGGTGTAGCTGGGAGTGTCTGAGGTGTGCCTGGAAGTGTCAGAGGTGTGCCTGGGAGTATCAGAGGTGTATGGGAGTGTCATAAGTGTGGCCTGGGAGCGTCAAGGGTGTGCCTGGGAGTGTCAGAGGGTGTTCCTGGGAGTGTCTGAGGGTGTGCCTGGGGTGTCTGGGGTTTACCTGGGAGTGTCTGAGGGTTTACCTGGGAGTGTCAGAGGGTACCAGGAGTGTTAGAGGTGTACCTGGGAGTGTCTGGGAGGTATACCTGGGGTGTCAGGGTGTAACTGGGAGTGTCAGGGGTGTACCTGGGAGTGTCAGAGGTGTGCCTGGGAGTGTCTGAGGTGTACCTGGGGTGTCAGAGGTGTGCCTCGGTGTTAGAGTGTACCTGGGAGTGTCAGGGATATGCCTGGGAGTGTTGGGTGTGTAGCTGGGGAGTGTTGAGGTGTAACTGGGAGTATCAAGGTGTACCTGGAAGTGTCAAGGTGTGCCTGGGAGTGTCAGGTGGACCTAGGAGTGTCAGCAGTGTAACCGGAGTGTCAAGGGTTTCACTGGGGAGTGTCGGAGGTGTAACTGGGAGTGTCGGAGGTGTAATTGGGAATGTCTTGGGGTGTACCCTGACACTCCCAGGTACATGACACCAGGCTCTACTGCTCCACAGTTACAGTTACTAACTTGCTCTGTATCTGACACTCCCAGGTGCACCTCTAACCTCCGGTGCCTCTGAACTCCAGGTGCCTGAACACTCCAGGCCACCTCTGAGCACTCCCAGGTACCTGACACTCCAGTTACACCCTTGGCCTCCCAGGTATATCAGACACTCCCAGGTGCACCTCTAACACTCCTGGTGCTCCTCTGACTGCAGGTGAAGCCTCAGACACTCCCAGGCCAAACCTCAGACACTCCCAATTTGCCTCAGACCTCCAGGAACACCTGACACTCCCAAATCCTGACGCTCCCAGGCCACTATGTTGCTCCATGTACACCTCTGATACTCCCAGGTGTTGCAAACACCAGCCCAGTTACCTCCGACACTCAGTGCCTCCGACACTTGATTACCTGTTGCTCCCAGACCCTGACGCCAGGTGCCCAGCCTGAGCACTCCCAGGTGCCCAGGCCTCTGCCTCTGTTGCTCCCAGGCTCGTCCTCCCTGGAGTGCGCACTCCGACTTTGGGTGCACCTTTCACCTCTGACACTCCAGACACACTCCCAGGCCACCTCCAGACCATGTTGTCCTGGTGCATCAGACATAATCTGGTGCATATCTGTACTCAGATGCACACTCAGACGCTCCCAGGTGCACCTCTGTTTCTCCCAGGTGCCTCAGTTACTCAGACTCCAGATTGCTCCTCTGAGCACTCCTCCTCTGATCCCAGAATTTCTAGTTGCTCCCATGTCCCTCTGGGCACTAAGACTTGTGAGCACACCTCTGTTTCCCAGTGCACCTCTGAGCACTCAAGATGCCACTGAGCACTCCCAGACACCTCTGGAGCTGCTCCTGTTCACCTCTGTGCTCCCAGTGGCAACTCTGACACTCACAATTCTCGACTCAGGATCACCTGGGCACTCCCAGGTCTCAGGTGCCTAGTTTCCCAGTGCACTCTGGTTGCACCTTGACACTCTGATTAAACCCTTGACATCCCAGTTACCATGAGCTCACCTGAGCACTCTGGTGCCTTCAGGCTGCCTCGGTTACTTTGGGCAAGGTGCACCTGAGCCTCCCGATGCTCTGGTGCCTCTCAGTGCACCTGGACAGCCTCGGGATGCCCTCAGACACTCCCCAGATGCACCTCAGGCACTCCCCGGTTGCGCCTGACATGCTGAGCACTCTGAGATGTGACCTGAGCAACTCTGGTGCGCCTGTGAGCCCTGTTATATCTGGGCGCTCTCCCACCTGATCTTGATGCTCCCGAATGCCTCGTGCTCCCCAGTGCATATGACAACCACAGGTGCAGGTATCTGGGCACTCTGGTTCACCTCTGAAGTGCCTGGGCATCTGAGGTTTGAGGTGCTCAGGCTGGTACGTCAGACCTCAGGTGCGCAGCTCCCAGGCCTCCCAGGCAGAGACACTCCCAGTGCACCCTGACTGCTCCCAGTTACACCCTGACCTCCAGGCCTGTTTGCTCCCGGGTACCTCAGACACTCCAGGTGCTGACTTGCTCCTGGGTACTCACTCCCAGGTGCACACTCCCAGTTGCAGCTTCTGACACTCCCAGATTCTCATTTCTCCCAGTTACTCAAGCACTCCCAGACACACCTCTGTTGGTGCCTCTGGGCCTCCAATTCTACTCTGACACTCCAAACGAGCACTCCCAGGTGCCTCTAAGACATTCCCAGTGCACCTCCGACACTCCCAGTTGCACTGCCGACACTCAGTTCAAGTATGACTCCCAGTTACTGTGACACTCTGAATCACCCTGACACTCCCGATCCCCTGCTGTGCAGGCCTCTTGCCTTCCAGTTACACTGACGCTCAAAGGTACACCTGACACTCCCAGGTGCACCTCCTGTTTTCTCAGGTACACCTCTGGCACTTCCAGGTACACCTAAAAGACAATCCCAGTTACACCTCCGACACTCCAGTTACACCTCCAAGCCTCTCAGTTACACCTGGCCTCCCAGTTACACCCCTGACACTCCCAGGTGCAGCCGAGCACTCCCAGGTACACCTCTGACACTCCCAGGTACCTCTGGCCTCCCAGGTACACCTCTTATGCACCCAGGTGACACCTCTTCAGTCTCCCAGGTTGCCTTCGATACTCCCAGGTACCCTCCGATACTCCCAGGTACACTTTCACACTCCCAGGTGCTCTGCCTTCTGGTTCCTCTGCCACTCCCAAGTGACCTCTGACTCTCCCAGGTACACCTCTGACACTCCCAGGTGCCTCTGACACTCCCAGATTTACACTGACATTCCCATGTACCTCAGACAATCCCAGGTACCTCTGTGCACTGGTACACCTCAGACACTCCCATGTCTCTGGCCTCCCAGGTACAGCACTCCCAGTTACACCTTGACCTCCCAGGTGTACCTCAGGCACTCCAGGTACCTCTGACCTCCCTGGTGCTCCTCTGGCCTCCCAGGTAAACCTCAGACACTCCCAGATACCTCAGATACTCCAATTTTGCAGACCTCCCAGAACACCTCTGGACTCCCATGTACACCTCTGGCACTCCCAGGCACACCTCCGACACTCCAGTTACACCCCTGTGCTCCAGTTACACCGTGACACTCCCAGGTGCACCCCTGACACTCAGGTTCTCCTCTGACACTCCCAGGTACACCTCTGGACAGTTACCTGACACCCAGGTACACCTCTGACCTCCCAGGTACACCTCTGATACTTCCAGGTACACCTCACTCAAGGTAAACCTCCGTCTCCCAAGTACCTCCGATACTCCCAGGTACCTCTGGCCTCCCAGGTACTCCTCTGACACTCCTGGTTTCTACACTCCCAGGTACTCAGGCACCCTGGTACCTCTGACACTCCATGTGCCTCGGCCTCCCAGGCACCTCCTGACCTCCCAGGTACACCACGCACTCCCAGGTACACCACAGGCCTCCCAGAACCCTCTGACCTCCCAGCACCTCAGACACTCCCATGTACCTCTGACTACCAGGTACACCACTGACACTCCCAGGTACATCTCTGGGTGCAACTCAGCCTCCCAGGTACTCTCTGACACTCTCTGGTACCCTGACACTCCCAGTGCACTTCTGCCACACCCAGGTGCACCTCAGACACTCCCGGTACACCTCTGACCTCCCAGGTACCTCTGACACTCCCAGGTACCCTCTGACGCTCCCAGGTACACCTCCTGACCTCCCAGGGCCTCCTGACCTCCCAGGTACACCTCTGGCCTCCAGGTACACCACCTGACACTCCCAGGTACACCTCAAACACTTCCAGGTGCACCTCTGACACTCTCAGGTGCACCACCCCAGCCTCCCAGGTGCACCTCGTCTGGTGCACCTCTGACCTCCCGTCCTCTGACACAGGTCCTCTGGCTCCCAGTACACCTCTCACTTCCAGGTTCACCTCTGACACTCCAGGCCTCCTGACCTCCCAGGTGCCCTCTGGCCTCCCATGCCTCGGCCTCCCAGGTACACCTCTGCCTCCCACCTGACCTCCCATTTCAGACACTCCCAGGTACACCTCTGGCCTCAGTGCCTCAGACACTCCCATGCCCTCTGACACTGGGTGCCTAAGCCTCCCAGGTACATCTCTGGCCTCCCAGGTGCACCTCTGACACTCCCAGGTGCTCCTCTGACCTCTCTGGTACACCTGACACTCCCAAGTACACTTCTGCCACACCAGGTACACCTCAGACTCCTGGTTCCTCGACTCCGGTCACCTCTGGCCTCCAGGTACACCTGACACTCCCGGGCACCTCTGACACTCCAGGTGCCTCCTGGCCTCCGGGTCACCTCTGACCTCCCAGGTTTCCACCTGACCTCAGGTGCCTCAAGCACTTGGTCCCTCTGACATCTCAGGTACACCTGAGCACTCCAGGTTCCTCAGACACTCCAGGTACACCTCTGACCTCCCAGGTACACCTGACCACTCCAGGTACACCTCTGACCTCCTAAGTGCACCTCTGACACTCAGGTTCACCTCCTGACACTCCCAGGTACACCTCTGACACTCCCAGGTACCCTGGCCTCCGGTGCACCTAAGACATTCCCAGTGCACTGACACTCCCAGTTACACCTCCGACACTCCCAGTTAAACCCTTGACACTCCCGGATGCCACTGACCTCCTGGGTCCACCCTGACCTCCCAGGTACACCTTGCTTCAGGTACCCTTTGATGCTCCAGTTACACCTCAGCTCCCAGTTACACCTACACTCCCCAGTTATCCTGACTCCCAGGTACACCTCGTGCACCTCTGGCCTCCCAGGTACACCTCAGACACTCCCAGTGCACCTCTGGCCTCCCAGGTACACCCTGGCCTCAGTTACACCCTTGACCTCCCAGGTATGCCTCAGACACTCCCAGGTACACCTCTAACACTCCTGGCTCCCCTGACCTCCCAGGTAAACCTCAGACCTCCCAGGTAACCTCGAACTCCCAGGTGCCTCAGACCTCCCAGAACACCTGCCTCCCAGGTACACCTCTGACCTCCCAGGTACACCTCCGACACTCCCAGTTACACCCTGGCCTCCCAGTTACACCGTGACACTCCCAGGTGCCCAGCCTCCCAGGTTCACCTGACTGCTCCCAGGTACCTCTGAGACTCCCAGTTTACCCTAGATACAACTCTGACCTCCCAGGTACACCTCTGATACTCCCAGGTACCTCTGGCACTCAAGGTAAACCTCCGATACTCCCAGGTACACCTCCGATGCTCCCAGGTACCTCTGAGCCTCCCAGGTTGCTCCTCCTGACACTCAATGGTTCACTTCTACCACTCCCAGGTACACCTCAGACCTCCCTGGTACCTCTGACACTCCCATGTACACCTCTGACACTCCCAGGCACACCTCCTGACACTCCCAGGTACACCACCTGACCCCAGGTACACCACAGACACTCCCAGGTACACCTCTGGCTCCCAGGTGCACCTCAGACACTCCCATGTTACACCTCTGACACTACCAGGTACACCATGACACTCCCAGGTGCATCTGGCCTCCCAGGTGTAACTCTGCCCGTGCTCCCTGACACTCTCTGGTACACACCTGACACTCCCAAGTACACTTCTGCCACACCCAGGTACACCTCAGACACTCCCTGGTGCACCTCTGCCTCCCAGGTACACCTCTGACACTCCCAGGTACACCTCTGGCCTCCAGGTGCCTCTGGCTCAGGTACCCTCTGACCTCCCAGGTGCACCTCTGACCTCCCAGGTACACCACCTGACCTCCCAGGTACACCTCAAACACTTCCAGGTGACACTCTCAGGTACACCACCCTGGCCTCCCAGGTACACCTCAGACACTCCCAGGTACACCTCGGCCTCCCAGGGCCACCTCTGACCTCCCAGGTGCACCTCTGACACTCCTGGTACACCTCTCTGACACTCCCAGGTTCACCTCTGACCTCCGGGTACACCTCAGCCTCCAGGTACACCTCTGAGCACTCAGGTACCTCTGACCTCCTGGTTCACCTCTGACACTCCCAGGTTCACCTCTGACACTCCCAGGTACACCTCTGGCCTCCCAGGTGCCTAGATTCCCAGTGCACCTCCGACCTCCCAGTTACCTCCAGCCTCCCAGTTAAACCCTTGACCTCCCAGATTACACCTGACACTCCCTAGGTCCACCCCTGACCTCCCAGGTACTGGCACTTCCAGGTACACCTTTGATACTCCCAGTTACCTCAAGCACTCCCAGTTACACCTAACTCCCAGGTATGTCCTGACACTCCCAGGTACACCTCTAACACTCCGGTACACCTCTGTGCTCCCAGGTACACCTCTGACACTCCCAGGTACACCTCTGACACTCCCAGGTACACCTGTTCCCAATTACACCTCCACCTCCCAGTTACACCTCCGACACTCCCAGTTAAATGACCTCCCAGTTACACCGTGGCCTCCTAGGTCCCCTGGCCTCCCAGGTACACCTGGCACTCCAGGTACACCTTACACTCCCAGGATACCTCAGACACTGTCAGGTACTCCTCTGACACTCCCTGGTACCCCTCTGACACTCCCAGGCAAACCTCAGACACTCCAGGTACACTTCAGACACTCCCATGTACCTTCTGACACTCCCAGGTACACCAGACCTCTGATTAGACTCGACTGGGTTACCTCCGACACTCCCAGTTACACCTAAGCTTACTCCCAGTTACACACCCTCAGGTATACTGACACTCCCAGGTACACCTCTAACACTCCCAGGTACACCTCTGACACTCCCAGGTACACCTCTGACCTCCCAGGTACACCTCTGACCTCCTGGTTCATCTGGCCTCCCAGGTACACCTCTGACATTCCTGGTACACCTGTGACACTCCCAGGTACACCTCTGACACTCCCAGGTGCACCTCTGACACTCCCAGGTACACCTCTGACACTCCCAGCACCTCACACTCCCAGGTACACCTGAGACCTCGTCCACACCCCTGACCTCCTAAGTACACCCTTGAGCCTCCCAGGTACACCTCTTACACTTCCAGGTACACCACTGACACTCAGGTGCACCCAGTGCACTCCCAGGTACACCTCTGACCTCCCAGTTACACCCTAACCTCCCAGGTACCTCTGGCCTCCCAGGTACACCTCTGACCTCCCAGTTACACCCCTGACACACCCAGGTGCACCTCGGCCTCCCAGGTACACCTCTGACCTCCCAGGTACACCTCTGACACTCAAGGTAAACCTCCGATACTCCCAGGTGCACCTCCGAATTCCCAGGTACACCTCTGACCTCCAGGTACTCACCTGGCACCCTGTCCACCTGCCCTCCAGGAACACCTCAGACCTCCCAGTTACACCTGACACTCCCAGGTACACCTCTGACACTCCCAGCTACACCCTGACCTCCCAGGTACCTCTGACACTCCCCTCGTTCTCTGACCTCCCAGGTACAGCTCTGACACTCCTGGTACCTCTGACACTCTGGTTCCTCTGACACTCCCAGGTACCTCTGACCTCCAGGTACATAAGACAGTACCTCCGACACTCCCAGTTACACCTCCGACACTCCCAGTTGCACCCTGACACCCCAGTTACACCCTGACAATCCTACGTACACCTCCAGCCTCCCAGGTTACCTCTTACACTTCCAGGTACACACTGACACTCCGGGTACACCCCAGACACTCCCAGGTACCTCTGACCTCCCAGTTGCTCAAGGTAACCTCGATACTCCAGGTACCTCCAGACTCCCAGGTACACCTATGACACTCCCAGGTACTCCTCTGACACTCCCTGGTTCACTTCTGCCACTCCCAGGTACCTCCAGACACTCCCAGGTAAACCACCTGACACTCCCAGGTACACCTCAGACATCCCAGGTACCTCGGCCTCCCAGGTACCTCAGACACTTTCAGGTACACCTCTGTACTACCAAACCACTGGCACTCCCAGGTACCTCTGACCTCCCAGGTACAACTCTGACCTCCCATGTGCTCCTTTGACCTCCCTGGTACACACCTGACCTCCTAGGTACACCAATGACACTCCCAGGTACACCTCTGGCACTCCCAGGTACACCTCAGACTCCCAGGTACACCTCTGACACTCCCAGGTACACCTCTTACACTCCATGGTTCTCCTCTGACCTCCCAGGCACATCAGACACTCCCAGGTACACCTCAGACACTCCCAGTTACACCTCTGAGCCTCCCAGGTACTCCTCTGAGCCTCCCAGTTACACCTCTGACCTCCCAGGTACACCTCAGACACTCCCAGGTACACTTCTGACCTCCCAGGTACAGCTCCGACACTCCCAGTTACACCTCCGACACTCCCAGTTACCTCCGACACTCCAGTTACACCCCTGACACTCCCAGGTATACCCCTGACACTCCCAGGTACACCTCTGACACTCCCAGGTACACCTCTGACACTCCCTGGTACCTCCTCCCAGGTTCCTCTGGCCTCCGGTACCTCTGACACTCCCAGGTACACAAGACATTCCCAGTTACACCTCCAAGCACTCCCAGTTACATCTCGACACTCCCAGTTAAACCCTTGACATCCAGTTACACCACCTGACACTCCCTAGGTACCTCCTGATACTCCCAGGTACACCTTTGACCTTGGTACACCTCTGGCCTCCCAGTTACACCTCCGACACTCCCAGTTACACCCCTGACGCTCCCAGGTACACCTATGACACTCCCAGGTACACTTCTGATTCTCGGTACACTCAGGCCCTCCAGGTACACCTCAGGCACTCCCAGTTACACCTCCGGCCTCCCAGTTACACCTCCGACAATCCCAATTACCTCTGACACTCCAGTTACACCCCTGGCCTCCGGTGCAGCCTGACAATCCCAGGTACAGCTCTGGCCTCCCAGGTACACCTCTGACCTCCCAGGTACACCTCTGATACACCAGGTAAACCTCTGACACTCCCAGGTACACCTTCAGTGCTCCCAGTGCCTCCGATACTCCCAGGTACCTCTCACACTCTGCTCCTCTGACACTCCTGTCACCTCTGCCACTCCCAAGTACACCTCTGACATCCCAGGTGCACCTCTGACACTCCCAGGTACACCTCTCACACTCCCAGGTACACCACTGACATCCCAGGTACACCTCAGACAATCTAGGTACACCTCTGACACTCCCAGGTACACCTCAGACACTCCATGTACACCTCTGACACTCCCAGGTACACCTCAGACACTCCCAGTTACAGCTCCACACTCCCAGTTACACCTCCGACACTCCCAGTTACACCTGACACTCCCAGTTACACCACTGACCTCCCAGGTGCACCCCAACACTCCCAGGTTCACCTCTGACCTCCCAGGTACACCTCTGAGCACTCCCAGTTACACCCCAACACACCGTACACCTCTGACACTCCCAGGTACCTCTGATACTCCAGGTACACATCTGACACTCAAGTACACCTCCCGTCTCCCAGGTACACACCTCCAGGTACACCACTGACACTCCCAGTTACATCTCTGACACTCCCAGGTACAACTCTGCCATTCCCAGGTACTCGTCTGACACTCCCTGGTACACACCTGACACTCCCAGGTACAAAAATGACACTCCCAGGTACACCTCCGAAACTCCCAGGTACACCTCTGACACTCCCAGGTACTCCTCTGAGCCTCCCTGGTTCACTTCTGCCAGACCCAGGAACACCTCAGAGACTCTCTGGTACACCTCTGACACTCCCAGGTACACCATTGACATTCCCAGGTACACCTCAGACAATCCCAGGTACACCTCTGACACTCCCAGGTACACCTCAGACTCTAGGAACACCTCTGACACTCCCAGGTACACCTCTGACCTCCCAGTTACACCCCTGACACTCCCAGTTACACCTCTGACCTCCCAGGTACACCCCTGACACTCCCAGGTATACCTCAGAACTCTCCCAGGTACACCTCTGACATCTGGTACTCCTCTGACACTCCCAGGTGAACCTCAGACCTCCCAGGTACACGCAGACACTCCCAGGTACACTTCTGACCTCCCAGGTACACCTCAGACACTCCCATTTACAGCTCCGACCTCCCACTTACATCCGACACTCCCAGTTACACCTCAAACCTCCCAGTTACACACCTAACACTCCCAGGTATTCCCCTGACCTCCCAGGGCACACCCTCTAACACTCCCAGGTACCTCTGACACTCCCAGGTACACCTCTGACACTCCGGGTACACCTCTGGTACACCCAGGTAACCTCTGGCCTCCCAGATACCTTCGGCACTCCCAGGTACACCTCCGATACTCCCAGGTACACCTCTCACACTCCGAGTACTCCTCTGACCTCTCTGGTTCTCTGCCACTCCCAAGTACCTCTGACCTCCCAGGTACCTCTGACACTCCCAGGTACACCTCTCACACTCCCAGGTACACCACTGATCCGGGTACCTTCAGACAATCCTAGGTACACCTCTGACCTCCCAGGTACCTCCAGACACTCCCAGGTACACCTCTGACACTCCCAGGTACACCTCTGACCTCCCAGTTACACCCCTGACACTCCCAGTTCACCCCTGACACTCCCAGGTACACCCCTGACCTCCCAGGTATGCCTCAGACACTCCCAGTGCCACCTCTGACCTCCCTGGTACTCCTCTGACACTCCCAGGTACACCTCTGACCTCCCAGGTACACCTAAGCACTCCAGTTACAGATCCGGCTTGCTCAGTTACACCTCCGACACTCCCAGATACACCTGACTCCCAGTACCCCCGCAGCACTCCCAGGTGCACCCCAACACTCCCAGGTTCACCTCTGACACTCCCAATACACCTCTGGCTTGCTCCCAGTTACACCCCAGACACACCCAGCCTCTGCTCCCAGGTACCTCTGATGCTCAAGGTACACATCTGACTCAAGTACACCCCGGTACTCCCAGGTACACCTCCAGCTCGAGGTACACCTCTGACACTCCCAGGTACTCCTCTGACACTCCCTGGTTCCACTTCTGTCACTCCCAGGTACACCTCAGACACTCCCTGGTACACCTCTGACACTCCCAGGTACACCTCTGACACCTCCCAGGTACACCTCTGACACTCCCAGGTACACCACCTGACCTCCAAGGTACCCTCCAGACCTCCCAGGTACCTCTGAAACTCCCAGGTACCTCAGACACTCCCATGTACAACTCTGTACAACCAGGTACACCCACTGACACTCCCGGTTCATCTCTCTGACCTCCAGGTACAACTCTGACACTCCCAGGTACTCCTCTGACACTCCCTGGTGCCTCAGACACTCCCAGGTACACCTCCTTCAGTACCTGACATCCCCAGGTACACCTCAGACAATCCCAGGTACACCTCTGACACTCCCAGGTACACCTCAGACACTCCCAGGTACACCTCTGACACTCCCAGTTACACCTCCGACACTCCCAGGTACACCTCCGATACTCCCAGGTATACCTCTGACACTCCCAGGTACTCTCTGACACTCCTGGTTCACCTCTGCCTCTCCCAGGTACACCTCTGACTCTCCCTGGTACCTGACACTCCCAGGTGCACCTCATACCTCCCAGGTGCACCTCGGGACACTCCCAGGTACACATCTGACACTCCCAGGTACACCGCTGACCTCCCAGGTACTCCCATGACACTCCCTGGTACACCTGACCGCTCCCAGGTACACCACCCAACACTCCCAGGTACACCTCTGGCACTCCCAGGTACACCTCTGACACTCCCAGGTACACTCTGACAATTCTCCCCTGCTCTCCAGGTACATCTCAGACACTCCCAGGTACACCTCCAGACACCCCAGGTACATCTTTGGCTCTCCCAGGTACACCTCTGACACTCCCAGGTACACCTCTGACACTCCCTGGTACACCTCAATGCTCCCAGGTACACCTCTGACATTCCAGGTACACCTCACCTCCCAGGTACACCTCTGACACTCCCAGTTACACCTCCGACACTCCCAGTTACACCCTGACACTGCCAGGTACACCCTGACACTCCCAGGTACACCTCTGATGCTCCCAGGTACACCTCTGACACTTCAGGTACCCTCTGACACTCCCTGGTACACAGTGATACTCCCAGGTACACCTCTGTCCTCCCAGGTACACCACTGACACTGAGTACCTCTGCACTCCCAGGTACTCCTTTGACCCTCCCAGGTACTCTCTGCTCCCAGGTACTCCTCTGACACTCGGTACTCCTCTGACCTCCCAGGTACACCTCTGACACTCCCAGTTACACCTCCACGTACTCCCAGTTACACCCCTGACACTCCCAGGTACACCCTGACACTCCCAGGTACCTCTGATACTCCCAGGTACACCTCTGACCACTTCCAGGTACACCTCTGACACACCAGGCACACCTATGACCTCCCAGGTACACCTCTGACTCCCAGGTACCATCCTGACCTCCCAGGTGCCTCTGAGCCTCCCAGGCTCTCCTCTGACACTCCCTGGTACACACCTGACACTCCCAGGTACACCTCTGACACTCCCAGGTACACCTGGCACTCCCAGGTACACCTCTGACACTCCCAGGTACACCTCTGACATTCTCCCCTACACCTCCCAGGTGACACCACCCAACACTCCCAGGTACACCTCCCAGCACTCCCAGGTACACCTCTGGCCTCCCAGGTACAACTCTGACACTCCAACCTCCCAGGTACCTCTGCTCCAGGCACCTCCCAGCTCCTGGTACCACACACCACACTCCCAGGTTACACCTCCTGCACTCCCAGGTACACCTCTGACACTCCCAGGTACACCTCTGACACTCCCAGGTACACCTGACACTCCCAGGTACTCCTCTGACCTCCTGGTACACCCTGACCTCCCAGGTACACCTCTGACACTCCCAGGTACACCTCTGGCACTCCCAGGTACACCTCTGACACTGCTCTGCAGTTCTCCTGACACTCCCAGGTACATCTCTCAGGCACTCCCAGGTACACCTCAGACACCCCCAGGTACATCTTTGACACTCCCAGGTACACCTCTGACACTCCCAGGTACACCTCTGCACTCCTGGTGCACCTCCTGATACTCCCAGGTACACCTCTGACATTCCCAGGTACCTCCTGACACTCCCAGGTACACCTCTGACCTCCCAGTTACACCTCCGACACTCCCACCCCTGACACTCCCAGGTACACCCCTGACACTCCCAGGTACACCTCTGACACTCCCAGGTACACCTCTGAGCACTCCCAGGTACACCTCTGACACTCCTGGTACACAGTGACACTCCCAGGTCACCTCTGTCACTCCCAGGTACCACCCAACACTCCCAGGTACACCAGCCTCCCAGGTACTCCTTGACCCTCCCGGTCTCCTCTGATGCTCCCAGGTCACTCCTCTGACACTCCCAGGTACTCCTCTGACACTCCCAGGTACACCTCCAGCACTCCCAGTTACACCTCCGACACTCCCAGTTACACCCCTGACACTCCCAGGTACACCCTGACCTCCCAGGTACACCTCTGACACTCCCAGGTACACCTCTGACTTCCAGGTACCTCTGACACTCCCAGGCACACCAATGACACTCCCAGGTACACCTCTGACACTCCCAGGTGCACCACTGACACTATGGGGTACACCTCTGACACTCCCAGGTACTCCTTTGACGCTCCAGGTGCTCCTCTGACCTCCCAGGTACACCTCTGACACTCCCAGGTACACCTCTGACGCTCCCAGGTCACCGCCAGCACTGCCAGGTACACCTATGACACTCCCAGGTACACCTCTGACACTTCCAGGTACACCACTGACACTACCAGGTACACCCCTGACACTCCCAGGTACTCCTTTGACGCTCCCAGGTACCTCCGACACTCCCAGGTACCTCTGACACTCCCAGGTACACCTGACCTCCCAGGTACACCTCTGCCTCCCAGGTACACCTCTGACTCTCTGGGTACTCCTCTGACCTCCCAGGTTCACCTCCGACACTCCCAGGTACCTTCTCACCTCCCAGGTACACCTCTGACACTCCCAGGTACACCTCTGATACTCCAGGTACACCTCTGACCTCCCAGTGCTCACTGACATTCCTGGTACACCTCTGACTTCCCAGGTACACCTCTGACACTCCCAGGTACCTCTGACTCCCAGGTACACCTCTGACACCCCCAGGTACACCTCTATTGCTCCCAGGTACCTCCCGTGCTCCCAGGCACACCTCAGACACTCCTGAGACACCTCCCCAGCCTCCTGGTTCACCTCTGACCTCCCTGGTACCTCCTGACCTCCCAGGCACCTCCCAAGCACTCCCAGGTACATCTCGATACTCCCAGGTACACCTCTCAACACTCCCAGGTGCTTTGACGCTCCCAGGTACCTCCGACACTCCCAGGTACACCTCTGAGCCTCCCAGGTACACCCTGGGCTCTCCCAGGCCTCCTGGCCTCCCAGGTACACCTCCTGACTCTCCGGTTACTCCTCCGACACTCCAAGGTTCACCTCCGACTTCTCCCAGGTACCTTCTCACACTCCCAGGTACACCTCTGACCTCCCAGGTACCTCTGATACTCCCAGGTACACCTCTGACACTCCTAGGTACTCACCCCTGACATTCCCTGGTACACCTCTGACACTCCCAGGTACACCTCCGACCTCCCAGGTACACCTCTGACACTCCCAGGTACACCTCTCAACACTCCCAGGTACCTCTGACACCCCAGGTACACCTCTGACACTGCCAGGCCTGGTGACCTCCCAGGTACTCACTGACACTTCCAGGTACACCTCCGGTACTCCCAGGTACACCTCAGCCTCCCAGGTACACCTCAGACACTCCTGGTTCACCTCTGGTACTCCCTGGTTCACCTCTGACACCCCACGTACACCTCTGACACTCCCAGGTACACTTCACCACTCCCAGGTACACCCTATTACACTCCTGGTTCTCCCCTGACACTCAGGTACACCTCAGACACTCCCAGGTACACCTCAGACACTCCCAGGTACATCTTTGACACTGCCAGGTACACCCTGACTCTCGGTCACACCACTGTCACTCCCAGGTACACCTCTGACACTCCCAGTGCCTCAGACACTCCCAAATACACCTCTGACATTCCCAGGTACTCCTCTGACACTCCCAGGTACCCCTCAGACACTCAGAGGTACACCCCTGACACTCCCAGGTACACCTGACCTCCCAGGTACACCTCTGATCTCCCAGGTACACCTCTGACACTCCCATGTAATCCTGGCATTCCTGGTGCACACCTCTGTCTTCCAGGTACCTCTGACCTCCCAGGTACACCTCTGACACTCCCAGGTACACCTCTGACACTCCATGGTTCACCTCTGTACTCCCAGGTACATCTCAGACACTCCCAGGTACACCTCTGACACTCCCAGGTACACCTCTGACACTCCCAGGTGCTCCTCGGCTTGCTCCCAGGTACACCTCTGACGCTCCCAGGTACACCTCCAGACCTCCCAGTGCCTCTGACACTCCAGGTACACCTCAGACCTCCCATTGCACCTCCGACACTCCCAGGTACACCTCCGACACTCCCAGGTACACCTGACACTCCCAGGATACCTCTGACCTCCCAGGTACACCTCTGACACTCCCAGGTCACCTCTGACACTCCCAGGTACACCTCTGACACTCCCAGGTACACCTCCCAACCTCCCAGGTACACCTCCTGACCTCCCAGGTACACCTGAGCATTCCCAGGTACACCTCTCACTCCCAGGTACATCTCGACACTCCCAGTTACACCCTTGACACTCCCAGGTACACCTCTGACACTCCCAGGTACCTCCTGACACTCCCAGGTTCACTTGGCTTGCTCCCAGGTACACCTCTGACACTCCCATTGCACCTCCAGGCCTCCCAGGTACACCCTGACGCTCCCAGGTACACCTGACACTCCCAGGTACACCTCTGCTCCCAGGTACCTCAGACACTTCCAGGTACACCTCCAGACACTCCCAGGTACACCTCCGACACTCCAGGTACCTCCGACACTCCCAGGTACACCTCTCTGACACTCCCAGGTACACCTCTGACCTCCCAGGTACACCTGACTTCTCAGGCTGCTCTGACCTCCCAGGTACACCTCTGACACTCCCAGGTACCTCTGATACTCCCAGGTACACCTCTGACACTCCCAGGTACACCTTCGACACTCCCAGGTACACCTCCGTCTCCCAGGTACACCTCACCTCCAGGCCTCCTCTGACACTCTCAGGTTCACCTCTGACACTCCCAGGTACCTCTGGCACTCCCAGGTGCACCTCTGACACTCCCAGGTACACCTCTCCCACACTCCCAGGTACACCTCTGACATCCCCAGGTACCTCAGACAATCCCAGGTACACCTCTGACACTCCCAGGTACCTCTGACACTCCCATGCACCTCTGACACTCCCAGGTACACCTCAGACACTCCCAGTTACAGCTCCGACACTCCCAGTTACACCTCCGACACTCCCAGTTACACCCTGACCTCCAGTTACACCCATGACACTCCCAGGTGCACCCCTGACACTCCCAGGTTCACCTCTGACACTCCAGGTCCACCTCTGACTCCCAGTTACACCCTGACACACCAGGTACACCTCTGACCTCCCAGGTACACCTCTGATACTCCCAGGTACACATCTGACCTCAGGTACACCTCCCGTGCTCCCAGGTACACCTCCAGAAACTCCCAGGTACACCACTGACACTCCAGGTACATCTCTGACACTCCCAGGTACAACTCTGCCATTCCCAGGTACTCCTCTGACACTCCTGGTGCCCACACCTGACACTCCCAGGTACAAAAATGCTTCTCCCAGGTACACCTCCGAAACTCCCAGGTACACCTCTGGCCTCCCAGGTACTCTCTGACACTCCTGGTTTCACTTCTGCCAGACAGGTACACCTCAGAACTCTCTGGTACACCTCTGACTCCCAGGTACACCATTGACCATTCCAGGTACACCTCAGACAATCCCAGGTACACCTCTGACCTCCCAGGTACACCTCAGACACTCCCAGGTACACCTCCTGACACTCCCAGGTACACCTCTGACCTCCCAGTTACACCCCAACCTCCCAGTTACACCTCACACCTCCCAGGTACACCCCTGACACTCCCAGGTATGCCTCAGGCACTCCCAGGTACACCTCTGACACTCCCTGTTGCTCTCTGACACTCCCAGGTGAACCTCAGACACTCCCAGGTACACCAGACACTCCCAGGTACCTTCCACCTGACACTCCCAGGTACACCTCAGCACTCCCAGTTACAGCTCCGACACTCCACTTACATCCGACACTCCCAGTTGCACCTCAAACGCTCCCAGTTACACCTAACTCTCCAGGTATTCTGACACTCCAGGTACACCTCCCTGCTTCCAGGTACACCTCTGACACTCCAGGTACACCTCTGACACTCCCAGGTACACCTCTGATGTGCAGGTAAACCTCTGACACTCCCAGGTACACCTCCGACACTCCCAGGTACACCTCCGATACTCCCAGGTACACCTCTGACACTCCGAGGCTCCTCTGACACTCTCTAGTTCACCTCTGCCACTCCCAAGTACACCTCTGAGCCTCCCAGGTACACCTCTGACACTCCCAGGTACACCTCTCCCTCCCATTACCTGATCTGAGTACACTTCGAACATCTGTTGCCTGTTTGCTCCCAGGTACACCTCTGACACTCCCGTACACCTCTGACACTCCCAGTTACACTGACCTCCCAGTTACCCCCTACACTCCCAGAACACCCCAGCCTCCCAGGTATACCTCCAGCACTCCCAGGTACACCTCTGACCTCCTGGTACTCTCTGTGCTCCCAGGTACACCTCTGACACTCCCAGGTACACCTAAGACACTCCCAGTTACAGATCCTACACTCCACACCTCCGACCTCCCAGGTACACCCTGACCTCCCAGGTACCCCCCTGACACTCCCAGGTGCACCCCTGACACTCCCAGGTTCACCTCTGACACTCCAAGTACACCTCTGACACTCCCAGTTACACCCTGACACTCCCAGGTACCTCTGTTGCTCCCAGGTACACCTCTGATACTCCAAGGTACACTCAGACTCAAGGTACACCCCGATACTCCCAGAGTACACCTCCGAAACTCCCAGGTACACCTCTGACCTCCCAGGTACTCCTCTGATACTCCCTGGTTCACTTCTGTCACTCCCATTGCACCTCAGACACTCCCTGGTACACCTCTGACACTCCCAGGTACACCTCTGACCTCCCAGGTACACCTCTGGCCTCCCAGGTACACCACCTGACACTCCAGGTACCTCTGACACTCCCAGGTACCTGCAGCTCCCAGGTACACCTCAGACCTCCCAGCACAACTCTGACACTACCAGGTACACCACTGACACTCCAGTTACATCTGACCTCCAGGTACAACTCTGGCCTCCCAGGTGCTCCTCTGACACTCCTGGTACACCTCTGAGCTCCCAGGTACCTCTGACTCCCAGGTACACCTCTGACACTCCCAGGTACACCTCAGACCTCCCCAGGTACACCTCCCGGCACTCCCAGGTACACCTCCGGCTGCTCCCAGGTACACCTCCGATACTCCCAGGTACACCTCCCAGCACTCCCAGGTACTCTCTGGCCTCCCTGGTTCACCTCTGCCTCTCCAGGTACCTCTGACACTCCCAGAGTACACCCCAACTGCTCCCAGGTACACCTCTGACACTCCCAGGTTACCTCAGACACTCCCAGGTACACCTCTGACACTCCCAGGTACACCTCTCCAGCCTCCCAGGTACTCCTGTGACCTCCTGGCACACCTGACACTCCCAGGTACACCACCCAGCACTCCCAGGTACACCTCTGGCTCTGGTGCCTCTGACCCTCCCAGGGCCACCTCTGACCATTCTCTGTGCTCCAGGTACATCTCAGACACTCCCAGGTGCACCTCAGGCACCCCAGGTACATCTTTGACACTCCAGGTACACCTCCTGACCTCCAGGTACACCTCCTGACACTCCTGGTACCTCTGTTCTCCACCTCTGACATTCCCAGGTACCTCTGACACTCCCAGGTACACCTCTGACTTGCTCCCAGGTACTCCGACACTCCCAGTTACACCTGACACTCCCAGGTACACCCCAACACTCCCAGGTACACCTCTGATACTCCCAGGTACACCTCTGACACTTCCAGGTACACTCTGCCTCCCTGGTACATGACACTCCCAGGTACACCTCTGACACTCCCAGGTACACCTCCCAACACTCCCAGGTACACCTCCTGGCCTCCCAGGTACTCCTTTGACCCTCCCAGGTACTCTCTGATACTCCCAGGTACACCTCTGGCCTCCCAGGTGCTCTCTGACCTCCCAGGTACACCTCTGACACTCCCAGTTACACCTCCGACCTCCCAGGTACACCCTGTTTGCTCCCAGGCACCCCAACCTTCCAGGTACACCTCTGATACTCCCAGGTACACCTCTGACACTCCAGGTACACCTCTGACACTCCCAGGCACCTCTGGCACTCCCAGGTACACCTCAGACACTCCCAGGTACATCTGACACTCCCAGGTACACCTCTGACCTTCCCAGGTACTCCTCTGGCACTCCTGGCACACACCTGTTGCTCCCAGGTACACCTCTGACACTCCCAGGTATCACCTCTGGCACTCCCAGGTACACCTCCTGACCTCCCAGGTACACCTCTGACATTCTCCCCTGGCCTCCCAGGTACACCTCTGACACTCCAGGTACACCTCTGGCACTCCCAGGTACACCTCTGACACTCCAGGTACAGCTCGGCATTCTCCCCTGACACTCCCAGGTACACCTCTGATGCTCCCAGGTACACCTCTGACACTCCCTGGTGCCACCTGACCTCCCAGGTACACCTCATACTCTCCCAGGTACCTCAGACACTCGGTACATCTGACACTCCCAGGTACCTTCAGCCTCCCAGGTACTCCTGTGACACTCCCAGGCACACCACAACCTCCCAGGTACACCCGGCATCCAGGTACACCTCCAGCTCCCAGGTACACCTCCGACCTCCCAGGCTGGCTCTGACATTCTCCTGGCCTCCCAGGTACATCTCAGACACTCCCAGGTACACCTCAGACACCCCAGGTACATCTTTGACACTCCCAGGTACACCTCTGACACTCCCAGGTACACCTCTGACCTCCCTGGTGCCTCTGATACTCCCAGGTACACCTCTGACACTCCCAGTACACCTCTGACACTCCCAGGTACACCTCTGACACTCCCAGTTACACCTCCGACACTCCCAGTTACACCCCTGTGACACTCCCAGGTACACCTGACACTCCCAGGTGCACCTCGTGCTCCCAGGTACACCTCTGACACCTTCCAGGTACACCTCTGACACTCCCAGGTACACAGTGATACTCCCAGGTGCACCTCTGTCACTCCCAGGTACACCACTGACACTCCCAGGTACCTCTGACCTCCCAGGTACTCCTTTGACCTCCCAGGTACTCCTCTGAATGCTCCCAGGTACTCCTCTGACATTCCAGGTACTCCTCTGACCTCCCAGGTACACCTCTGACTCTCCCAGTTACCTCCGGCTTCTCCCAGTTACACCCCTGACACTCCCAGGTACACCCCTGACACTCCCAGGTACACCTCTGATACTCCCAGGTACCTCTGACCTTCCAGGTACCTCCTGACACACCCAGGCACTGTGGCCTCCAGGTACACCTCTGACACTTCCAGGCACCACCTGACACTCAGGTACACCTCTGACCTCCCAGGTGCTCCTTCACGCTCCCAGGTACTCCTCTGACACTCCCAGGTACACCTCTGACACTCCCAGGTACACCTCTGATGCTGCCAGGTGCACCCTGGCCTGCCAGGTACACCATGACACTCCCAGGTACACCTCTGACACTTCAGGTACACCCCAACACTCCCAGGTACACCTCTGGCTCTCCCAGGTACTCCTTGACGCTCCCAGGTACACCTCCGACACTCCCAGGTACACCTCCGGCCTCCCAGGTACACCTAAGACACTCCCAGGTACACCTCTCGACACTCCCAGGTACCTCAGCTCTCGCAGGTACTCCTCCGACACTCCCAGTTCATTTCCGGCTTACTCCCAGGTACACTTCTCACCTCCCAGGTACACCTCTGACACTCCCAGGTACACCTCTGATACTCCCAGGTACACCTCTGAGCACTCCCAGGTACTCCTGACATTCCCTGGTACACCTCTGACACCCCCAGGTACACCTCTGACCTCCCAGGTACACCTTTGACTCTCCCAGGTACACCTCTGGCACCCCAGTGCACCTCTGTGCTCCCCCAGGTACACCTCCGATGCTCCCAGGCACACCTCAGACTCTCCCTGGTTCACCTCTGACCTCCCAGGTTCACCTCTGACACTCCCAGGTACACCTCCCAGCACTCCCAGGTACACCTCCCAACACTCCAGGTACTCCTTTGACGCTCCCAGTACACCCCGACACTCCCGTGCCTCCCCAACTGCTCCCAGGTACACCTAAGGCTCCCAGGTACACCTCTGACACTCCCAGGTACACCTCTGACTCTCGCAGGTACTCTCCCGACACTCCAGGTTCACCTCTGACTCTCCCAGGTACACTTCTCACACACTCCAGGCCTCCCAGCACTCCCAGGTCACCTCTGATACTCCCAGGTACACCTCTGGCCTCCCAGGGTACTCCCTGACATTCCTGGTACTCTGACTTGCTCCCAGGTACCTCCGGCTCTCCAGGTACACCTCTGCTTGCTCCCAGGTACACCTCTGACACTCCCAGGTACACCTCTGGCACCCCAGGTACACCTCTGACACTGCCAGGTGCACATGGCCTCCCAGGTGCTCCACCAGCCTCCCAGGTACACCTCCGTGCTCCCAGGTACACCTCCAATACTCCCAGGTACACCTCAGGCACTCCTGGTTCACCTCTGGTACTCCCTGGTTCCTCTGACACCCCACATGCCACCTCTGACACTCCCAGGTCGCTTCCCAGCACTCCCAGGTACACCTGTGACACTCCCTGGTTCTCCCCAGCACTCCCAGGTACCTCAGGCACTCCAGGTACACCTCAGACACTCCCAGGTACATCTTTGACACTGCCAGGTACACCCCTGACACTCCCAGGTACACCACTGTCCTCCCAGGTACCTCTGACACTCCCAGGTACACTCCAGACACTCCCAAATACACCTCTGACATTCCCAGGTACTCCTCCTGACACTCCCAGGTACCCCTCAGACACTCAGGGTACACCCCTGGCACTCCCAGGTACACCTCTGACACTCCCAGGTACACCTCTGATGCTCCCAGGTACACCTCTGACACTCATGCATCCACTGACATTCCTGGGCACCTCTGACACTCCCAGGTACACCTCTGACACTCCCAGGTACCTCTGACTCTCCCAGGTACACCTGGCCTCCCCAGGTACACCTCCAGGCACTCCTGGTACACTGACACTCCCAGGTACACCTCTGGCCTCCCAGGTACCTCTGGCCTCCCAGGTACACCCAGACACTCCCCTTACTCCTCTGATACTCCCAGGTACTCCTCTGACCTCCCACCCCTCTGACCTCCCGTGCACACCTCCCCAGCTTGCTCAGTACACCTCCGACTCCCAGTACACCTGACACTCCCAGTACACCCCTGACCTCCCAGTACACCTCTGACACTCCCAGGTACACCTCTGACTTCCCCAGGTACACCTCTGACACTCCCAGGCACACCAGCCTCCCAGGTACACTTCTGACACTTCCAGGTACCACCCCAAGCACTACAGGTACACCTCTGACTCTCCCAGGCCTCCTTTGCTCCCAGGTACACCGCCGGCCTCCCAGGTACACCTCCTGACCTCCCAGGTACACCTAAGACACTCCAGGTACACCTCTGACAATCCCAGGTACACCTCCTACTCTCTGAGTACTCCTCCGACACTCCCAGTTCACTTCCGACTCTCCAGGTACACTTCTCACACTCGGTACCTTCTGACCTCCCAGGTACACCTCTGATACTCCCAGGTACACCTCTGACACTCCCAGGTACTCACTGCCATTCCCCTGGTGCACCTCCGACACTCCCAGGTACACCTCTGACCTCCCAGGTACACCTTTGACACTCCCAGGTACCTCTGACACCCCAGGTACACCTCTGACACTGCCAGGTACACCTTTGACTCTCCTGGTACGTGTGACATTCCCAGGTATCTCCGGCCTCCCAGGTACACCTCTGACACTCCCAGGTACACCTTTGCACTCCCAGGTACACCTCTGCACCCCCAGGTACACCTCCAACACTGCAGGTACACCTTTGTCTCCTGGTACACGTGTGACATTCCCAGGTACATCTCCGACCTCCCAGGTACACCTCTGGCACTCCCAGGTACACCCTTGATAATCCCAGGTACACCTCCGATACTCCCAGGCCTTTGACACTCCCAGGTACTCCACTCCAGCACTCCCTGGTACACCTCTGTCCTCCTAGGTACACCTCTGACACTCCCAGGTACACCTCCTAGCCTCCCAGGTACACCTCACGATACTCCCAGGCACACCTCAGACACTCCTGGTTCACCTCTGACACTCCTGGTTCACCTCTGGCCTCCTGGTACACCTCTGACCTTCTCCCAGGTACACCTCTGACTCTCGCAGGTACTCCTCCCGACACTCCCAGGTTCACCTCCGGCACTCCCAGGTACACTTCTCACTCTCCCAGGTGCCTCTGACCTCCCAGGTACACCTCTGATCTCCCAGGTACACCTCTGACACTCCCAGGTTCCTCCCCACCCCAGCATTCCCTGGTACACCTCTGACCTCCCAGGTACCTCCGACACTCCCAGGCACCTCTGGCCTCCCAGGTACACCTCCTGACTCCAGGTACACCTCTGACACCCCAGGTACACCTCTGACACTGCCAGGTACCTTTGACCTCCCTGGTACACGTGTGACATTCCCAGGTACATCTCCGACACTCCCAGGTACACCTCTGGCACTCCCAGGTACACCTCCGGTATTCCCAGGTACACCTCCGATGCCCAGGTATTCCTTGACCTCCCAGGTACTCCACTGACACTCCTAGTACACCTCTGGCCTCCTGGTTACACCTCTGACACTAGGTACACCTCTGATACTCCCAGGTACACCTCCCGATACTCCCAGGCACCTCAGACACTCCCTGGTTCACCTCTGAGACTCCCTGGTTCACCTCTGAACCTCCCTGGTACCTCTGGCCTCCCAGGTACACCTCTGACCTCCCAGGTAATCTCCGATACTCCCAGGTGCACCTCTGACTCCCAGGTACACCTCTCCTCCTGGTTCTCCCCAGCCTCCCAGGTACACCTCCAGGCTCTCCCAGGTACACACCTCAGACCCCCAGGTACATCTTTGACCTCCAAGGTACACCTCTGCTGCTCCCAGGTACACCTCTGACACTCCCAGGTACACCTCAGAGCACTCCCTGGTGCACACCTGACACTCCCAAGTACACCCTATGACACTCCCAGGTACAGCTCTGACACTTCCAGGTGCACCTCATACACTCTCTGGTACACCTCAGACCTCCCAGGTACACCTCTGACACTCCCAGGTAAACCTCCTGAAACTCCCAGGTACTCACTGATACTCCTGGGTACACCTCTGCATGCTCCCAGGTACACCTCTGACATTCCCAGGTACCTTCTGACACTCCCAGGTACACCTCTGAACCTCCCAGTTACACCTCCGACACTCCAGTTACACCCCTGACACTCCCAGGTACCCCTACACTCTAAATTACCTCTGATACTCCCAGGTACACCTCCCACACTTCAGGTACACCTCCCAACACTCCCAGGTACACAGTGACACTCCCAGGTACACCTGACACTCCCAGGTACACCACCCAGCACTACCAGGTACCTCTGACTCTCCCAGGTACTCCTTTGACGCTCCCAGGTACTCCTCTGACACTCCCAGGTACACCTCTGACACTCCCAGGTACACCTCTGACACCCCAGGTACACCTCTGAGCCTCCCAGGTACACCTCTGACACTCCCATGTGCCTCTGACCTCCCAGGTACACCTCCGTGCTCTGGGTACCTCTCCGACCTCCCAGGTACCTCAGACACTCCCTAATTTCACCTCTGACACTCCCAGGTACACCTCTGACACTCCCAGGTACACTTCAACCTCCCAGGTACACCTCTTACACTCCCTGGTTCTCCCCTGACACTCCCAGTTACACTCAGACACTCCCAGGTACACCTCCAGGCACTCAGGCACATCTCTGACACTGCCAGGTACACCCCTGGCTCTCCCAGGTACACCTCTCACACTCCCTGGTACACCCCCTAACACTCCCAGGTACACCTCTGGCCTCCCAGGCCTCACACACCTCCCAGGTATTCACTCTGACCCTCCCAGGTACCTCCGACACTCCCAGGTACACCTCAGACACTTCCAGGTACACCTCTCCTTACACTCTCAGGTACACCCTCAGGCACTCCCAGGTACCTCTGACATTCCCAGGTACACCTCTGACACTCCCAGGTACCCTCAGACACTCCGAGGTACACCTCTGACCTCCCAGGTACACCTCTGACACTCCAGGTACACCTCTGATACTCCCAGGTACACCTCTGACTCTCCCAGGTACTCCTGACATTCCCAGGTACACCTCTGACACTCCCAGTACACCTCTGATCTCCCAGGTACACCTCTGACTCTCCCAGGTACACCCTGACCTCCCGTGCACCTCAGGCCTCCCTGGTACACCTGACCTCCCAGTACACCTCCCAACCTCCCAGGTACACCTCTGACCTCCCAGGTACACCCCAGACACTCCCAGATACACCTCTGATACTCCCAGGTACTCCTCTAACACTCCCAGGTACACCTCTGACACTCCCAGGTACCTCTGACACTCCCAGTTACACCTCCGACCTCCCAGTTACACCCTGACACTCAGGTACACCCTTGACACTCCCAGGGTACCTCTGATACTCAGGTACACCTCTGACCTTCCAGGTACACCTCTGACACTCCCAGGCACCTGTGAGACTCCCAGGTACACTTCCTGACCTTCCAGGTACACCACTGACACTACCAGGTACCTCTGGCCTCCCAGGTACTCCTGACGCTCCCAGGTACACCTTGACTCCCAGGTACACCTCTGACACTCCCAGGTACACCTAAGCACTCCAAGTACCTCTGACACTCCAAGTACACCTCTGACTCTCCCAGGTACTCCTCCGACACTCCAAGTTCACCGGCTGCTCCAGGTACACTTCTCACACTCCCAGGTACACCTCGGCCTCCCAGGTACACCTCTGATACTCCCAGGTACACCTCTGACACTCCCAGGTACTCCACTGACATTCCTGGTACACCTCCGACACTCCCAGGTACCTCTGGCCTCCCAGGTACACCTTTGACCTCCCAGGTACACCTCCTGACACCCCAGGTACACCTCTGACACTGCCAGGTACAGGCTCTCCTGGTCCACGTGTGTTCCCAGGTCACATCTCCGACACTCCCAGGTACACCTCTGACACTCCCAGGTACACCTTTGACACTCCCAGGTACACCTCTAACACCCCAGGTACACCTTGACACTGCCAGGTACACCTTTGACCCCTGCACGTGTGACATTCCCAGGTACATCTCCGACACTCCCAGGTACACATGTGGCACTCCAGGTACAACTTTGATAATACCAGGTACACCTCCGATACTCCCAGGTATACCTTTGACACTCCCACGTACTCCACCTGACACTCCCGTACACCTCTGGACACTCCTAGGTACACTTCCGACACTCCCAGGTACACCTCTGACACTCCCAGGTGCACCTAAGCATACCCCAGGTACACCCTGACTCTCGCAGGTACACCTCCTCCGACACTACCAGAGTTCACCTCCGACACTCCCAGGTACATTCTCACACTCCCAGGTACACCTCTGACACTCCCAGGCCACCTCTGATACTCCCAGGTACACCCTCTGACACTCCCAGGCACTCCACTGACATTCCCTGGTACACCTCTGACACTCCCAGGTACACCTCCGACACTCCCAGGTACACACCTCTGACACTCCCAGGACACCTCTGACACTCCCACCTATACCCCCAGGTACACCTCTGACACTGCCAGGTGCCTTTGACACCCCTGGTACACGTGTGACATTCCAGGTGGTTATCTCCGACACTCCCAGGTACACCTCTGGCACTCCCAGGTACACCTGATATTCCCAGGTCACCTCCGATTCCAGGCATTCCTTTTACACTCCCAGGTACTACACTGACACCCCCAGGCCATTCCTCTGACACTCCTAGGCACACCTGACACTACCAGCACCCTGATACTCCCAGTACACCCGATACCCCACACCTCTGTGACACTCCCTGCTTCACCTCTGACACCCCTGGTTCACATCTGACACTCCCTGCACTTCTGACACTCCCAGTTACACCTCTGACACCTCCCCGTGTACCCTCCGATACTCCCAGGTACAATTCCCTGACACTTGCAGTACACCCCCACCCCTGGTTCACCCCTGACACCCAAGTACAATTCCTGTGACACTCCCAGGCACACCTCAGACACCACAGTGCCACCTTTTCACCCCGGTACACCCCCGACACCCAGGCACACCTCTGACACCCCAGGCACACCTCATCACCCCAGGTACACCTCTGCACCCCTTGACACTCCCAAGCACACCTCTGACACTCCTGGTGCACAGCCTTGAGACTCCAGGCACACCTCACACCTCTTGGTACACCTCAGACACTCCCAGGTACCCACTGCACTCCCTGGTACACTCTGATACTCCCAGTGGCCACCCTCTATGACATTCCAGGTACACTTCTGACACCCCAGGCACACCTCTGACACCCCAGTTACACCCGGACACCCCAGTTACACCCCCGACACCCCAGGCACACCCCTGACACCCTAGGTACACCCCTGATGTTCCAGGCACACCTCTGACACCTCCAGGTACACCTCCGACACTCCCAGGCACACGAGTGACACCCCAGGTACACATTTGACACTCCCCAGGTACACCACTGACACTACCAGGTACACTTAACTCCTAGGGTACCTTTGATGCTCCTCAGGTACTCTCTCTGACAATTCTAGACAATTTCTGATACTCCAGGCACACGTCTGACACCAAGGTACACCTCTGACACTCCCTTGTGTACTACCCCTTGACACTCCTTAATGTACACCTTTTGACAATCCCCCGCACACCTCCTCCGATTACTCCCTCAGGCACCATACTCCCCAGGTACACCTCAGACACTCTGGTTCACTCCAGCCTCCTGGTCTGCCCTGACACCCCAGGCACACCCTGACACCTCGGCCAGGTACACTTCTGACACCCCAGGTACACCTCTTACACTCCCTGGTTCTCCCTGACACTTCCAGGTACACCTCAGACACCCCAGGCACACCTCAGACACCCTGCACATCTGACACCACAGCACACCCCTGACACCCCAGGCATACCTCCCTACACACCCTGGCACATCCCTGACACTCCCTGGTACACCCCTCTGACACTCCCAGGTACCTTACCAGTACCCCAGGCCCCTCTGACACTCCCCTGGTACACCACCTCCGACACTCCCCAGGTGTGCGCCAGCCTCAGAGGTACACCTCATACACCTCTGGCACCACCTCTGACACTCCCAGGTCACACCTCTGACACTCCCAGGTATACCCCTGACACTCCCAGGTACACCGCTGACACCTTGGTTCACCACGACACTCCCCTGGTGTACCTCTGACTCCCTGGCTCACCTCTGACAACTCCTGGTTCACCTCTGACACTCCCTAGGTAAACTCCTCTGACACCCCCAGGTACACCTCTGACACTCCCAGGTAAATCTCCGATACTCCCAGGTACACTCTGACACTCCCAGGTACACCTCTTCACTCCTGGCTCTCCCCTGACACCTCCCATCTCAGACACTCCCAGGTACACCTCTCAGACACCCCTGCACATCTTGGACACTCCCAGGTACACCTCTGACACTCCCACACCTCATGTCCCAGTGTACACCTCTGACATTCCCAGGTACACCTCTGACACTCCCAGGTACACACCTTCTGACACTCCCAGTTACACCTCCGGCACTCCCAGTTACACCCTGACACCTCTAAGGGCCACCCCTGACACTCCCAGGTACACCCTCTGATACTCCCAGGTACACCTCTGACACTTCCAGGCACCTCTGACACTCCCTGGTACACCAGTGACACTCCCAGGACACCTCTGACACTCCCAGGTACACACTCGGACACTACCAGGTACACCTCTCTGACACTCCCATGCCTTTTGACCCCTCCCAGACTTCCTCTGACACTCCCACGTACACCTCCTGTCACTCCCAGGTACACCCTCTCTGACACTCCCAGGTACACCCTGACACTCCCAGGTACACCACTGATTCTCCCAGGTACACCTGTGACATTCCCAGGTACTCCACTGACATTCTCTGGTACACTTCTGACACCCTGTACACCTCCTCTGACACTGCCAGGTACACCTCTCTGACACTCCCTGGTACACCTGTGACATTCCCTGCACACTTCCGCATACCTGGTACACGTCTGGTACTCCCAGGACACCTCCATATACTCCTGTGTTACACCTGATACTCCCAGGTACACCTCACAGACACTCCCTGTTCACCTCCTGTACTTCCTGGTTCACCTCTGACACCCCAGGTACACCTCCTGACACTCCTAGGTACACTTCTGACACTCCCAGGTACACCCTTACACTCCCTGGTTGTCCCCTGACACTCCCAGGTACACCTCAGACCTCCGGTACACCACCTCAGACACCTCTCCAGGTACATCTCTGACATTGCCAGGTACACCCCTGACACTCCCAGGTACACCCACTGTCACTCCCAGGTACACCTCTGACAACTTCCAGGTACACCCTGACACTCCCAGATACACCTCTACACTCCCTGGTTCTCCCTGACACTCCCAGTACACCTCAGACACCCAGGTACACCTCGGACACTCCCAGGTACATCTCGACACTGCCAGGTACACCCCTGACACTCCCCACCGTCACTCCCAGGTACACCTCTGACACTCGCCAGGTACACTCTGACACCCCAGGTACACCTCCTTACACTCCCTGGTTCTCCCTGACACTCCCGGTCCACCTCTGACACTCTCAGGTACACCTCAGACACTCCCAGGTACACCCTGACACTGCCAGGTACACCCCCTGACACTCCCAGGTACACCCCTACACTCCCCTGGTACACCCCTACACTCCCAGGTACACCTCTTATACCACCAGGTACACCTCTGACACTTCCAGGTACACCTCTGACACTCCAAGGCACACCAATGACACTCCCAGGTACACCTCTGACACTTCCAGGTACACCACTGACACTCCCAGGCACCTCTGACACTCCTGTACTCCTTGACGCCCTGTACTTCTCTGACACTCCCAGGTACACCTCTGGACACTCCCAGGTACACCTCTGACACTGCCAGGTACACCGCTGACACTGCCAGGTACACCAATGACACTCTGGTACACATTTGACACTCCCAGGTACACTACTAACACTACCAGGTACACCTCTGACTCTCCCAGGTACTCCTTTGACGCTCCCAGGTACTCCTCTAACACACCCAGGTACACCTCTGATACTCCCAGGTACCCCAAGACACTCCCAGGTACACCTCTGACCCTCCCAGGTACACCTCTGACACTCCCAGGTACACCTAAGACAATTCCAGGACACCTCTGACACTCCCAGGTAAACCTCTGATACTTCCAGGTACACCTCTGACACGCCAGTAGCACACAATGACACTCCCAGGTACACCTCACACTCCTAGGTACATCTCTGACACTGCCAGGTAAACCCCTGACACTCCCAGGTACACCTTCTACACCCCTGGTACACCCCTGACACTCCCAGGTACACCCTCTGACACTCCCAGGCTCCACTGACACTCCCAGGTATTCCTCTGACACTCCCTGGCACCTCCCGACACTCCCAGGTACACCTCAGACACTTCCAGGTACACCTCATACACCCTCTGGTTCACCTCTGACACTCCCTGGTTCACCTCTGACACTCCCAGGTACACTTCTGAAACTCCAGCGTACACCTCTGGACACTCCCAGGTACACCTCTGACACTCCCAGGTACACCTAAGACACTCCCAGGTACACCTCTGACACCCCAGGTAAACCTCCGATACTTGGAACACCTCTGACACGCCCAGGCCACCAATGACACTCCCAGGTACCTCACACTCCCAGGCCACCTCTGACACTCCCAGGTACACCTCTGATACTCCCAGGTACACCCACTGACACTACCAGGTACACCTCTCTGACACCCAGTGTACCTTTGACGCTCCCAGGTACTTCTCTCTGACACCTCCCAGGTACACCTCTGACACTCCCAGGTACAACTCTGACACTGCCAGGTAGCACCGCTGACACTGCCAGGTACACCACTGACACTCCCAGGGCCACATTTGACACCTCAGGTACACTCCACACCCAGGTACACCTCTGACTCTCCCAGGTACTCCTTTGACGCTCCCAGGTACCTCAACACACCCAGGTACACCTCTGATACTCCCAGGTACACCTAAGACACTCCCAGGTACACCTCTGACCTCCCAGGCTACCTCTGACACCTCCTGTGTACTTGACACTCCCAGGTACACCTCTGATACTCCCAGGTACAACCCCTCTGACACTCCCAGGTACTTCACTGACATTCCCTGGTACACCTCTGACACTCCCGGTACACCTCCGACACTCCCAGGTACACTCCCTGACACTCCCAGGTACACCTCTGACACTCCCAGGTACACCTCCTGACACCCCAGGTACACCACTGACACTGCCAGGTACACCTTTGACACTCCCTGGTACACGTGTGACATTCCCAGGTACATCTCTGACACTTGTGTACACATGTGGCACCCCAGGTACACACCTTTGATAATCCCAGGTACACCTCCGATACTCCCAGGATACCTTCCTTTGACACTCCCACGTACCCACTGACACTCCCTGGTACACCTCTGACACTCCTAGGTACACACTTCCCGACACTCCCAGGTACACCTCTGACACCCCAGGCCACCCCAAGACACTCCCAGGGACACCTCTGACACTCCCAGGTACAACCTCTGACTCTCGCAGGTACACCTCCGACACCACCAGTTTCTCCGACACTCCCAGGTACACCCTCTCACACTCCCAGGTACACCTCTGACACCCCAGTGTACACCTCTGGATACTCCCAGGTACACCTCTGACACTCCCAGGTACCTCCACTGACATTCCTGGTACACCTCTGACACCCCAGGCTACCTCCGGACACCTCCCAGGTGACACCTCTGACACACTCCCAGGTACACCTCTCTGACACTCCCAGGTACACACCTCTCTGACACCCCAGGTACACCTCCCTCTGTCACTCCCAGGTACACCTCTGACACTCCTCTGCCACACTGTGACATTCCTGGTACACCTCCGACACTCCCAGGTACACCTCTGACACTCCCAGGTACACCCTCCGATATTCCCAGGTACACCTCCGATACTCCCAGGTATTCCTTTTACACTCCCAGGTACTATCACTGACACTCCTTGGTACACCTCTGACACCTCTAGGTACACCTCTGACACTACAAGGTACACCTCCTGATACTCCCCACACTCCTCCCGATACTCCCAGGCACACCTCAGACACTCCCCTGCTTCACCTCCTGACACTCCCTGGTTCACATCTGACACCCCTGTACACCTCTGACACTCCCAGTTACACCTCTGACACCCTCTGTACCTCCGATACCCCAGGTACACCCCTCTGACACTCCCAGGTACACCTCTTACACTCCCTGGTTCACCCCTGACACTCCCAGGTACACCTCAGACACTCCCAGGTACACCCTCAGACATCGCCAGGTACATCTTTTTTCACTCCCGGTACACCCTCTGACACTCCCAGGTACACCTCTGACACTCCCAGGTACATCTCTGACACTCCTGGTGCACCCCTGACACTCCCAAGTACACCTCTGACACTCCCAGGTACAGCTTCTGACACTTCCAGGTACACTCATACACTTCTGGTACACCTCAGACACTCCCAGGTACACCTCTGACACTCCCAGGTACACCTATGACACCCAGGTACACCCTGACACCTCCCAGGTACTCCACTGGCACTCCTGGTCACCTCTGATACTCCCAGGTACACTTCTGACATTCCCAGGCTACCCTGACACTCCCAGGTACACCTCTGACACTTCCCAGGTACACCTCTGACACTCCCAGGTACACGAGTGACACTCCCAGGTACACATTTGACACTCCCAGGTACACCACTGACACTACCAGGTACACCTCTAACTCTCCCAGGTACTCCTTTGACGCTCCCAGGTACTCCTCTGACACTCCCAGGGACACCTCTGACACTCCCAGGTACACCTCTGACACTCCAAGGTACACCTCTGACACTCCCAGGTACACCTCTGACACTCCCATGTACACCTCTCTGACAATCCCAGGTACACCTCCGATACTCCCAGGTACACCTCCGATACTCCCAGGTACACCTCAGACACTCCCTGGTTCACCTCTGGTACTTCCTGGTTCGCCTCTGACACCCCAGGTACACCTCTGACACTCGCCAGGCACCTCTGACACTCCCAGGTACACCTCTTACACTCCCTGGTTTCTCCCTGACACTCCCAGGTACACCTCTGACACTCCCAGGTACACCTGAGACACTCCCAGATACACCTCTACACTCCCTGGTTCTCCCTCTTCTCACTCCCAGGTACACCTCTGACACTCCCAGGTACACCTCGACACTCTCAGGTACATCTCTGACACTGCAGGTACACCCCTGACAACTCCCAGGCTACCCACTGACACTCCTAGGTACACCTCTGACACTCGCAGGTACACTTCTGGACACTCCCAGGCACACCTCTGACACTCCCAGGTACTCCACTGGCACTCCCTGGTACACCTCTGATACTCCCAGGTACACTTCTGACATTCCCAGGTACACCTCTGACACTCCCAGGTACACCTCTGACACTCCCAGTTACACCTCCGGACACTCCCAGTACACGGTGACAATTTGCACATTTGACACTCCCAGGTACACCACTGACACTACCAGGTACACCTCTAACTCTCCTGGTACTCCTTTGACGCTCCTGTACTCCTCTGACACCCCAGGGACACCTCTGACACCCCAGGTACACCTCTGACACTCCAAGGCCACCTCTGACACTCCCAGGTACACCTCTGACACTCCCATGTGCCACCTCTGACATGCAGGCTACCTCCGATACTCCCAGGTACACCTCCGATACCCCAGGTACACCTCAGACACTCCCTGGTTCTGGTACTTCCTGGCTCGCCTCTGACACTCCCAGGTACACCTCTGGACACTCGCCAGGTACACTTCTGACACTCCCAGGTACACCTCTTACACCCTGTCTTCCCTGACACTCCCAGTGTCCACCCTCAGACACTCCCAGGTACACCCCTGACACTCCCAGATACACCTCTACACTCCTGGTTCTCCCCTGACACCCCAGGTACACCTCAGACACTCCAGGTACACCTTGCACACTCCCAGGTACATCTCTGACACTGCCAGGTACACCCTGACACCTCGTGGCACACCCACCGTCACTCCCAGGTACACCTCTGACACTCGCCAGGTACACTTCTGACACTCCCAGGTACACCTCTTACACTCCCTGGCTCTCCCTGACACCTCGACACCCTCAGACACTCTCGGACACCTCAGACACTCCAGGGTACATCCCTGACACTGCCAGGTACACCCTGACACTCCCAGGTACACCTCTACACTCCCTGGTACACCCCTGACACTCCCAGGTACACCTCTTATACCACCAGGTACAATTTCTGACACTTTCCAGGTACACCTCTGACACTCCCAGGTACCAATGAGTGACACTCCCAGGCCACATTTGACACTCCCAGGTACTACTAACACTACCAGGTACACCCTGACTCTCCCAGGTACTCCTGACTCCCAGGTACTCCTAACACACCCAGGTACACCTCTGATCCTCCCAGGTACACCCCAAGACACCCCAGGTGACACCTCTGACCTCCCCAGGTACACCTCTGACACTCCCAGGTACACCTAAGACACTCCCAGGTACACCTCTGACACTCCCAGGTAAACCTCTGATACTTCCAGGTACACCTCTGACACGCCCAGGCACACCAATGACACTCTGGTACACTCCTCACACTCTAGGTACATCTCTGACACTGCCAGGTACACCCTGACACCCCAGGTACACCTCTTACACTCCTGACACCCCTGACACTCCTGCACCTCCTGACACCCCAGGTACCCACCTGACACTCCCAGGCCTTCCGACACCGGTACACTCCTCCGACACTCCCAGGACACCTCAGACACTTCCAGGTACACCTCTTACACTTCTGGTTCACCTTTCTGACACTCCTGGTTCACCTCTGGACACTCTGCAGGCTACCTTCCTGAAACTCCCAGGTACACCTCTGACACTCCCAGGTACACCTCTGACACTCCCAGGTACACCCAAGACACTCCCAGGTACACCTCTGACACCCCAGGTAAACCTCTGATGCTTCAGAACACCTCTGACACGCCCAGGCACCCAATGACACCCCAGGTACACCTCTCTCTCACACTCCCAGGTACACCTCTGACACTCCCAGGTACACCTCTGATACTCCCAGGACACCTCTGACACTCCCAGGTACTTCACTGACATTCCCTGGTGCCACCTCTGACACTCCCAGGACACCTCCGGACACTCCCAGGTACACCTCTGACACTCCCAGGTACACCTCTGACACTCCCAGGTACACCTCTGACACCCCAGGTGTACAACCACTGACACCTCAGGTACACCTTGACACTCCCTGGTACACGTGTGACATTCCCAGGTACATCTCCGACACCCCAGGTACACATGTGGCACCCCAGGTACAACTTTTGATAATCCCAGGTACACCTCCCAGGTACCTTGACACTCCCAGGTACCCACACTGACACTCCCTGGTACACCTCTGACACTCCTAGGTACACTCCCTGACACTCTTGTACACCTCTGACACTCCCAGGCCACTAAGACACTCCTAGGCACACCTCTGACACTCCCAGGACACCTTCTGACACTCGCAGGTACACCTCCGACACTACCCAGGTTCACCTCCGACACTCCCAGGTACACTTCTCACACTCCCAGGCCACCCTCTGACACTCCCAGGTACACCTCTGATACTCCCAGGTACACCGCTGACACCCAGGTACTCCACTGACATTCCCTGGTACACCTCTCGACACCCCAGGTACACCTCCGACACTCCCAGGTACACCTCTGACACTCCCAGGTACACCTCTGACACTCCCAGGTACACCTCTGACACCCCAGGTACACCTCTGACACTCCCAGGTACACCTTTGACACTCCTGTACACGTTGACATTCCCAGGTACATCCCCGACACCTCCAGGTACACCTCTGCACCCCAGGCCACTGACATTCCCAGGTACACCTCCCGATACCCCAGGTATTCCTCTTTACACTCCCAGGTACTCCCTGACACTCCCTGGTACACCTCTGACACCCTAGGTACACCTCTGACACTCCAGGTACACCTCTGATACTCCCAGGTACACCTCCGACACTCCCAGGCACACCTCAGACACTCCCTGAGCCACCTCTGACACTCCCTGGTTCACATCTGACACTCCCTGGTACACCTCTGACACTCCCAGTTACACCTCTGACACTCCCAGGCCTCCGATACTCCTCGCGTACACCTCTGACACTCCCAGGTACACCTCTTGGCACTCCCTGGTTCACCCCTGACACCCAAGTACACCCTGCCAGACACTCCCAGGTACACCTCTGTGACACCGCCAGGTACATCTTTTACACTCCCAGTACACCTCTGGACACTCCCAGGTACACCTCTGACACTCCCAGGTACACCTCAGACACTCCCTGGTGCACCCTGACACTCCTAAGTACAATCTCTGACACTCCCAGGTGCACCTCTGACACTTCCAGGTGCCAATTTCATACACTTCTGGTACACCTCAGACACTCCCAGGCCACCTCTGACACCCTGTGTACACCTCTGACACTCCCAGGTACACCTCTGACACTCCCAGGTACCTACCTGGCACTCCTGGTACACCTCTGATACTCCCAGGTACACTTCTGACATTCCCAGGTACACCTCTGACACTCCTGTGCATGCCCTCTACACCCCAGTTACACCTCCGACACACTCCCAGGTACCGTGACACCCCAGGTACACATTTGACACTCCCAGGTGCCACCCCTGGACACTACCAGGTACACCTCTGACACTCCCAGGTACTCCTCTGACGCCTCCCAGGTACACTCTCTGACACTCCCAGGTACACCTCTGACACCCCAGGTACCTCTGACACCCCAGGTACACCTCTGACACTTGGGTACACCTCTGACACTCCCATGTACACCTCTGACAACCCCAGGTGCACCTCCGATACTCCCAGGTACACCTCCGATACTCCCGGGTACACCTCGGACACTCCCTGGTTCACCCCGGTACCTCCCCTGGTTACGCCTCCTGACACTCCCAGGTACACCCTCTGACACCTCCCAGGCACACCCCTGACACTCCCAGGTACACCTCTTACACTCCCTGGTTCTCCCCTGACACTCCCAGGTGACACCCTCAGACACTCCCAGGTACACCTCAGACACTCCCAGGTACATTCCTGGACACACTGCCAGGTACACCCTCAAACTCCCAGGTACACCTCCTACACACCCTGGTACACCCCTGACACTCCCTGCACACCTCTGACACTCCCAGGTGCTCCACTAACACTCCCAGGTATTCCTCTGACACTCCCTGGTACACCTCCGACACTCCTGTGCGTACAGCCTGCATACTTCAGGCTACTGACCCCCAGGTACACCTCTGACACTCCCAGTACACCTCTGATACTCCTGTACACCTCTGACACTCCCAGGCTCCACTGACATTTCCTGGTACACCCTGACACTCCCAGGTACACCTCCGACACTCCCAGGCACCACCTCACACTCCCAGGTACACCTCTGACACTCCTCAGGTACACCTCCGACACTCCCAGGTACACCTCACACTCCCAGGCTACCTTGCTACACTCCCAGGTACACCTTCTGACAGCCTGCCCTGATACTCCTGTACACCTCTGACACTCCCAGGTACTCCACTGACATTCCCTGGTACACCTCTCTGGACACTCCCAGGTACACCTCCGACACTCCCAGGTACACCTCTGACACCCCAGGTACACCTCTGACACTCCCAGGTACAATTCCCCACACTCCTGAGCTACACCTCTGACACTGCCAGGTACACCTTTGACACTCCCTGGTACACGTGTGACATTCCCAGGTACATCTCCGACACTCCTGTACAACTCTCTGGCACTCCTGTACACCTCCGATATTCCAGGTACTACCTCCGATACTCTGTGCTCTTACACTCCCAGTACTACACTGGACACCCCTGGTGGCCACCTCTGACACCCTAGGTACACCTCTGACACTACCAAGCGTACACCTCTGATACTCCCAGGTACACCTCCGATACCCCAGGCACACCTCTGGACACTCCCTGCTTCACCTCTGACACCCTGGATCACACTCTGACACTCCTGGTACACCTCTGACACTCCCAGTTACACCTCTGCACACCCCCAGGTAACCTCGATACTTCCAGGACACCCCTGACACCAGGTACACCTCTGACACTCCTGGTACACTTCCGACACTCCCAGGTACACTCTGACACTCCCAGGTACAATCCAAGACACCCAGCTACACCGCTGACACTCCCAGGTACACCTCACTGATTCTCCCAGTGCCACCTGTGACATTCCCAGGTACTCCACTGACACCTCTGGTACACCTCTGACACCCCAGGTAAATCTCTTGACACTGCCAGGTGTACACCTCTTACACTCCTGGTACACCTGTACATTCTGTACATTCTGACACTCCCAGGTGTACATTGCTCCACTTGTACACCTCCGATATTCCCGGGTTAACACCTCCGATACTCCCAGTACACCTCAGACACTCCCTGGTTCACTCCTGGTACCCCTGCCCGCACCTCTGACACTCCCAGGTACACCTCTGACACTCTTGGTACACTTCTGACACCCCAGGTACACCTCTTACACTCCCTGGTCATCTCTGACACTCCCAGGTACACCTCAGACCTCCCAGGTACACCCTGTGACACTCCCAGGTACATTCCTGACATTGCCAGGTACACCCCTGACACTCCCAGGTACACCACTGACACTCCCAGGCCACCCTGACACTCCTGTACACCCAGACACTCCCAGATACACCTCCCACACCTCGGCTCTCCCCGACACTCCCAGGTACACCTCAGACACTCCCAGGTACACCTCAGACACCTCAGGTGCCTCTGACACTCCCAGGTGCACCCCTGACAACTCCCAGGCACACCTCTGACACTCCCAGGACACCTCTCACACTGCCAGGTACACTTCTGACACTCCTGTACACCTCTTACACTCCCTGCTCCACCCCTGACACCCCAGGTACACCTCTGACACTCCCAGGTACACCTCAGACACTCCCACACTGCCGTACACCCTGACACCAGGTACACCTCTGACACTCCCGGTACACCCCTGACACTCCCAGGTACACCTCTGATACTACCAGGTGCTACCTCTCACACTTCAGGTACACCTCTGGACACTCCAGGCACACCTACCACACTTGGTACACCTCTGACACTTCAGGTACAATTACTGACACTCCAGGTGGCCACTCTTGACAATTCTGTGTACTTGACACTCCCAGGTACTCCTCTGACACTCCCAGGTACACCTCTCGACACTCCTAGCACCTCTGACACTGCCAGTTACACCTCTGACAACTCCAGGTGTACACCAATGACACCTCCCAGGTACACCTTTGACACTCCCAGGTACACTACTAACACTACCAGGTACACCTGACCCTCCCAGGTACCCCTTGACACTCCCAGGTACCCTCTAACACACCCAGGCACACCTCTGATACTCCCAGGTACACCCAAGACACTCCCAGGTGGCCACCTCTGACCTCCCAGGTACACCCTCTGACACTCCCAGGTACACCCAAGACACTCCCAGGTACACCTCTGACACTCCAGGTAAACCTTCTGATACTTCCAGGTACACCTCTGACACCCTCAGGCACACACTGACACTCCCAGGTACACCTCACACCCCCAGGTACACCTCTAGACACTCCCAGGTACACCTCTGACACTCCCAGCATGTGCACCTCTATACCCCCTGGGCCACCCCTGACACTCCCAGGCAGGCACCTCTGACACCTCCAGGTACCCACTGACACTCCTGTGTATTCTCCTGACACTCCCTGGTACAATTCTCCGACACTCCCAGGTACACACCTCAGACACCCAGGTACACCTCATACACCCTGGTACACCTCTGACACTCCCTCTGCTCACCTCTGACACTCCCAGGTACACTTCTGAAACTCCAGGCAACTCCTCTGACACTCCTGTGTACACCTCTGACACTCCCAGTACACCTCTGACACCCCAGGTACACCTCAGACACCCCAGGTACACCTCTGACACTCCCAGGTAAACCTCTGATACCCAGGAACACCTCTGACACGCCCAGGCACACCAATGACACTCCCAGGCTACCTCACACTCCCAGGTACACCTCTGACACCCTGGTGTGACACCTCTGATACTCCCAGGCCTCTGGACACTTGTGTACTTCACCTGACATTCCTGGTACACCTCATACTCTGCACACCTCCGACACTCCCAGGTACACCTCTGACACTCCCAGGACACCCTCTGACACCCCAGGTACACCTCTGACACCCCAGGTACACCACTGACACTCCCAGGTACACCTTTGACACTCCCTGGTACTAACCTCTGACATTCCCAGGTATACTCTGACACCCAGGTACACCTCTGACACTTCCATGTACACCTTTGATAATCTGGTACACCTCCGACACTCCCAGGTATACCTCTTACACTCCCACGTACTCCACTGACACTCCCTGGTACACCTCTGACACCCTAGGTACACTTCCGGACACCTCAGGTACACCTCTGACACTCCAGGTACACCTAAGACACTCCTGTGTACACTCCTGGAACTCCTACCTCTGACTTCGCAGGTACAATCCCCTCCGACACTACTGTGTTCACCTCCTGACACTCCGTGTACACCTCACACTCCAGGTACACCTCTGACACTCAGGTGGACACCTCTGATACTCCCAGGTACACCTCTGACACTCCCAGGTACTCCACTGACATTCCTGGTACACCTCTGACACTCCCAGGCTACTCTCCGACACTCGGTACCTGACACTCCCAGGTACACCCTCTGACACTCCTGTGTCACACCTCTGACACCCCCAGGTACACCTCTGACACTGCCAGGTACACCCTGACACTCCCTGGTACACGTGTGACATTCCCAGGTACACTCTCCGACACCCCAGGTACAACCTCTGGCACTCCCAGGTACACCTCTGATATTCTATGTACACCTCCGACACTCCCAGGTATACCTTTGACACTCCCAGGTACACACTGACACTCCTGGTGGCCACCCCTGACACTCCTAGGTACACCCTCTGACACTACCAGGTACACCTCTGATACTCCGGTACACCTCCGACACTCCCAGGCACACCCTGAGACACTCCCAGCTTCACCTCTGACACTCCTGGTTCACATCTGACACC
>NW_024749708.1:0-31134 GCF_018991925.1 Homarus americanus
GGTGTTGATGGTGAACATAATGCTCTCCTGGGCACACACCTCCCACGGTGGTGAACCTAATGCTCCTGGTACACACACACTCCCCACGGTGGTGAACCTAACGCTCCTATTACACTCCCCGTTGGTGAACCTAATGCTCCGTGGTACACACACACTCCCACGGTGGTGAACCTAACGCTCACTGAGCACATTCCCACAGTGGTGATGGTGAACATAACGCTTCCTGGTACACACCCTCCCCGATGGTGATCGTGAACCTAATGCTCCTGGTTACACACACTCTATGGTGGTGAAGGTGAACCTAAAGCTCCCTCGTGCACACACTCCTCGGTGGTGAGTGAACCTAACGCTCCTGGTACTCAGAGCCCGATGGTGAAACTAACACTCCTGGTACACAACTCCCCACGGTGGTGATGGTGCACCCTAACGCTCCCTGGTACACACACTCACTGCAGTGAACCCACCTCCCTGGTACACACACTCCCGATGGTGATGGTGACCCTAACTCTCCCTGGTACACACATTCCCACAGTGGTGATGGTGAACCTAACGCTCCCTGGTACACACTCCCACTCTGGTGATGGTGAAACTAACGCTCCCTGGTACACACTCCCACGGTGGTGATGGTGAACATAACGCTCCTTGGTACTCACTCCCACGGTGATGGTCAACCTAGCTCCTGGTACACAGACACCCACGCTGGTGACCCTAACTCTCCCTGGTACACACATTCCCACGGTGGTGATGGTGAACCCTAACGCTCCTGGTACACACTCCCACGCTGGTGATGGTGAACTAACGCTCCCTGGCACTCCATCCCACGGTGGTGAAGATGACCCTAACGTTCCTGTACATACACTCCCACGGTGGTGATGGTGAAACTAACGCTCCCTGGTACACACACTCCTCGGTGGTGATGGTGAACCTAACGCTCCCTGGTACACAGACACCCACGATGGTGAACCCTAACACTCCCTGGTACACACACTCCCGGTGGTGATGGTGACCCTAATCTCCCTGCTTACACACTCACAAGGTGGTGATGAACCTAACGCTCCCAGGTACACCTCCCACAGTGGTGACGGTGAACCTAACGCTCAGTGAACACACACACACTCCCAAGGTGGTGATGGTGAACCCTAATGCTCCTGGTACACACACTCCCACGGGGTGATGGTGAACCTAACGCTCCCTGTACACACACTGCCACAGTGGTGATGGGGAACCTAACACTCCCTGGTACACTCCGACTGTGGTGATGGTGTACCTAACGCTCCGTGGTACACACACACTTCAACGGTGGTGACGGTGAACCTAACTCCCTGGTACACACACTCACACAGTGGTGATGGTGAACCTAACGCTCCCTGGTACACAGACACCCACGATGGTGAAACTAACACTCCTGGTACACTCCCACGAGAGTGAACCTAATGCTCCTGGTACACCACTCCCCATGATGGTGATGACCCTAACTCTCCCTGGTACATTCCACAGGTTGTGATGGTGAACCCTAACGCTCCCTGGTACACACACTGCCACGGTGGTGATGGTGACCTAACACTCCCTGGTACATACACTCCCACGGTGATGGTGTGCCTAACGCTCCGTGGTACACACACACTCCACAGTGGTGACAGTGAACCTATCGCTCCCTGTTACACACACTCACACAGTGGTGGTGAACCACGCTCCCTGGTACACAGACACCCCACGATGGTGAACCCTAACACTCCCTGGTACACACACTCCCACGGTGGTGATGGTGAACCTAACGCTCCCAGGCACACACACTCCCACTGCGGTGAACCTAACTCTCCTGGTACACACACTCCCACGACGGTGAACTTAACGCTCCTGGTACACACACTCCCACGATGGTGGTGACCCTAATGCTCCCTGGTACACACACTCCCACAGGGGGTGATGGTGACCTAACGCTCCCTGGTACACACACTGCAGTGGTGATGGTGAACCTAACGCTCCTGGTACACAGAGTGCCACGGTGGTGATGATGAACCTACTCCCTGGTACACACACTCCCCACAGTGGTGATGGTGAACCTAACGCTCCCTTGAACACACACACCACGGTGGTGATGGTGATCCTAATGCTCCTGCTACACACACCTCCCACGATGGTGATGGTGACCTAACTCTCCCTGGTACACACATTCCCACGGTGGTGATGGTGAACTAACCCTGGTACACACACTCCCGCTGGTGATGGTGAAACTAATGCTCCCTGGTACGCACACCTCCCACGGTGGTGATGGTCAACCTAAAGCTCCCTGGTACACAGACACCCACGATGGTGAACACTTAGCACCCCTCGTACACACCTCCCACGGTGGTGAGAATGACCCTAACGCTCCCTGGTACACACTCCCACAGTGGTGATGGTGAAACAACTCCCTGGTACACACACACCTATGGTGGTGAGATGAACCTAACGCTCCCTCGTGCACACACTCCCTCGGTGGTGATGGTCAACCTAACGCTCCCTGGTACACAGACACCCACAATGGTGAACCTAACACTCCCTGGTACACACACACTCCACGGTGGTGATGACCTAACACTCCTGGTACACACTCTCACAGGTGAACTTAACGCTCACTGGTACACACACTCCCACGATGGTGATGGTGACACTAAACCTTCCTGGTACACACACAGGTGTTGATGGTGAACCTAACACTCTCTGGTACACACTCCCACGTTGGTGATGGTGAACCTAACTCCCTGGAACACACACTCCCCGGTGGTGATGGTGAACCTAATGCTCCTGGTACAGACACCACGATGGTGAACTGCCTCCCTCGTACACACACTCCCACGGTGGTGAAGATGACCCTAACGTCCCTGGTACACCTCCCACCAGTGGTGATGGTGAAACTAACACGCTCCCTGGTACACACACTCCCATGGTGGTGAGATGAACCTAACGCTCCCTCGTACACACACTCCTCAGTGGTGATGGTGAACCTAACGCTCCCTGGTACACAGACACCCGATGGTGAACCTAACGCTCCCTGGTACACACACTCCCACGGTGGTGATGGTGAACCTAAAGCTCCATGGTACACAGACACCCCACAATGGTGAACCTAACGCTCCTGGTCACACACACTCCCACGGTGGTGTGGTGAACCTAACGCTCACTGGTACACACACGCCCATGGTTGTGTCGGTGAACCTAACGCTCCCTATTACACACTCCTACGGTGGTGATGGTGAACCTAACGCTCCCTGGTGCACACACTCTCACAGTGGTGATGGTGAACCTAATGCTCCTGGTACACACACTTCCTCAGTGGTGAACCTAATGCTCCTTTTACTCCACTGTGGTGATGGTAAACCTAACGCTGCCTGGTACACACTCCCCGGTGGTGAACCTAACGCTCCTATTACACACTCCCACGTTGGTGTTGGTAAACGTAACGCTCCCTGGTACACACTCCCCACGGTGGTGATGGTGAACCTACGCTCCTTGGTACACACACACTCCCACGGTGGTGATGGTGAACTTAAGCTCCTGGTACACAGACACCAACGATGGTGAGCACTAACACTCCCTGGTACACACCTCCCACGGGGGTGATGGTGAACCCTAACGCTCCCTGGTACACACACTCCCTGCAGTGAGCCTATAACGCTCCCTGGTACACACACTCCCACGATGGTGATGGTGACCCTAACGCTCCCTGGTACACACACTCCACGTTGGTGATGGTGAACCTAATGCTCCCTAGTACACACTCCATGGTAGTGATGGTGAACCTAACGCTCCCTAGTACACACTCCCACATTGGTGAAGGTGAACCCTAACGCTCCCTGGTACACACACTCCCACGGTGGTGAAGGTGAACCTAACGCTCAATGGTACACACACTCCCACGGTGGTGACCGTGCACCTAACGCTCCCTGGTACACACACTAGCACGGTGGTGATGGTAAACCTAACGCTCCCTGGCACACAGACACCCAAAATGGTGAACCTAACACTCCCTGGTACACACACTCCAACGGTGGTGATGGTGAACCTAATGCTCCCTGGCACACACACATCCACGGCGGTGAACCTAACACTCCCTGGTACACACACTCCCACGGTGGTGATGGTGAACCTAACGCTCCCTGGTACACACAATCCCACGGTGGTGAACCTAATGCTCCCTGGTACACACACTCCCACGGTAGTGATGGTGAACCTAACCCTCCCTGGTACACACACTCCCAAGGTGGTGTTGGTGAACATAACGCTCCCTGGTACACACACTCCTACGGTGGTAATGGTGAACCTAACGCTCCCTGGTACACACACCCCCACGGTGGTGATGGTGAACCTAACGCTCCCTGGTACACACACTCCCACGGTGGTGATGATGAACGTAACTATCCCTGGTGCACACACTCTCACGGTGGTGATGGTGAACCTAATGCTTCCTCTTACCCACACTCCCATGGTGTAGATGGTGAACATAATGCTCCCTGGTACACACACTCCCACGGTGGTGATGGTGAACCTAACCCTCCCTGGTACACACACTCCCAAGGTGGTGATGGTGAACCTAACGCTCCATGGTACACACACTCCCACGGTGGTGATGGTGAACCTAACGATCCCTGGTACACACACTCCCACGGTGCTGATGGTGAACCTAACGCTCCCTGGGACACACACTCCCACGGTGGTGATGGTGAACCTAACGCTCCTTGGTACACACACTCCCACGGTGGTGAAGGTGAACCTAACGCTCCCTGGTACACACACTCACACGGTGATGATGGTGAACCTAACGCTCCCTGGTACACACACTCCCATGGTGGTGACGGTGAACCTAACACTCCCTGGTACACACACTCCCACGGTGGTGATGGTGAACCTAACGCTCCCTGGTGCACACATTCTCACGGTGGTGATGGTGAACCTAATGCTCCCTCTTACACACACTCCCATGGTGTCGATGGTGAACATAATGCTCCCTGGTACACACACTCCCACGGTGGTGATGATGAACGTAACTATCCCTGGAGCACACACTCTCACGGTGGTGATGGTGAACCTAATGCTCCCTCTTACACACACTCCCATGGTGTAGATGGTGAACATAATGCTCCCTGGTACACACACTCCCATGTGGTGATGGTGAACCTAACCCTCACTGGTGCACACACTCTCACGGTGGTGATGGTGAACCTAATGCTCCCTCTTACACACACTCCCATGGTGTCGATGGTGAACATAATGCTCCCTGGTACACACACTCCCACGGTGGTGAACCTAATGCTAACTGGTACACACACTCCCACGGTGGTGATGGTGAACCTAATGCTCCCTGGTGCACACACTCTCACGGTGGTGATGGTGAACCTAACCCTCCCTGGTACACACACTCCCATGGTGGTGATGGTGAACCTAACGCTCCCTGGTACACACACTCCCACGGAGGTGATGGTGAACCTAACCCTCCCTGGTACACACACTCCCATGGTGGTGATGGTGAATCTAACATTCCCTGGTACACACACTCCCACGGTGGTGATGGTGAACCTAACGCTCCGTGGTACACACACTCCCACGGTGGTTATGGTGAACCTTACGCTCCCTGGTACACACACTCACAGGGCGGTGAACCTAACGCTTCCTGGTACACACACTTCCACGGTGGTGATGGTGAACCAAACGCTCCAAGGTACACACACCCACACGGTGGTGATGGTGAACCTAACTCTCCCTGGTACACACACTCCCACGGTGGTGATGGTGAATCTAACATTCCCTGGTACACACACTCCCACGGTGGTGATGGTGAACCTAACGCTCCATGGTACACACACTCACACGGCGGTGAACCTAACGCTCCCTGGTACACACACACTCCCACGGTGGTGATGGTGATCCTAACCCAACCTGATACAGACACTCCTACGGTGGTGATGGTGAACCTAACGCTATCTGGTACACACACTCCCACGGTGGTGATGGTGAACCTAACGCTCCCTGGTACACACACTCCCACGGTGGTGATGGTGAACCTAACACTCACTGGTACACATGCTCCCACGGTGGTGAAGGCGAACCTGACGCTCGATGGTACACACACTCCCAGGGTGGTGATGGTGAACCTAACGCTCCCTGGGACACAGACACCCACGATGGTGAACCTAACCCTTCCTGGTACACACACTCCCACGGTGGTGATGGTGAGACTAACGCTCCCTGGTACACACCCATCCCAGGTGAGGATTGAACTCAACGCTCCCTTGGCACACATTCACTCAATGGTGATGGTGAACCTAACGCCCCTGGTACACACCCCACGGTGGTGATGGTGAACGTAAGGTCCCTCTTCACACACACTCCCATGGTGTTGATGGTGAACATAATGCACCCTGACACACACACTCCCCACGGTGGTGAACCAATGCCCCTGGTACACACACACCCCACGGTGGTGAACCTAACGCTCCTAATACACACACTCCCACGGTGGTGATGTGAACCTAACCCCTCCCTGGTACATAATTCAAGGTGGTGATGGTGAACCTAATCAGCTCCCTGCAACACACACCCCACGGTGGTGATGGTGAACCCAACGCCCATTGTACACACGCCCCATGGTGGTGATGGTGAACCTAACGTCCCTGGCAGACACACCCACGGTGGTGATAGTGAACCTAACGCCCTGGTGCACACTCTCACAGTGGTGATGCTGAACCAATGCTCCCACTTCACACACACCCCATGGTGTTGATGGTGGCATAATGCCCTGGTACACACACACTCCACGGTGGTGAAGCTAATGCCCCTGGCACACATACACCCCCACGGTGGTGATGGTGAACCTAACTCTCCCTGGTACACACACCTCACGGTGGTGATGGTGAAGAACCCAACCCTCCCTGGTCACACACACTACCAAGGTGGTGATGATGAACCTAACGCCCCTGGCATAACACACTCGGTGGTGATGAACCCACGCCTCCCTGGTACACACACTCCCACGGTGGTGATGGTGAACCTACTGCCCTGGTACACACACTCTCACACGGTGGTGATGGTGAACCTAATGCCCTGGCACACACTCCCACGGTGGTGATAGTGAACCTAACGCCCTGGTGCACACACTCACAGTGGTGATGGTGAACCCACGTCCCCACTTACACACACCTCCCATGGTGTTGATGTGAACATAACGCTCCTGGTATACACACTCCCACGGTGGTGAACCCACGCCCTGGCACACATACACCCCACGGTGGTGATGCAGTGAACCTAACGCTCCTGGTACACACACCCCACGGTGTTGATGGTGAACCTAACCTCCCTGGTACACACACCAAGGTGGTGATGATGAACCCACCGCCCCTGGTACACACACTCCCCAGGTGGTGATGGTGAACCTAACGCCCCCTGGTACACACACCCCACGGTGGATGGTGAACCTACCACTCCTGGTACACACACCCCACAGGTGATGGTGAACCACCCTGGCACACACACTCCCCACTGCAGTGAACCTAACGCTCCCTGGTACACACACACCACGATGGTGATGGTGACCCCAACGCTCCCTGGCATACACACACTCCAACGGCGGGATGCAGAACCAACGCTCCCTGGTGCACACACTCCCACAGTGGTGATGGTGAACCAATGCCCCTGGTACACACTCCCCACGGTGATGATGGTGAACATAACGCCCCCTGGCACACACTCTCACGGTGGTGATGGTGAACCCAACATTGCCTGGTACACACACCCCACGGTGATGATGAGAACCTAACGCCCGTGGCACACACACTCCCACGTGGTGAACCCAATGCTCCTGGCACACACACACCCCACGGTGATGAACCCAACGCCCCTGGCACACACACCCCAGTGGTGATGGTGAACTAACGCCCCTGCACACACACTCCCACGATGGTGATGGTGACCAACGCCCCTGGCACACACTCCCACGGTGGTGATGGTGAACCTAACGGCCCGTGGCAATACCACACCCCACGGTGGTGATGGTGAACCCAACGCCTGGTACACACACTCACACGGCGGTGAACCCAACGCCCCAATGCACACACACACCCCACGGTGGTGATGGTGATCCCAACGCTCCCCTGGTCACACACATTCCCCATGGTGGTGATGAGAACCTAACGGCCCCTGGCACACACACCACGGTGGTGATGGTGAACCTAACGCTCCCTGGCACACACCTCACGGTGGTGATGGTGACCTAACGCCCCTAGCACACACACTCCACGGTGATGATGAACCTAACGCTCCCTGGCACACACACTCCCAGGTGGTGATGGTGAACCTAACGCCCCTGGTACACACACCCCACGGTGGTGACGGTGAACCTAACACTGCCTGGTACACACTCCCCACGGTTAGATGGTAAACCTAACGCCCCTGGCACACAACACACCCAAGGTGGTGATCGTGAACCTAACGCTCCCTCGCAATAACACATTCCCACGGTGGTGATGGTGAACCTAACGCCCTGGTACACACACTCCCACGGTGGTGATGGTGACCTAACGCTCCCTAGCACACACACACTCCCACGGTGGTGATGGTGAACCTAACGCCCCTGGTACACACACCCCACGCTGGTGATGGTGAACCCAACGCTCTGGTACACACACTCCCACGGAGGTGATGTGAACATAATGCTTCCTGGTACACACACTCCCCACAGTAGTGAAGTAGAACCCAACGCCCTGGAAGGCCACATCCCCCGGTGGTGATGGTGAACCCAACGCCCCGGTACACACACTCACACGGCAGTGAACCTAACGCTCCCTGGTACACAAACTCACACGGCGGTGAACCAACGCCCTGGACATACACACATCCCCACGGTGGTGATGGTGATCCTAACGCTTCCTGGTACACTCCACAGTAGTGATGGTGAACCCAACGCCCCGTGGTACACACATTCTGGAGATGGTGAACCTAACGCCCCTGGCACAACAACACTCACACGGCAGTGAACCCAACGCCCTGGCACACAAACTCACACGGCGGTGAACCTAACGCTCCCTGGCACACACACACACCCCACGGTGGTGATGGTGATCCCACGCTTCCTGGCACACACACTCCCACGGTGGTGATCGTGAACCCAATGCCCTGCACACACACACCTCAGCTAGTGATGGAACTAACGTCCCTGCTACATGCACTCCCAAGGTGGTGATGGTGAACCTAACGCTCCTTGGTACACACTCCCACGGTGGGATCGTCAACCTAAAAGCTCCTGGTGCACAGACCCACGATGGTGAACCTAACGCTCCCTGGCACACACATGCCACGGTGGTGATGGTGAACCCACGCTCCCTCACACCCACTCCCACGGTGGTGAAGATGACCAACGCTCCGTGGTACACACATTCCCACGTGATGATGGTGAACCTAACGCTCCCTGGTACACACACTCCCACGGTGGTGATGGTGAACCCACCGCCCCGTGCACACACCACGGGTGATGGTGAACCTAACGCCCCTGGTACACACCCCACGGTGGTGATGGTGAACATGCCCCTGGTACACACACTCCCACGGTGGTGAACCTAAAGCTCCCTGGTACACACACACCCCACGGTGGTGATGGTAAACATAACGCTTCCTGGTACACACCCACGATGGTGATGGTGTACCAACGTCCGTGGTGCACACACTCACAGTGGTGATGGTGAACCTAACGCTCCCTGGTACACACAATCCCACGGTGGTGATGGTGAAGAATGCTCCCTGGTGCACACACTAACAGTGGTGATGGTGAACCTAATGCTCCTCTACACACACTCCCATGGTGTTCATGGTGAACATAATGCCCCAGGTACACACACCCACGGTGGTGAACCCAATGCCCCTGCACACACACACCCCACGGTGGTGAACCCAACGCTCCCTGATACACACACCCACATGGTGTGATGGTGAACTCCAACCTCCCTGGTACACACACTCCCAAGGTGGTGATGGTGAACCCCAACGCTCCCTGGTACACACACTCCCACGGTGGTGATGGTGAACCAACGCCCTTGCACACAGACTCCACGGTGGTGATAGTGAACCTAAAACTCCCTGGCACACACACTCCCCACAGTGGTGGTGAACCTAACGCCCTGGTGCACACACTCACAGTGGTGATGGTGAACCTAATGCTCCCTGGTACACACACTCGGTGGTGAACCTAATGCCCTGCACACACACACCCCACGGTGATGAACCCACGCTCCCTGGTACACACACTCCTACGGTGGTGATGGTGAACCTAACCTCCTGGCACACACACTACCAAGGTGGTGATGGTGAACCTAACGCCTGGCACACACCCCAAGGTGGTTATGGTACCTGACGCCCTCAAGACTCCCACGGTGGTGATGGAGAACCTAACGGCCCCTGGACACACACACTCCGACGGTTGAACCTAATGCCCCTGGCACACACACACTCCCCAACGGTGGTGATGGTGAACCTAACGCTCCTGGCACACACACTCCTACGGTGGTGATGGTGAACCTAAGTTCCATGGCACACAGACACCCACGATGGTGAACCTAACGCCCCTGGTACACACACACCCCACGGTGGTGATGGTGAACCCAAAGCCCATGGCACACAGACACCCACAATGGTGAACCTAACGGCCCCTGGTACACACACTCCCCACGGTGGTGATGGTGAACCCAACACGACTGGCATAACAACAACGTCCATGGTTGTGTCGGTGAACCTAACGCCCTGCGTACACACTCCTTCGGTGGTGATGGTGAACCTAACACCCTGGTGCACACACTCTCACAGTGGTGATGGTGAACCCATCGCCCCTGGCACACACTCCCTCGGTGGTGAACCCATCTCCCTGGTACACACACTCAGTGTGGTGATGGAAACCTAACGCTGCCTGGTCACACACCCCCACGGCGGTGAACCCAACGCCCCTGGTACACACACTCCCACGTTGGTGTTGGTAAAACGTACCCCCTGGTACACACTCCCACGGTGGTGATGTGAACCTACTGCCCCTGGCACACACACTCACGGTGGTGATGGTGAACCAATGCTCCCTGGTCACACACACTCCCACTGTGGTGATGGTGAAACCAACGCCCCTGGCACACACACTCACACTGCAGTGAACCCAACGCCCTGGCACACACTTCACGATTGTGATTTACCTAACGCCCCTGGTACACACACACTCCCACGGTGGTGATGGTGAACCCAACGCCCCTGGTGCACACACTCCCAAGGTGATGAACTAATGCCTGGTACACACTCCCACAGGGGTGATGGTGAACACGCCCATGGCACACACACTCTCACGGTGGTGATGGTGAACCCAACATTGCCTGGTACACACCCCCACGGTGGTGATGGTGTACCTTGCGCTCCGTGGTACACACACTCCCCACGGTGGTGATGGTGAACCCAGCTCCCCTGAACACACACCACAGTGGTGATGGTGAACCTAACGCCTGGCGCACACTCTCACGGTGGTGATGGTGAACCAATGCTCCTCTCACACACACTCCCATGGTGTTGATGGTGAACATAATGCCCCTGGTACACACACTCACGGTGGTGAACCTAATGCCCCTGGAACACACACACCCTACTGTGGTGAACCTAACGTCCCTGGCACACACACTCCCCACGGTGGTGAGAGAACCCAACATTCCCTGGTATACACACTCCACGACGGTGACGGTGAACCTAACGCTCCATTGAACACACACCCCACGGTGGTGATGGTGAACCTAACGCCCCTGGTACACACATTCACTCAATGGTGATGGTGAACCTAACGCCTCCCTGCATACAATCACGGTGGTGATGGTGAACGTAACGTCTCTTATAACACAAATCCATGGTGTTGATGGTAGAACATAATGCACCCTGATACACACACTCCCCACGTGGTGAACCTAATGCCCCTGGCACACACACACTCCACGGTGGTGAACCCATCGCCCTGATACACACACTCCCACGGTGGTGATGGTGAACCTAACCTCCCTGGACACACACACTCCCAAGGTGGTGATGGTGAACCCAACGCTCCCTGGTACACACACTCCCACGGTAGTGATGGTGAACCTAACGCCTGTTGTACACGCCCCATGGTGGTGATGGTACTAACGCTCCTGGCACACCCCACGGTGGTGATAGTGAACCTAACGCCCTGGTGCACACACTCACAGTGGTGATGGTGAACCCACGTTCCCACTTACACACACCCCATGGTGTTGATGGTGTACATATGCTCCTGGTACACACACTCCCCACGGTGGTGAACCAATGCTCCCTGGCACACATACACCCCACGGTGGTGATGGTGAACCTAACGCTCCCTGTACACACACTCCACGGTGGTGATGGCGAACCTAACTCTCCCTGGTACACATACCAAGGTGGTGATGATGAACCAACGCCCTGGTACACACACCCACGGTGGTGATGGTGAACCTAACGCCTGGCACACACACCCCACGGTGGTGATGGTGAACTCACTGCCCTGCACACACACTCACGGTGGTGATGGTGAACCCACTGTACACACACCTCACGGTGGTGATAGTGAACCTAACGCCCCTGCACACACTCACAGCGGTGATGGTGAACCAATGCTCCCACTTCACACACACACCATGGTGTTGGAGGTGAACCTAACGCTCCTGGCACACACACTCCCACGGTGGTGAACCTAACGCTATCTGGTACACACACTGCCAAGGTGGTGATGGTGAACCTATCGCTCCCTGGTACACACACTCCCACGGTGGTGATGGTGAACCTAACGCTCCCTGGTACACACACTCCCACGGTGGTGACGGTGAACCTCATCATGCCTGGTACACGCACTCCCACGGTGGTGCTGGTGAACCTAACGCTCCCTGGTACACACACTCCCACGGTGGGGAAGGTGAACCTAACGCTCCCTGCTACACACACTCCCACCGTGGTGATGGTGAACCTAACGCTCCCTGGTACACACACTCCCACGGCGGTGAACCTAAAGCTTCCTGGTACACACAGTCCCACAGTGGTGATGGTGAACCTAACGCTCCCTGGTACACACACTCTCACGGTGGTGATGGTGAACCTAATGCTCCCTCGTACACACACTCCCATGGTGTTGATGGTGAACATAATGCTCCCTGGTACACACACTCCCACGGTGGTGAACCTAATGCTCCCTGGTACACACACACTCCCACGGTGGTGAACCCAACGCTCCCTGGCACACACACACTCCCACGGTGGTGATGGTGAACCTAACCCCTGGTACACACACTCCCCACGTGGTGGTGATGGTGAACCTAACGCCCCTGGCACACACACTCCCACGGTGGTGATGGTGAACCCAACGCTCCCCCTGGTATACACACCCCCACTGCGGTGAACCTAACGCTTCCTGGCACACACACTCCCACGATGGTGATGGTGACCCTAACGCTCCCTGGTACACACACTCGCTCGGTGGTGATGGTGAACCTAACGCTCCCTGGTACACACACTCCCACGGTGGTTATGGTGATCCTTACGCTCCCTGGTACACACACTCACACGGCGGTGAACCTAACGCACCCTGGTACACACACACTCCTACGGTGGTGATGGTGAACGTAACGCTCCCTGGTACACACACCCCTACGGTGGTAAAGGTGAACGTAACGCTCCCTGGTGCACACACTCTCACGGTGGTGATGGTGAACCTCATGCTCCCTCTTACACACACTCCCATGGTGTTGATGGTGAACATAATGCTCCCTGGTACACACACTCCCAAGGTGGTCATGGTGAACCTAACGCTCCCTTGTATACAGACTCCCACGATAGTGATGGTGAACCTAACGCTTCCTAGTACACACACTCACACGGCGGTGAACCTAATGCACCCTGGTACACACACACTCCCATGGTGGTGATGGTGATCCTAACGCTCCCTGGTACACACACTCCCACGGTAGTGACGGTGAACCTAACGCTCCCTGGTACACACACTCCCACGGTTGTGATGGTAAACCTAACACTCCCTGGTACACACACTCCCAAAGGTGGTGATCGTGAACCTAACGCTCCCCTGGTAAACACACTCCCACGGTGGTGATGGTGAACCTAACGCTCCCTGGTACACACACTCCCACGGTGGTGATGGTGAACCTAACGCTCCCTGGTACACACACTCCCACGGTGGTGATGGTGAACATAATGCTTCCTGGTACACACACTCCCACAGTAGTGATGGTGAACCCAACGCTCCGTGGTACATACATTCCCCTGGTGGTGATGGTGAACCTAACGCTCCCTGGTACACACACTCACACGGCAGTGAACCTAACGCTCCCTGGTACACAAATTCACACGGCGGTGAACCTAACGCTCCCTGGTACACACACACTCCCACGGTGGTGATGGTGATCCTAACGCTTCCTGGTACACACACTCCCACGGTGGTGATCGTGAACCTAACGCTCCCTGGTACACACACTCCACCGCTAGTGATGGTGAAACTAACGCTCCCTGCTACATGCACTCCCAAGGTGGTGATGGTGAACCTAACGCTCCTTGGTACACACTCGCATGGTGGTGATCGTCAACCTAAAGCTCCCTGGTACACAGACACCCACGATGGTGAACCTAACGCTCCCTGGTACACACACTGCCACGGTGGTGATGGTGAACCTAATGCTCCCTGGTACACTCACTCCCACGGTGGTGAAGATGACCCTAACGCTCCGTGGTACACACATTCCCACGGTGATGATGGTGAAACTAACGCTCGCTGGTGCACACACTCCTACGGTGGTGACGGTGAACCTAACGCTGCCTCGTACACACACTCCCACGGTGGTGATGGTGAACTTAAAGCTCCCTGGTACACAGACACCAACGATGGTGAGCATAACACTCCCTGGTACACACACTCCCACGGGGGTGATGGTGAACCTAACGCTCCCTGGTACTCACACTCCCACGGCGGTGAACCTAATGCTCCCTGGTACACACACTCCCACGATGGTGATGGTGACCCTAACTCTCCCTGGAACACACATTCCCACGGTGGTGATGGTGAACCTAATGCTCCCTGGTACACACACTCGCACGGTGGTGAAGGTGAACCTAACGCTCCCTGGAACACACACTCCCACTGCGGTGAACCTAACGCTCCCTGGTACACACACTCCCACTGCGGTGAACTAAATGCTCCCTGGTACACACACTCCCACGATGGTGATGGTGACCCTAACTCTCCCTGGTACACACACTCCCACGGTGGTGATGGTGAACCTAACGCCCCCTGGTACACACACTCCCATGGTGGTGATGGTGAACCTAACGCTCCCTGGTACACAAACTCCCACGGTGGTGATGATGAACCTAACGCTCCCTGGCACACACACTCCCCACGGTGGTGATGGTGAACCTAACGCTCCGTGGTACATACACCTCACGATGGTGATAGTGAACCTAACGCTCACTGGCACACACACTCACACGGCGGTGAACCTAACGCACTGTGGTACACACACACTCCCCATGGTGGTGATGCTGATCCTAACGCTTCCTGGTACACACACTCCCATGGTGGTGATGGTGAACCTAACGCTACCTCTACACACATCCCCACGGTGTTGATGGTGAATCTAACGCTCCCTGGCACACAGACACCCACGATGGTGAACCTAATGCTCCCTTTACACACACCCCACGCGGTGAACCCACGTTCCCGGCATAACACACCCCATGGTGGTGATGTTGAACCTAACGCTACCTATTACACACACCCCACGGTGTTGATGGTGAACCTAACGCCCTGGTACACGAACACCACGATGGTGAACCTAATGCTCCTCCCCATCACACACTCCCCACGGCGGTGAACCTAATGCCCCCTGGTACACACACACTCCCCACGGTGGTGAACCTAACGCTCCCTAGTAAACACACTCCCACGGTGGTGATGGTGAACCTAACGCTCCTTGGTACACAGACACCCTCGATGGTGAACCAAACGCTTCCTGGTACACACACTCCCATGGTGGTGATGGTGAACATAATGCTCCCTGGTACACACACTCCCACGGTGGTGATGGTGAACCTAATGCTCCCTAGTGCACACACTCTCACAGTGGTGATAGTGAACCTAATGCTCCCTCTTACACACACTCCCATGGTGTTGATGGTGAACATAATGCTCCCTGGTACACACACTCCCAAAGTGGTGAACCTAATGCTCCCTGGTACACACACACTCCCACGGGGGTGAACCTAACGCTCCCGGATACACACACTCCCACGGTGGTGATGGTGAAAGTAACGCTCCGTGATACACACACTTCCACGGTGGTGATGGTGAACCTAACGCTCCTTGGTACACACACTCCCACGGTGGTGATGGTGAACCTAACGCTCCCTGGGACACAGACACCCACGATGGTGAACCTAACGCTTCCTGGTACACACACTCCCACGGTGGTGATGGTAAACCTAACGCTCCCAGGTACACACACTCCCAAGGTGGTGATGGTGAACAAAACGCTCCCTGGTACACACACTCCCACGGTGAAGATGGTAAACATAACGCTTCCTGGTACACACACTCCCACGATGGTGATGGTGAACCTAACGCTCCCTGGTACACACACTCCCAAAGTGGTGATGGTGAAACTAACGCTCCTTGGTACACACACTCCCACGGTGGTGATTGTGAACCTAAACCTCCCTGGTACACAGACACCCACGATGGTGAACCTAACGCTCCCTGGCACACACACTCCCACGATGGTGATGGTGAACCTCACGGTCCCTGGTACACACACTCCCATGGTGGTGATGATGAACCTAACGCTCCCTATTAAACACACTCCCACGGTGGTGAAGGTGAAACTAACGCTCCTTGGTACACATACTCCTACGGTGGTGACGTTGAACCTAACGCTCCCTAGTAAACACACTCCCACGGTGGTGATGGTGAACCTAACGCTCCTTGGTACACAGACACCCTCGATGGTGAACCAAACGCTTCCTGGTACACACACTCCCATGGTGGTGATGGTGAACATAATGCTCCCTGGTACACACACTCCCACGGTGGTGATGGTGAACCTAATGCTCCCTAGTGCACACACTCTCACAGTGGTGATAGTGAACCTAATGCTCCCTCTTACACACACTCCCATGGTGTTGATGGTGAACATAATGCTCCCTGGTACACACACTCCCAAAGTGGTGAACCTAATGCTCCCTGGTACACACACACTCCCACGGGGGTGAACCTAACGCTCCCGGATACACACACTCCCACGGTGGTGATGGGGAAACTAACGCTCCCTGGTACACACACTCCCACGGTGGTGATGGTGAACCTAACGCTCCTTGGTACACACACTCCCACGGTGGTGATGTGAACCTAACGCACCCTGGTGCACAGACACCCACGATGGTGAACCTAACGCTTCCTGGTACACACACTCCCACGGTGGTGATGGTTAACCTAACGCTCCCTGGTACACACACTCCCACAGTGGTGATGGTGAACCTAACGCTATCTAGTTCACACACTCCCTCAGTGGTGATGGTGAACCTAACGCTTCCTGGTACACACACTCCCACGGTGGTGATGGTGAACCAAACGCTCCCTGGTACACACACCCCCACGGCGGTGAACCTAACACTCCCTGATACACACACTCCCACGGTGGTGATGGTGAACCTAACGCTCCCTGGTACACACACTCCCACGGTGATGATGGTAAACATAACGCTTCCTGGTACACACACTCCCACGATGGTGATGGTGAACCTAACGCTCCGTGGTACACACACACTCCCACGATGGTGATGGTGAACCTAACGCTCACTGGTACACACACTCACACGGCGGTGAACCTAACACACCCTGGTACACACACACTCCAATGGTGGTGATGGTGATCCTAACGCTCCCTGGTACACACACTCCCATGGTGGTGATGGTGAACCTATCGCTACCTGGTACACACACTCCTACGGTGGAGAGGGTGAACCTAACTCTATCTGGTACACACACTCCCAAGGTGGTGATGGTGAACCTATCGCTCCCTGGTACACACACTCCAACGGTGGTGATGGTGAACCTAACACTCCCTGGTACACACACTCCTACACGGTAAAGATGGTAAACATAACGCTCTCTGGTACACACACCCCACGATGGTGATGGTAACCAACGCTCCTTTCGGTACACACACCCCAGTGGTGATGGGTAGAAACCAACGCCTTGGTACACACTCCCACGGTGGTGATTGTGAACCTAAACCTCCCTGGTACACTGACACCCACGATGGTGAACCTAACGCTCCCTGGCACACACACTCCCACGGTGGTGATGGTGAACCTCACGGTCCCTGGTACACACACTCCCATGGTGGTGATGATGAACCTAACGCTCCCTGTTAAACACACTCCCACGGTGGTGATGGTGAAACTAACGCTCCTTGGTACACACACTCTTACGGTGGTGACGGTGAGCGTAACGCTCCCTGGTAAACACACTCCCACGGTGGTGATGGTGAACCTAACGCTCCCTGGTACACAGACACCCTCGATGGTGAACCTAACGCTTCCTGGTACACACACTCCCACGGTGGTGATGGTGAACCTAACTCTCCCTGGTACACACCCTCCCACGGTGGTGAAGGTGAACCTAACGCTCCCTGCTACACACACTCCCACCGTGGTGATGGTGAACCTAACGCTCCCTAGTACACACACTCCCACGGTGGTGATGGTGAACCTAACGATCCCTGGGGCACACACTCTCACGGTGGTGATGGTGAACCTAATGCTCCCTCTTACACACACTCCCATGGTGTTGATGGTGAACATAATGCTCCCTGGTACACACACTCCCACGGTGGTGATGGTGAACCTAACGCTCCTTGGTACACACACTCATACGGTGGTGACGGTGAACCTAACGCTCCCTGGTACACACACTACCACGGTGGTGATGGTGAACCTAACGCTCCCTGGTACACAGACACCCACGATGGTGAACCTAACGCTCCCTGGTACACACACTCCCACAATGGTGATGGTGACCCTAACGCTCCCTGGTACACACACTCCCACGATGGTGATGATGAACCGAACGCTCCGTGGTACACACACTCCCACGGTGGTGATGGTAAACCGAAGGGTCTCTGGTACACACACTCTCACGGTGGTGATGGTGAACCTAATGCTCCCTGGTACACACACTCCCAGGGTGGTGATGATTAACCTAACGCTCCCTAGTACACACACTCCCACGGTGGTGATGGTGAACCTAACGCTCCCTGGTACACAGACACCCACAATGGTGAAGCTTACATTCCCTGGTACACACACTCCCACGGTGGTGATGGTGACCCTAACGCTCCCTGGTACACACACTCCCACGTTGGTGTTGGTAAACCGAACGCTCCCTGGTACACACACTCCCACAGTGGTGATGGTGAACCTAACATTCCCTAGTACACACACTCCCACGGTGGTGATGGTGAACCTAACGCTCCGTGGTACACACACTCCCACGGTGGTGAAGGTGAACCTAACGCTCCCTAGTACACACACTCCCATGGTGCTGATCGTGAACCTAACGCTCCCTGGTACACTCCCACGGTGGTGATGAGTGAACCTAACGCTCCCTGGTACACACACTCCACGGTGGTGATGGTGAACATAATGCTTCCTGGTACCTCCCACAGTAGTGATGGTGAACCCAACGCCCGTGGTACATACATTCCCTGGTGGTGATGGTGAACCCAACGCTCCGGCACACACCACACGGCAGTGAACCTAACGCTCCCTGGTAAACAAATTCACACGGCGGTGAACCTAACGCTCCCTGGTACACACACACTCCCACGGTGGTGATGGTTATCCTAACGCTTCCTGGTACACACTCCCACGGTGGTATCTGAACCTAACGCTCCTGGTACACACACTCCACCGCTAGTGAGTGAAACCAACGCTCCCTGCTACATGCACTCCCAAGGTGGTGATAGTGAACCTAACGCCCTTGGTACACACTCGCACGGTGGTGATCGTCAACCTAAAGCTCCCTGGTACACAGACACCCACGATGGTGAACCTAACGCTCCCTGGTACACACACTGCCACGGTGGTGATGGTGAACCAATGCTCCTGTACACTCACTCACGGTGGTGAAGATGACCCTAACGCCCCGTGGTACACACATTCCCACGGTGATGATGGTGAAACTAACGCTCGTGCACACACTCTCACGTGGTGACGGTGAACCTAACGCCACTGTACACACACTCCCACGGTGGTGATGGTGAACTTAAAGCTCCCTGGTACACAGACACCAACGATGGTGAGCATAATCCCTGGTACACACACTCCCACGGGGGAGAGAACCTAACGCTCCCTGGTACCACACTCCCACGGCGGTGAAACCTAATGCTCCCTGGTACACACACTCCCACGATGGTGATGGTGACCTAACTCTCCCTTGAACACACATTCCCACGGTGGTGATGGTGAACCAACGCTCCCTGGTACACACTCAACGGTGGTGAAGGTGAACCTAACGCCCTGAACACACACTCCCACTGCGTGAACCTAACGCCCCTGGTACACACACTCCCCACTGCGGTGAACCTAACACTCCCTGGCACAACACACCAACGGTGGTGATGGTGAACCTAACGCTCCCTGGTACACACACTCCCACGGTGGTGATGGTGAACCTAACGCTCCAGGCACACACTCCCACGATGGTGATAGTGAACCTAACGCTCACTGGTACACACACACCACACGGTGAACCTAACGCACTGTGGCACACACACACCCATTGTGGTGATGCTGATCCTAACGCTTCCTGGTACACACACTCCCATGGTGGTGATGGTGAACCTAACGCTACCTATTACACACACTCCCCACGGTGTTGATGGTGAACCTAACGCTCCCTGGTACACAGACACCCAACGATGGTGAACCCATGCTCCCCTCTACACACACTCCCACGGCTGAACCAATGCTCCCCTGGTACACACACACTCCCACGGTGGTGAACCCAACGCTCCTGATACACACACACTCCCACGGTGGTGATGGTGAACCTAACCTCCCTGGTACACACACCCCAAGGTGGTGATAGAACCCAACGCCCTGGTACACACACTCCCACGGTGGTGATGGTGAACCTAACGCTCCCCTTGTATTCACACTCCCACGGTGGTGATGGTGAACCTAAACACCCCCTGGTACACACAGTCCCACGGTAGTGATGGTGAACCTAACGCCCCTGGTGCACACACCTCACAGTGGTGATGGTGAACCTAATGCCCTGGTACACACACTCCCACGGTGGTGAACCCATGCTCCCTGGCACACACATACTCCCCACGGTGGTGAACCTAACGCTGCCTGGTACACACACTTCTACGGTGGTGATGGTGAACCTAACCTCCCTGGTACCCACACTACCAAGGTGGTGATGTGAACCTAACTCTCCTTGTACACACATTCCACGGTGGTGATGGTGAACCTAACGCTTCCTGGTACACACACCCCACAGGTGATGTGGTGTACCTAAAGCTCCCTGGTACACAGACATCCACGATGGTGAACCTAACGCTCCCTGGTACAACACACACCCACGGTGGTGAACCTAATGCTCCCTGGCACACACACACCCCACGGTGTATGTGAACCCAACGCTCCCTGGACACACACACTCCTATGGTGAAGGCGAACCAAAGCTCCATGGCATACAGACACCCACGATGGTGAACCTAACGCCCCTGGTACACACTCCCACGTTGGTGATGGTGAACCCAAAGCTCCATGGAACACAGACACCCACGATGGTGAACCTAACGCTCCTGGTACACACACTCCACGGCGGTGATGGTGAAGCTAACACCCTGGTACACACACCCCACGGTGGTGATGGTGAACCAACGCTACCTGGTACACACACTCCCAGTGTGGTGATGGTAAACCCAACGCTGCCTGGTACACACGCTCCCATGGTGGTGATGGTGAACCAACGCCCTGGTACACACACACTCCCACGGTGGTGAAACCCAACACCCCTGATGCACACACTCTCACAGTGGTGATGGTGAACCCAATGCTCCCACTTACACACACTCCCCATGGTGTTGATGGTGAACATAATGCCCCTGGTACACAAACCCCACGGTGGTCAACCTAATGCTCCCTGGTACACACACACCCCACGGTGGTGAACATAACGCTCCCTGGCACACACTCCTACGGTGGTGATGGTGAACCCAACCTCCCTGCACACACACTACCAAGGTGGTGATGGTGAACCCAACGCCCTGGTCCACACACCCCCACGGTATGGTGAACCTAAAGCCCTGGTACACAGACACCCACGATGGTGAACCTAACGCTCCCCTGGACACACACACCCCATGGTGGTGAACCTAATGCTCCCAGGTACACACACTACCAAGGTGGTGATGATGAAAATAACGCTCCCTGGCACACACACCCCCACGGTGGTGATGGTGAACCCAACGTTCCCTGGTACACACACACGACGGTGGTGATGGTGAACCTAAAGCTCCTGGTACACAGACACCCACGATGGTAACACTCCCTGCACACACTCCCACGGTGGTGATGGTGAACCAACGCTCCCTGGTACACACACGCCTATGGTTATGACATGAACCTAACGCTCCCTGGCACACACTCCTCAGTGGTGATGGTGAACCTAACTCCCTGGTACACACACCCCAGTGTGGTGATGGTAAACCTAACGCTGCCTGGTACACACACTCCCACGGCGGTGAACCCAACGCTCCCTGGTCACACACACTCCCACGTTGTTGGTAAACGGCTCCCCCCTGTTACACACACCCCACAGTGGTGATGGTGAACCTACCGCCCTGGTACACACACTCTCACGGTGGTGATGGTGAACCCAATGCTCCCTGGTACACACACTCCCACGGTGGTGATGGTGAACCAACGCTCCCTGGTACACACACACTCCCACTGCAGTGAACCTAACGCTCCCTGTACACACCACTCCCACGGCGGTGAACCTAACGCCCTGGTCACACACACCCCGTTGGTGTTGGTAAACGTAACGCCTCCCTGGTACAACACACACTCCCAGGGTGGTGATGGTACCACCGCCCCTGGTACACACACTCACGATGGTGATGGTGACCCTAACGCTCCCTGGTACACACACTCCCACGGTGGTGATGGTGAACCAACGCCCTGGTGCACACACTCCCACAGTGGTGATGGTGAAACCTAATGCCCCTGGTACACACTCCCACGGTGGTGATGGTAAACATAACGCTCCCTGGCACACCACTCACGGTGGTGATGGTGAACCTAACACGCATGGTACACACTCCACGGTGATGATGGTGTACCTAACGCCTGTGCACACACTCCCCATGGTGGTGATGGTGAACCTAACGCCCCTGGTGCACACACTCTCACGGTGGTGATGGTGAACCTAATGCTCCCTGGTACACACACCCCACGGTGGTGAAGGTGAACCTAACGCCCCTGGCACACACACTCCACTGGTGGTGAACCTAACGCTCCCTGGTACACACACTCCCACGGCGGTGAACTTAATCCTCCCTGGTACACACACTCCCCACGATGGTGATGGTGACCCTAACTCCCTGGTACACACACTCCCACGGTGGTGTTGGTGAACCCAACGCCCCTGGCACACACTCCCCACGGTGGTGATGGTGAACCTAACGCCTATGGTCACCACACACATTCCCACGGTGGTGATGGTGAACCTAACGCCCCCTGGTCACACACACTCCCACTGTGGTGATGGTGAACCTACTGCCCCTGGGACACACACTGCACTGGTGGTGATGGTGAACCAACGCTCCCTGGTACACACACTCCCACTGGTGATGAACCAACGCTCCCTGGCACACACACCTCACACTGCAATGAACCTAACGCTCCCTGGCACACACCTCACGATGGTGATGGTGACCCCAACGCTCCCTGGTACACACACCCCACGGTGGTGATGGTGAACCTAACGCCCTGGTGCACACACTCCCACAGTGGGATGGTGAACCCAACGCCCCTGGCACATACCCACGGTGTTGAGAGAACATAACGCCCTGGCACACACTCACGGTGGTTATGGTGAACCTAACATTGCCTGGTACACACCCCACGGGGGTGATGGTGTACCCAACGCCCGTGGTACACACACTCCCCACGGTGGTGATGGTGAACCCAACGCTCCTGGCACACACACTCACACAGTGGTGATGATGAACCTAACGCCCCCTGGTACACACACTCCCAGGTGGTGATGGTGAACATAATGCCCCTGGCACACACACTCCCACGGTGGTGAACCCAATGCTTCCTGGTACACACACACCCCACGGTGGTGAACCCACGCTCCCTGGTACACACACTCCCACGGTGGTGATGGTGAACTAACCTCCCTGGTACACACATTCCCACAGTGGTGATGGTGAACCTAATGCTCCTTGGCACACACTCCCACGGTGGTGATGGTGAAATTAACGTCCCCTCTACACACACCACGGTGGTGATGGTGATCCAACATTCCCCTGGTACACACACTCCCACGGTGGTGATGGTGAACCCAACGCCCCTCGGTACACACATTCACCAATGGGATGGTGAACCTAACGCTCCCTGGTACACACACTCCCATGGTGGTGATGGTGAACCTAACTCCCTGGTGCACACACACTCACGGAGGTGATGGTGAATCTAATGCTCCCTCTCACACACCCCATGGTGTTGATGGTGAACATAATGCACCCTGGTACACACACTCCACAGGTGAACCCAAAGCTCCCTGGTACACACACACTCCCACGGTGGTGAACCAACGCCCTGGTACACACACTCCGGGATGGTGAACATAACGCCTGGTACACATATTCCCACAGTGGTGATGGTGAACCTATGCTCCTTGGCACACATTCCCACGGTGGTGATGGGAACCTAACGCCCCCTGGTCACACACACTCCCACGGTGGTGAAGGTGAACCCACATTCCCTGGTACACACACTCCCACGGTGGTGACGTGAACCTAACGCCTCCATTGAACACACACTCCCACGGTGATGGTGAACCCAACGCTCCCTGGACACACACATTCACCAATGGTGATGGTGAACCTAACGCTCCTGGTACACACACTCCCACGGTGATGATGGTGAACCTAACGCTCCCTGCACACACCTCACGGTGGTGATGGGAACGCATGCTCCCTACACACACCCCATGGTGTTGATGGTGAACATAATGCACCGTGATACACACACTCCCACGGTGGTGAACCTAATGCCCCTGGTACACACACACCCCACGGTGGTGAACCCAACGCCCCTGGTACACACACCCCACTGTGGATGGTGAACCTAACCTCCCTGGTACACACACTCCCAAGGTGGTGATGGTGAACCTAACTCCCTGGCACACATACTCCCACGGTGGTGATGGTGAACCCAAACGCCCCCTGTACACACGCTCCCTAGTGGTGATGGTGAACCTAACGCTCCCTGGGTACACACACTCCCACGGTGTGATGGTGAACCCAACGCTCCCTGATGCACACTCACAGTGGTGATGGTGAACCCACTGCTCCCACTACACACACCCCATGGTGTTGATGGTGAACATAATGCTCCCTGGTACACACACCCCACGGTGGTCAACCTAATGCCCCTGGCACACACACACCCACGGTGGTGAACATAACTGCCCCTGGTACACACACCCCACGGTGGTGATGGTGAACCTAACCTCCCTGGCACACACTACCAAGGTGGTGATGGTGAACCTAACGCCCTGGTACACACACCTCACGGTGGTGATGGTGAACCCAAAGCCCCCTGGTACACAGACACCACGATGGTGAAACCTAACGCCCCTGGTACACACACCCACTCATGGTGAACCCACGCTCCCAGGCACACACACTGGTGGTGATGATGAACCACGCCCCCTGGTACACACACTCAATGTGGATGGTGAACCCTAACATTCCCTGGTACACACACCCCACGGTGGTGAGTGAACCTAAAGCTCCCTGGTACACACACACCACGATGGTGAACCTAACGCTCCTGGCACACACACCCACGGTGGTGATGGTGAACCTAACGCCCTGGCACACACACGCCCATGGTTATGGACATTGAACCTAACGCCCCGCACACACTCCCCACGGGTGGTGAACCTTAACGCCCCTGGTACACACAGCCACCCCACGGTGGTGATGGTGAACCTAACCCTCCCTGGTACACACACTCGCAAGGTGGTGATGGTGAACCTAACGCTCCCTGGTACACACACTCCCACGGTGGTGATGGTGAACCTAAAGCTCCCTGGTACACACAGTCTCACAGTGGTGATGGTGAACCTAACGCTATCTGGTACACACACTCCCACGGTGGTCATGGTGAACCTAACGCTCCGTGGTACACACACTCCCACGGTGGTGATGGTGAGCCTAACGCTCCCTGGTGCACACACACACTCCCACGGGGTGGTGATGGTGAACCTAATGCTCCCTGGTGCACACACTCTCACGGTGGTGATGGTGAACCTAATGCTCCCTCTTACACACACTCCCATGGTGTTGATGGTGAACATAATGCTCCCTAGTACACATACTCCCACGGTGGTGAACCTAATGCTCCCTGGTATACACACACTCACACGGTGGTGAACCTAACGGTCCCTGGTACACACACTCCCACGGTGGTGAACCTAATGCTCCATGGTACACACACACTCACACGGTGGTGAACCTAACGCTCCATGGTACACACACTCCCACGGTGGTGATGGTGAACCTAACCCTCCCTGGTACACACACTCGCAAGGTGGTGATGGTGAACCTAACGCTCTCTGGTTACACACACTCCCACGGTGGTGATGGTGAAGCTAACCCTCCCTGGTACACAGACTCCCACGGTGGTGATGGTGAACCTAACGCTCCCTGGTACACAGACACCCACGATGGTGAATCTAACGCTTCCTGGTACACACACTCCCACGGTGATGAGGGTGAACCTAACGCTCATTGGTACACACACTCCCACGGTGGTGAGGGTGAACCTAACGCTATCTGGTACACACACACTCCCATGGTGGTGCTGGTGAACCTAACGCTCCCTGGTACACACACTCTTACGGTGGTGATGGTGAACCTAATGCTCCCTGGTGCACACACTCTCACGGTGGTGATGGTGAACCTAATGCTCCCTCTTACACACACTCCCATGGTGTTGATGGTGAACAAATGCTCCCTGGTACACACACTCCCACGGTGGTGAACCCACGTTTCCTGGTACACACACACTCCCACGGTGGTGAACCCAACGCCCCTGGTACACACACTCCCCACGGTGGTGATGGTGAACCCACCTCCCTGGTACACACACTCCCCAAGGTGGTGATGGTGAACCCACGGCCCATGCACACACACTCACACGGTGGTGATGGTGAACCTAACGCTCCTGGTACACACACTCCCACGGTGGTGATGGTGAACCCAACACCCCTGGCACACACACTCCACGGTGGTGATGGTGAACCTAACGCTCCCTGGTACACACACACTCCCACGGTGGTGATGGTGAACCTAACGCCCCTGGCACACACTCCCACGGTGGTGATAGTGAACCCAACGCTCACTGGTACACACACTCACACGGGTGGTGAACCTAACGCACTGTGGAGCACACACACTCCCCATGGTGGTGATGCTGAACCCAACGCTTCCTGCACACACACACTCCCACGGTGGTGATGGTGAACCTAACGCTACCTGGTACACACACTCCCACGGGTGGTGATGGTGAACCTAACGCTCCCTGGGGCACACACACACCCACGATGTGAACCCACGCCCTCTACACACACCTACCGGGTGGTGAACCTAATGCCCTGGCACACACACTCCCTGTGGTGAACCTAACGCTCCCTGGCACACACACACCCCACGGTGGTGATGGTGAACCCATTACCCTGGCACACACTCCCACGGTGGTGATGGTGAACCTAACGCTCCCTGGTACACACACTCCCACCGCGTGTAGAACCCAACGCCCTGGCACACACTCCCACGGGCGGTGAACCTAATGCCCCTGGTACACACACTCCCACGGTGGTGATGGTGAACCCAACGCCCCTGGCAACACACATTCCCACGGTGGTGATGGTGAACCTAACGCCCCTGGTGCACACACCTCACGGTGGTGATGGTGAACCTAATGCCCCTCTACACACACTCCCATGGTGTTGATGGTGAAAACACGTTCCCTGGTACACACACTCCCACGGTGGTGAACCTAACGCTCCCTGGTACACACACACCCCCTAGGTGGTGAACCTAACGCCTCCCTGGTACACACACTCCCACGGTGGTGATGGTGAACCCAACCTCCCTGGCACACACACTCCCACGGTGGTGATGGTGAACCTAACGCCCCTGGTGCACACACTCCCACGGTGGTGATGGTGAACCTAACGCTCCCTGGTACACACACTCCCCACGGTGGTGATGTGGAACCAACACTCCCCTGGTACACACACTCCCACGGTGGTGATGGTGAACCTAACGCTCCCTGCACACACCCCACGGTGGTGATGAACCCAACGCCCCTGGCACACACACTCCCACGGTGGTGATGGTGAACCTAACGCCCTGGTACACACTCACACGGGTGTGTGAACCTAACGCCTCTGGTCACACACACTCCCCACGGTGGTGATGGTGAACCTAACGCTCCTGGCACACTCCCCATGGTGATGGAGAACCTAATCCCCACACAACACCCCACGGTGGTGATGGTGAACCTAACCCCTCCCTGGTACACACACCCCACGGTGGTGATGGTGAACCTAACGCTCCCCTGGTACACACACTCCACGGTGGTGATGGTGAACCACGCCCCTGACACACACTCCCTGCTGTGGTGAACCTAACGCTCCCTGGTACACACACTCCCACGGTGGTGATGGTGAACCCAACACTCCCTGGATACACACACTCCCCACGGTGGTGATGTGAACCCAACGCCCCTGGTACACACCCCACGTGTGATGGGAACCCACCCCTGGTACACACACACTCCCACGGGTGATGGTGAACCTAACACCCCTGGTACACACACCCACGGTGGTGATGGTGAACCCAACGCCCTGGTACACCCACAAGTGTGAACCTAACGCCCCTGGTACACACACCCCACCGGGGTGAACCTAACGCCCCTGGCACACCCCACGATGGTGATGGTGACCCTAACGCCCCTGGACTCCCACGGTGTTGATGGTGAACCTAACGCTCCTGGTACACACACTCCCAAGGATGATGGTGAACCTAACGCTCCCTGGTACACACACTCCCAAGGATGATGGTGAACCTAACGCTCCCTGGTACACAGACACCCCGATGGTGAACCTAACATTCCCTGGTACACACTCCCCACGGTGGTTATGGTGAATCTAACGCTCCCTGGTACACAGACACCCACGATAGTGAACCTAACATTCCCTGGTACCTCCCACGGTGGTTATGGTGAATCTAATGCTCCCTGTACCAGACACCCACGATGGTGAACCTAACATTCCCTGGTACACACCTCCCGGTGGTGATGGTGAACCTAACGCTCCCTGGTACACAGACACCCACGATGGTGAACCTAACGCTCCCTGGTACACACATTCCCACGGTGGTGATGGTGAACCTAACGCTCCCTGGTACAGACACCCACGATGGTGAACCTAACGCTTCCTGGTACCTCCAGTGTGGTGATGGTAAACCTAACGCTCCCTGGTACACACACTCCCACAGCGGTGAACCTAACGGTCCGTGGTACACACTCCCACAGTGGTGATGGTGAACCAGGCTCTCTAGTACACACACTCTCAGGTGATGTAGAACCTAATGCTCCCTGGTACACACACTCCCAGGGTGGTGATGGTGAACCTAACTCTCCTAGTACCTCCCACGGTGGTGATGGTGAACCTAACGCTCCCTGGTACACAGACACCCATGATGGTGAAGCTAACACTCCCTGGTACACACACTCCCACGGTGGTGATGGTGAACCTAACGCTCCCTGGTACCACTCCCAAGGATGATGGTGCCCTAACGCTCCCTGGTACACACACTCCCAGGTGGTGATGGTGAACCTAACGCTATCTGGTACACACACTCCCACGGTGGGGATGGTGAACCTAATCCTCCCTGGTACACCTCAAGGTGGTGATGGTGAACCTAACGCTCCCTGGTACACACACTCCCACGGTGGTTATGGTGAACCTTACGCTCCCTGGTACACACACTCACACGGCGGTGAACCTAACGCTCCCTGATACACACACACATCCCACGGTGGTGATGGTGATCTAACCCAACCTGGTACAGACACTCCACGGTGGTGATGATGAACCTAACGCTATCTGGTACACACACTCCTCGGTGGTGATGGTGAACCTAACGCTCCTGGTACACACTCCGGTGGTGATGGTGAACATAACGCTCCCTGGTACACACACTCCACGGTGGTGATGGTGAACCTAACGCTCCCTGGTACACACACTCCCACGGTGGTGATGGTGAACCTAACGCTCCCTGGTACACACACACTCCCGGTGGTGATGGTGAACCTAACGCTCCGTGGTAAACACACTCCTCGCTGGTGACGGTGAACCCTAACGCTCCCTGATACACACACTCACACGGCGGTGAACGTATCCCTCCTGGTACACACACTCCCACGGTGGTGATGGTGAACCTAATGCTCCCTGGTACACACCTCCCACTGCGATGAACCTAACGCTCCCTGGTACACACTCCCAGGTGGTGATGGTGAACCTAATGCTCCTGGGTACACGCACTCCCCGCGGGTGAACCTAACGCTCCCTGGTACCTCCCAGGTTGGATGGTGAACCTAACGCTCCCTGGTATACACACTCCCACGGTGGTGATGGTGAACCGCAACCCCCTTGCACACACTCCCACGGTGATGATGGTGAACCTAACTCCCTGGTACACAAACTCCCAGGGT
>NW_024749709.1:0-20001 GCF_018991925.1 Homarus americanus
AGACATCTATAACTCGGCCCTTCTCAGTGCCAAAGAACTGTTCTGAAGATAATTGTCATGACAATCGAAATGGTTGGTGGTAGGAGAGCGTTAATTTCGGTTACCCAAATCGCCTAACGGTAAGTTGGTAACATTCGTGCAGGCACGAATGTATAGTAGGTCATCAATTCGGGAGGTGGGTGGGTGCAACAAACAAGAGCTAGTAACAAATAAATATATAAAGAATAAGTAAGTAAATAAATAAATAAAATAAAAGAAAATACAATAAAATACAATAAAATAAAATAAATTGTTTACATGAAATAGGCGTGCTGCAAACATGAAATGAAGCCCAAACACACTCCATGTATGTCACTTTGCAGTGGGTGTAAAAGTACTCCACGAAGAATTTATTTATTTATTTATTATGTTTCGATTTAGTCTGGTTTCTACGCCAATAGAGAATGCAGATTATTATAATTTTTTTTTTTTTTTATTTCCCTCTCAATATATCACTGTCGGTAACTGTCTCTTTAACATGTAACTGTGGCTCCGATGGAGCCGATTAAGTTGTAGTAGTGGGATGGCGTGTTTGTTGTGCACAAGTAACCTCTTAGTTGGAAGAGGTGTACTTGGTGACAGCCTTGGTGCCCTCAGACACGGCATGCTTGGCCAGTTCACCGGGCAGCAAGAGTCGGACAGCTGTCTGGATTTCCCGACTTGTAATGGTGGAGCGTTTGTTGTAGTGCGCCAGGCGGGAAGCCTCGGCAGCGATGCGCTCGAAGATGTCGTTCACGAAAGAGTTCATGATGGACATAGCTTTGGAGGAGACTCCTGTGTCGGGGTGCACTTGCTTCCAGTACCTTGTAGATGTAGATGCTGTAGCTTTCCTTCCTCCTGCGCTTCTTCTTCTTGTCACCCTTGGCACTGGCCTTCTGGGCCTTTCCAGCCTTCTTGGCAGCCTTTCCGGAAGTTTTGGGAGGCATGGCGGCACAGTTACTCGTGGCGCGGAGCGAGAGAATTGAAAACTGGCCCGACTAACTTTTCCTTATATACCGAGCGGGCCGCTCAGGATCAGACTGGCTGCAGCTACGGCTCTCTTACATTGGTTGGGTCCGCGAGACGGCCACCTGGCCTGATCCTGAGCTTGGTATAAAAGACCAAGGTGGCGGGCGGAAATTTAACTCCTATCACGAAAAGCAGCAGCAGCAACCTGTCAGGACGCGGCAAGGGAGGCAAAGTGAAGGGCAAGTCAAAGTCCCGTTCTAGCAGGGCCGGACTCCAGTTCCCCGTGGGTAGGATCCACCGTCTCTTGCGTAAAGGCAACTATGCTGAGCGTGTTGGTGCAGGTGCCCCTGTGTACCTTGCAGCCGTCATGGAGTACCTGGCAGCAGAAGTGCTCGAGCTGGCCGGTAACGCCGCCCGCGACAACAAGAAGACCCGCATTATCCAGCGTCATCTTCAGCTTGCCATTCGCAATGACGAGGAGCTGAACAAGCTCCTATCTGGAGTCACCATTGCCCAAGGGGGTGTCCTTCCTAACATCCAAGCTGTGCTCCTCCCCAAGAAGACAGAGAAGAAATAAGAACCCAAGGTTCGTTCACACAAGACAACCTAACCAAACAGGCTCCTTTCGGAGCCACAGGATATCACTTAAAGAGAGAAATATACGACATCAACGTTTTGCAGGATAACACTCTGTGCAAATTGAGTGAAATTGTTTTTGAATGGTGTAGATGTGAAGGGGTACTGCGGGGGCCTGGGGTGGGGGACTTAAACGGGACTTAGAAGGGCGCAGAAGCAGCAGCAGCAGCAGCAAGGGAGGCGACCTTATTTTCAGTCAGGTTCATACACAAAGAAATACATCAGATTCATTGACAGTACAGTACACATTTACCAGTGTGGGCTAGCCAATTTGGGATAAAGAGCAAGAATGTAATGTCCTCAATGAAGTAATGACATAGTTCAAGATACAATAAGTGAGGTGGCCTGAAGTCTTTGACAGTGTCCCATTCAATAATATAGTGCTTTAAAGGTGTATCACCAAGTTTACATGCTGAGTGTTCCGGTATGGGTACAGCGTTACTAACTAGCCAGATGTGTCTGTATCCTAACCTAATTCTGGCCACGACTACATCACACAGGCAAGTTGTTTGGACACTCTTCCTAGCCCCCTTGGTCCCTGTTCACCTACCTACTGTAGCAGTAAGTAGGTACCTGTTGTAAATCGAAACGTTGCCAATTTGTATTCAGGGAAAGTTGTTGGAGCTTCTAAACTTGAACTGACACAATCCGAGGAGTGGTGACCCGAGAATCACAGACACTATCTCTCCCTTCCTAACCTCCTGCTCCTTCCTCTGTCCTCCAAAAATTGAACCATGCTATCGCAAAGGTAATAATACAGGTAGAGACAACAACATATTTTCCTATTGTCTTATTATATATTAATAACAGAAACGCTGCCGCCATCCTGGAGGCTTTACATTGTCTCACTGTTCATTCCCTCCACAATTCTTCCTCTTACTTCTTCTTCTTCTTCCACCAATACTTTATTAACGGTGTATGTAAGTTTCACCATGTTTTGCACTCCAGCGGTAGAGCAAAGTATATTTTGTTAGCAATAAACCAAAAGCATATTTTATGGCCTAATCATCACTACATAGAACACCACCCATAAAGCATGATACTAGTAGACCACAAACTGCTATAAACACCCAAAGCATATTTTATTGCCTAATCATCCATCACTACATAGAACACCACTCATAAAGCATGATACTATTAGACCACAAACTGCTATAAACCCCGAAAATATACTATACTAGTGACTCTAATTGTGTTACCCAATATTATACGAAATAATACTATAAAACATAATAATAAACACACTAATAGTGTATATTAGTTGAATGCACAATCTGATGAAAAATCAAAAAAAAAAAAAAAAACATAACAATAACCTAGAAAGAGTGTAGAGTATTTTTGTGCAAACTATTATACTAGTAGATGGTCTAAGATAACTGTATGTGAAGGAAAAGGTGTGCTCTCCACTCAAACTTTCTTTTTATGAAATCTCCTACTCCCCAGCTGAGCGGTACGCCCAATGGGAAACAAAACGTGGCACATAACACGCCGCCCGCCAGCTCTGGCTCGGTGAATAGGAATCAGTAATCGGGCGGAGTATAAACAACGCCGCCGCCAATGTGCTCCTCCCATCTCTGAGGAAATCTGGCGGGCAACTTAGTATTATATTAGCATGTAATAATAATAACAATAATAATAATAATAATAATACTACTACTACTAATAATAATAATAATATTAATAATAATAATATTAATAATAATAACATGCAATTTCATTTTATAACACATACAAACAAAATAGTGTATAGCCTACTATACTTAACTATAATAGGTTAGGTTGCGTAGGAGGATCTAAAAAGTACAGTAGTATACACACACACACACACACTTCGCTACTATATGCCAGACGCTCCCCCGGCTTGACACAACCACTCTCCCTGCTTACCTACCAGCCCCCCCCCTTCCCACTGACTTAGTAGAAGTATTTGAAATAGCAAAACGCCTGGACAAACTAAAATTAAAATGCTCTACCACCCCCATTGACTTACCAATGAAACGCTTCAAGGAGTTCTCCCCGGAGCTTGCTAAACCCCTATGCTCCATCATCAATGCTTCTCTCAGTCAAGCCAGATGCCCAGCTGACTGGAAGACCTCTTATGTATCACCAGTGCCCAAGTCAACCAACCCACAATCCTTAAATCAGCTACGACCTATTGCAATCACCCCAATACCCAGCCTAATCTGTGAAAGTTTTGTGTTCGACTGGCTGGGCTTTTGCTGATATTGCAGGAGTCGTAGTAGACCCTCAGCAATTTGGCCACCTGAAAACTTCCTCCACCACTGACTGACTGTCTTGTCAGCTTTCTCGATTACATATACCGCCATCTCGAGAAACGAAAAACGTCTGTAGCTGTCGCCTTCATTGATTTCACTAAAGCGTTCGACCTAGTCGACCACAATATAATCATCAACAAAGCTATTGACCTCGGGCTTCGGAGAAGTCTTATTATACCATGGCTTACAGACTTCCTCAGTGACCGACGCCAAGCTGTACGCTTCCGAGGGGCTGGCTGTCTCCACCTTTCAGTCACTCACCTGTGGCGTCCCCCAAGGCACCAAGATGGGACCACTCTGCTTCCTTATGCTCATCAATGATGCCCTAAGAGAAACCCCTGCTCGCTGGAAATATGTCGACGACTCCACCATTGGGATCAGCGTCAACAATTCTGCTCCAAACTATACCGCCCTTCATGATTTATTGAACAGTCTCCAAAACTGGGCCACCAACAACCATGGTTATGCACATCAACCTCTCCTCCGACATTGTCCCACCTCCTTCCATTACTCTAGGTCCGAACACACTCCAGGTTTTAGATTCCACGAAGCTCCTCGGCGTCACCATAGACAACAAACTAAATTAGAAACCACACGTCAGTGAAGTTATCAAATCCTCCATTTTCCGTCTCCACCTCCTACGCCGACTCAAGTCCCTCGGTGTTCCTGCACACGAGCTCCTCAGTGTTTACACAACATTCATACTTCCCAAGCTCACCTGGTCTTCCTCCCTAAATGCCACACAACGTAAACACCTAGAAAAAGTGCAAAAGAGGCCATGCAAGATTATTCTCTCCCCTTCCTACTCCACATATCAAGAAGCGCTCAACACACTGACCGACCCTTTAGACTCTCACTGACCATCACCACGACCTCATCTGCCAATTTGGTAAGAAGCTTCTACACCGGCTCCTACTACCATCTGAGATCCCTAGTCCGAGAATTGCTCTTCGACACCACAACCGCATCCAGCCCATACGTGCACGAACTGATCGCTATAAGAACAGCCCAGTCCCAACCATTGTAAAAATTATCGATAACTTGTAATAAATCAGTGTACTCACTCCCAGTAAACACTACTCCTTGCACTGTCACTATGTTGAAATGAACTGTAGTTTGAGCTTTTCCCCAGCTAGTTATTATATGTCTTATTTGTGTCACTCATGTTACTTGTATATTATTTGTAATTCGTAACCCATTCCCCAAATATGTAACTGTATATTTTCAGCCTTCTGGCTGCCAAGCTCTTTCAATAAACCGTTAATTATTATTATTATTATTATTATATGTTGGCCCATACCAACTCACTCCCCTGAACCCTCCTCCCCACCGGACTATCAACAAGTTCTTGCCATAAGGTACTATCTCATTTGGCAAAGGAATGGAACCAGTGATGAATAGTGGTGAACAGTGCTTAACTCAGTGAAAAACAACTCGGCAGTTGAGTCTTACCCAAGCTAGCTAACCACCTTCACACAGTGAGGTCCCAGGTACCCAGTTATACTTCCCCTGAGACTCCACGATAGAGAGGCCTGGGACCACACCTCACCCACTTGAATGAGTGAGTCATGTCGACCACGTGGTGTCCCCAAGATGCTACGACACCACGTAGTGAATGTTTTGCTACAGCATCATCATGTGAAGTTCCTCATAACACCATCTGTGAGGTAACTGCTACATCATCAGGCCCCTCATAACGCCATCTGTGAGGGAGTTACTACACTACGTGTCTGGTGTTCAACACCTCACCTTACATGATCTACGCGTGCAAACATTAATCTGTATGTTCACTGTGTGCTCCTTCACCTTTCTCTAATGAGGGCTTTTGTTAAACCACCAATGTATGTACTAAGTCATTTGTGTCCAATGTATACTTTCGAAAAGCCCTTGTTTGGGTCAGGTAGGAGAGAGTAGTCGTCATTATTGTCCAAGCCACATTATTTATTTCTATATATAAGTAATGTAGGCTGGTTTTTAAATACCTCAATCCCCTAACGGTGCCGTTTGTATATTAAGAAATACCGAAGCCATACAGTACAACACCAGCGAATATGAAGTATCACTGTAACCGGCAACTGTTACTCACTCATACCTACATACATATATAGAGTCTTTACAGAATGATAGCAGACACGAGGAAGACGAACAACAAGAGGAGAAGAGTTAGAAGAAAATCAACTTCAAGCTAAGAAGAAGAATACCAAGACATTTCCTCCAAACAACAAAACAACACACACAATCAAGCCGACCAAACACTGAGAAACCATGGCGGAACCCAACATGCACCGGACGCTTGACCTGACTCTATCCTGCCGCATCCAGGCGAGTTGCTGCTTAAAGTCCCTCACGCAAGCGCTGTTTAGCCACTGCACCTATTCTATCCTCCTAAAATTCACTTCAATCCCCCCTGCCACTAGCATGTTATGTATGTATGTATGTATGTATGTATGAATGAATGATAACTGCAACTTTGCGTATTAAAACTCATTACTCTTACCGAAGTAATATAGTGCGTGGTTATGTTATGTCATGTTAGGATAGATTATAAACTACATTGGGTTACATTTCTTGAGGTTCGGTGACGCTACAGGAAGTTAGGTGAGGTACCTGGAGGTTAGGTGGATGTTGACTGACTGACTGACAATTATTAGGAAGTGGTTCCAACACGTTCACACACAACCTATACTCATACCACAAGTCCAGAATTAGAGAGGATCATGTTATTGGATATATTTTCAACGATTTACTCAGTGTCTAACCAACTCTTTAGCGATTTAAATGTGGACCTAAAATTAGGTCCGTATATTTGTTTGTCGTGGTGGTGGTGGTGGTGTGCGCCCGTCCATCAGGTTGATTAACCACCAAAACCATAAAGGGTGCGGCCCTGCCGTTTCAGGGCATACACCACATCCATGGCGGTGACGGTCTTCCTTTTTGCGTGCTCGGTGTAGGTGACGGCGTCACGGATGACGTTCTCCAGAAACACCTTGAGGACGCCGCGGGTCTCCTCGTAGATGAGGCCGGATATACGTTTAACACCTCCACGCCGAGCTAGACGACGAATGGCGGGCTTGGTGATACCCTGGATGTTGTCACGAAGCACCTTACGATGACGCTTGGCGCCACCCTTTCCAAGTCCCTTGCCTCCTTTGCCTCGTCCAGTCATGTTGTTGTGGTTGCTACTACAGGTGGTCCTGGTGTGGCTTCGCCCACGGTTTGGTGGGAGTAGGTGGCGTGCTGTGGACGCAGCGGTAGTATCGTTCATCCAAGGCCGTCCCTCCCTCTTGGAGGTGGGGCGTAGCTTGCGGATGACGCATGCGGCACTCGTGGCCAATGAGGTGGCCACTGAGGTGGAGAATGTCTGTATATAAGCCCGCCCGCCTGCCGGGCCGCCCGTATTGACTATTTCGTCGTCGAGATGGCCCGTACTAAACAGACTGCCCGCAAGTCCACTGGAGGCAAGGCTCCACGGAAGCAGCTTGCCACCAAGGCAGCTCGCAAGTCCGCCCCAGCCACCGGTGGTGTCAAGAAGCCCCATCGTTACAGGCCCGGAACCGTCGCCCTTCGTGAGATCCGTCGTTACCAGAAGAGCACAGAGCTACTCATCAGGAAGCTGCCCTTCCAGCGCCTGGTGCGTGAGATCGCCCAGGATTTCAAGACTGACCTGCGCTCCAGTCGTCTGCCGTCATGGCTCTGCAGGAAGCCTCTGAGGCTTACCTGGTGGGTCTTTTCGAGGACACCAACCTGTGTGCCATTCACGCCAAGCGCGTTACCATCATGCCCAAGGACATCCAGCTGGCCCGGCGCATCCGCGGAGAGCGTGCTTAAGTCCTCTTCCTTGGGGAAAAAGAAAAAGCACAACAAAACCTACCAGACATCTATAACTCGGCCCTTCTCAGGGCCAAAGAACTGTTCTGAAGATAATTTTCATGACAATCGCAATGGTTGGTGGTAGGAGAGCGTTAATTTCGGTTACCCAAATCGCCTAACGGTAAGTTGGTAACATTCGTGCAGGCACGAATGTATAGTAGGTCATCAATTCGGGAGGTGGGTGGGTGCAACAAACAAGAGCTAGTAACAAATAAATATATAAAGAATAAGTAAGTAAATAAATAAATAAAATAAAAGAAAATACAATAAAATACAATAAAATAAAATAAATTGTTTACATGAAATAGGCGTGCTGCAAACATGAAATGAAGCCCAAACACACTCCATGTATGTCACTTTGCAGTGGGTGTAAAAGTACTCCACGCAGAATTTATTTATTTATTTATTATGTTTCGATTTAGTCCGGTTTCTACGCCAATAGAGAATGCAGATTATTATAATTTTTTTTTTTATTTATTTCCCTCTCAATATATCACTGTCGGTAACTGTCTCTTTAACATGTAACTGTGGCTCCGATGGAGCCGATTAAGTTGTAGTAGTGGGATGGCGTGTTTGTTGTGCACAAGTAACCTCTTACTTGGAAGAGGTGTACTTGGTGACAGCCTTGGTGCCCTCAGACACGGCATGCTTGGCCAGTTCACCGGGCAGCAAGAGTCGGACAGCTGTCTGGATTTCCCGACTTGTAATGGTGGAGCGTTTGTTGTAGTGCGCCAGGCGGGAAGCCTCGGCAGCGATGCGCTCGAAGATGTCGTTCACGAAAGAGTTCATGATGGACATAGCTTTGGAGGAGACTCCTGTGTCGGGGTGCACTTGCTTCAGTACCTTGTAGATGTAGATGCTGTAGCTTTCCTTCCTCCTGCGCTTCTTCTTCTTGTCACCCTTGGCAATGGCCTTCTGGGCCTTTCCAGCCTTCTTGGCAGCCTTTCCGGAAGTTTTGGGAGGCATGGCGGCACAGTTACTCGTGGCGCGGAGCGAGAGAATTGAAAACTGGCCCGACTAACTTTTCCTTATATACCGAGCGGGCCGCTCAGGATCAGACTGGCTGCAGCTACGGCTCTCTTACATTGGTTGGGTCCGCGAGACGGCCACCTGGCCTGATCCTGAGCTTGGTATAAAAGACCAAGGTGGCGGGCGGAAATTTAACTCCTATCACGAAAAGCAGCAGCAGCAACATGTCAGGACGCGGCAAGGGAGGCAAGGTGAAGGGCAAGTCAAAGTCCCGTTCTAGCAGGGCCGGACTCCAGTTCCCCGTGGGTAGGATCCACCGTCTCTTGCGTAAAGGCAACTATGCTGAGCGTGTTGGTGCAGGTGCACCTGTGTACCTTGCAGCCGTCATGGAGTACCTGGCAGCAGAAGTGCTCGAGCTGGCCGGTAACGCCGCCCGCGACAACAAGAAGACCCGCATTATCCCGCGTCATCTTCAGCTTGCCATTCGCAATGACGAGGAGCTGAACAAGCTCCTGTCTGGAGTCACCATTGCCCAAGGGGGTGTCCTTCCTAACATCCAAGCTGTGCTCCTCCCCAAGAAGACAGAGAAGAAATAAGAACCCAAGGTTCGTTCACACAAGACAACCTAACCAAACAGGCTCCTTTCGGAGCCACAGGATATCACTTAAAGAGAGAAATATACGACATCAACGTTTTGCAGGATAACACTCTATTTTACGTGTAATTAGCATAGTATTGTGGAAATAGAGTGAAATTGATTTAGAATGGTGTAGATGTGAAGGGCGGTTGTGGGGGCCTGGGGTGGGGGACTTAAACGGGACTTAGAAGGGCGCAAGAAGCAGCAGCAGCAGCCAGGGAGGCGACCTTATTTTCACTCTGGTTCATTGACAGTACACATTTACCAGCAGCATACATTGGAGTCATATTGTAATTGTAGACTAATCAGTGTGGGCAAGCTAGCCAATTTGGGATAAACAGCAAGAATGTAATGTCCTCAATGAAGTAATGACATAGTTCAAGATACAATAAGTGAGGTGGCCTGAAGTCTTTGACAGTGTCCCATTCAATAATATAGTAGTGCTTTAAAGGTGTATCACCAAGTTTACATGCTGAGTGTTCCGGTATGGGTACAGCGTTACTAACTAGCCAGATGTGTCTGTATCCTAACCTAATTCTGGCCACGACTACATCACACAGGCAGGCAGGAGCAAGTTGTTTGGACACTCTTCCTAGCCCCCTTGGTCCCTGTTCACCTACCTACTGTAGCAGTAAGTAGGTACCTGTTGTAAATCGAAAGGTTGCCAATTCGTATTCAGGGAAAGTTGTTGGAGCTTCTAAACTTGAACTGACACAATCCGAGGAGTGGTGACCCGAGGATCACAGACACTATCTCTCCCACTACAAATCCCTTCCTAACCTCCTGCTCCTTCCTATGTCCTCCCAAAATTGAACCATGCTATCGCAAAGGTAATAATACAGGTAGAGACAACAACATATTTTCCTATTGTCTTATTATATATTAATAACAGAAACGCTGCCGCCATCCCGGAGGCTTTACATTGTCTCACTGTTCATTCCCTCCACAATTCTTCCTCTTACTTCTCCTTCTTCTTCTTCTTCTTCTTCTTCTTCTTCTTCTTCTTCTTCTTCTTCTTCTTCCATCAATACTTTATTAACGGTGTATGTAAGTTTCACCATGTTTTGCACTACAGCGGTAGAGCAAAGTATATTTTGTTAGCAATAAACCAAAAGCATATTTTATGGCCTAATCATCACTACATAGAACACCACCCATAAAGCATGATACTAGTAGACCACAAAAACTGCTATAAACCCCCAAAGCATATTTTATTGCCTAATCATCACTACATAGAACACCACTCATAAAGCATGATACTATTAGACCACAAACTGCTATAAACCCCAATAATATACTATACTAGTGACTCTAATTGTGTTACCCAATATTATACGAAATAATACTATAAAACATAATAATAAACACACTAATAGTGTATATTAGTTGAATGCACAATCTGATGAGAAGTCAAAAAAAAAAAAAAAAAAAATAGCAACAACCTAGAAAGAGTGTAGAGTATTTTTGTGCAAACTATTATACTAGTAGATGGTCTAAGATAACTGTATGTGAAGGAAAAGGTGTGCTCTCCACTCAAACTTTCTTTTTATGAAATCTCCTACTCCCCAGCTGAGCGGTACGCCCAATGGGAAACAAAACGTGGCACATAACACGCCGCCCGCCAGCTCTGGCTCGGTGAATAGGAATCAGTAATCGGGCGGAGTATAAACAACACCGCCGCCAATGTGCTCCTCCCATCTCTGAGGAAATCTGGCGGGCAACTTAGTATTATATTAGCATGTAATAATAATAACAATAATAATAATAATAATAATACTACTACTACTACTACTATAATAATAATAATAATAATAATATTAATAATAATAATATTAATAATAATAACATGCAATTTCATTTTATAACACATACTAACAAAATAGTGTATAGCCTACTATACTTAACTATAATAGGTTAGGTTGCGTAGGAGGATCTAAAAAGTACAGTAGTATACACACACACACACACACACACACACACACACACACACACACACACACATACATATAGACAACAAACTAAATTAGAAACCACACGTCAGTGAAGTTATCAAATCCTCCAGTTTCCGTCTCCACCTCCTACGCCGACTCAAGTCCCTCGGTGGTCCTGCACACGAGCTCCTCAGTGTTTACACAACATTCATACTTCCCAAGCTCACCTATGCCTCCTCCACCTGGTCTTCCTCCCTAAATGCCACACAACGTAAACACCTCGAAAAAGTGCAAAAGAGGCCATGCAAGATTATTCTCTACCCTTCCTACTCCACATATCAAGAAGCGCTCAACACACTGACCCTTTAGACTCTCACTGACCATCACCACGACCTCATCTGCAAATTTGGTAAGAAGCTTCTACACCATCCCCGACACCGGCTCCTACTACCACCTGAGATCCCTAGTCCGAGAATTGCTCTTCGACACCACAACCGCATCCAGCCCAGCCCATACGTGCACGAACTGATCGCTATAAGAACAGCCCAGTCCCAACCATTGTAAAAATTATCGATAACTTGTAATAAATCAGTGTACTCACTCCCAGTAAACACTACTCCTTGCACTGTCACTATGTTGAAATGAACTGTAGTTTGAGCTTTTCCCCAGCTAGTTATTATATGTTTTATTTGTGTCACTCATGTTACTTGTATATTATTTGTAATTCGTAACCCATTCCCCAAATATGTAACTGTATATTTTCAGCCTTCTGGCTGCCAAGCTCTTTCAATAAACCGTTAATTATTATTATTATTATTATTATTATATATATGTTGGCCCATACCAACTCACTCCCCTGAACCCTCCTCCCCACCGGACTATCAACAAGTTCTTGCCATAAGGTACTATCTCATTTGGCAAAGGAATGGAACCAGTGATGAATAGTGGTGAACAGTGCTTAACTCAGTGAAAAACAACTCGGCAGTTGAGTCTTACCCAAGCTAGCTAACCACCTTCACACAGTGAGGTCCCAGGTACCCAGTTATACTTCCCCTGAGACTCCACGATAGAGAGGCCTGGGACCACACCTCACCCACTTGAATGAGTGAGTCATGTCGACCACGTGGTGTCCCCAAGATGCTACGACACCACGTAGTGAATGTTTTGCTACAGCATCATCATGTGAAGTTCCTCATAACACCATCTGTGAGGTAACTGCTACATCATCAGGCCCCTCATAACGCCATCTGTGAGGGAGTTACTACACTACGTGTCTGGTGTTTAACATCTCACCTTACATTATCTACGCGTGCAAACATCAATCTGTATGTTCACTGTGTGCTCCTTCACCTTTCTCTAATGAGGGCTTTTGTTAAACCACCAATGTATGATGTACTAAGTCATTTGTGTCCAATGTATACTTTCGAAAAGCCCTTGTTTGGGGAAGGTAGGAGAGAGTAGTCGTCATTATTGTCCAAGCCACATTATTTATTTCTATATATAAGTAATGTAGGCTGGTTTTTAAATACCTCAATCCCCTAACGGTGCCGTTTGTATATTAAGAAATACCGAAGCCATACAGTACAACACCAGCGAATATGAAGTATCACTGTAACCGGCAACTGTTACTCACTCATACCTACATACATATATAGAGTCTTTACAGAATGATAGCAGACACGAGGAAGACGAACAACAAGAGGAGAAGAGTTAGAAGAAAATCAACTTCAAGCTAAGAAGAAGAATACCAAGACATTTCCTCCAAACAAGAAAACAACACACACAATCAAGCCGACCAAACACTGAGAAACCATGGCGGAACCCAACATGCACAGGACGCTTGACCTGACTCTATCCTGCCGCATCCAGGCGAGTTGCTGCTTAAAGTCCCTCACGCAAGCGCTGTTTAGCCACTGCACCTATTCTATCCTCCTAAAATTCACTTCAATCCCCCCTGCCACTAGCATGTTATGTATGTATGTATGTATGTATGTATGTATGAATGAATGATAACTGCAACTTTGCGTATTAAAACTCATTACTCTTACCGAAGTAATATAGTGCGTGGTTATGTTATGTCATGTTAGGATAGATTATAAACTACATTGGGTTACATTTCGTGAGGTTCGGTGACGCTACAGGAAGTTAGGTGAGGTACCTGGAGGTTAGGTGAATGTTGACTGACTGACTGACAATTATTAGGAAGTGGTTCCAACACGTTCACGCACAACCTATACTCATACCACAAGTCCAGAATTAGAGAGGATCATGTTATTGGATATATTTTCAACGATTTACTCAGTGTCTAACCAACTCTTTAGCGATTTAAATGTGGACCTAAAATTAGGTCCGTATATTTGTTTGTCGTGGTGGTGGTGGTGGTGTGCGCCCGTCCATCAGGTTGATTAACCACCAAAACCATAAAGGGTGCGGCCCTGCCGTTTCAGGGCATACACCACATCCATGGCGGTGACGGTCTTCCTTTTTGCGTGCTCGGTGTAGGTGACGGCGTCACGGATGACGTTCTCCAGAAACACCTTGAGGACGCCGCGGGTCTCCTCGTAGATGAGGCCGGATATACGTTTAACACCTCCACGCCGAGCTAGACGACGAATGGCGGGCTTGGTGATACCCTGGATGTTGTCACGAAGCACCTTACGATGACGCTTGGCGCCACCCTTTCCAAGTCCCTTGCCTCCTTTGCCTCGTCCAGTCATGTTGTTGTGGTTGCTACTACAGGTGGTCCTGGTGTGGCTTCGCCCACGGTTTGGTGGGAGTAGGTGGCGTGCTGTGGACGCAGCGGTAGTATCGTTCATCCAAGGCCGTCCCTCCCTCTTGGAGGTGGGGCGTAGCTTGCGGATGACGCATGCGGCACTCGTGGCCAATGAGGTGGCCACTGAGGTGGAGAATGTCTGTATATAAGCCCGCCCGCCTGAGAGAAGACCAAATAGCTAAGCTAGAAGTCATTCAAAACAATGCTCTCAGGACCATGCTCGGAGCACCCATGTGGACCAGAATTTGCAATCTGCAAATGGAAACCGAGCTACCACCCCTGGCAGTACGAGTCAAGCAGGTGACAGCCGGTCTCCTCGCCAAAATCTGCAGAGCAGACAAGCCCACAGCTGCCAAGATTCGAATCAGTGCCTCCCTCCACCTCGACCACAGAGTGCGAGGGGCCACCTGGTCGCACGAGGCAAGCGAGGTCATCCGACACCTGCAAGCAGAAACACTCGTCAAGAACAACCAAGACACACGAGACAATGGTTACACTGTTCCTCCACCATGGAGCCCTCCACCAGCCACACTCAAATTCACCGACCTCGGCGACAGTAAAGCCAACCTCCAGAAGGAGGACCTCAAAAAAATATCTCTCCAAGCCATAGCCACCGAGACACCGGCTGATGCAGCATCATACTTCACAGACGGCTCGGTGGACCCAAAACATCACAGATCCGGAGCGGCCTTCTACACCCAAGGTCAGACCCTCAAATGGAGACTTTCCAACGACTGCTCCACCCTACAAACAGAACTGGTAGCAATCTCAAAGGCCCTACAACACGCTGCAACACAACACAACAAGTCCGTCATAATTCACACGGACTCGAAATCGGCCATGCAGGCGCTGCAACACAGTCAACCAAGAGACAACGTCCACATCATCACCTCGATCCTCGCACAGCTACAGGAATTCCAAAGCCAAAACCGACCAGTCGTCTTACACTGGATTCCCAGTCATGTAGGGATCGGAGGAAACGACGTGGCAGACGAAGCAGCCAAGGCAGCTACACGTTCTAGTAGCGTACACATCCAAGTTCCAGCAAGTGTGCAACAGATCAAGAATCACCTCAGAAAGACTACCAAGCTCCACATCAAAAAGAGCTTCCTTCATGCACTCAACGCTGGTTCCCAATCAGCCAAATGGTACCTGGCGGCCACAAAAGGGGAACCACCTTTCGCAGACAAGAAAACTCCAAGACAAACCCAAGTCAGCCTTCACCGACTACGACTAGGGTACAAGTGCTCCTGGCAGATGATCGGAAACGACGTCATGGAATGCACCTACTGTCAGGAGCCAGCAGCCAACCCACTTGAACACTATCTCCTCGATTGCGAGGTCACACAAAGCCTCCGAGACAGAACTCAAATCTCCCAAGAAACACACACAACACCAGCGGCCACTCTAACCCGAAAGGCCCATACAGACCACATTCACCACCTACTCCGGGTCATCACACGATACCCACCACCCAGATAGCTTAGAAAGCATCCTCTCCCAGCAAGTGCGGACCCCAGTTCGGGGGGCGCGCCACTCCGAGGCTGACCACGTCCAAGAGTGGGGGCCGGTGGTAAGCGTCCACTGATCGGGGGTCCGCTCACACTTGCAACCTGCAGTATCCCTCCAATCTGCAGGTGGGACCACCTCCAATCCCAATCCGGTCTGGCTGCTCCTGGAGCTCCAGCCGGAACCACCAAACGGGCCGCCTATAGGCAAAGGCCCGTGTCGGACTACGGTCCGACAATCTATACAACAACAACAACAACCGGGCCGCCCGTATTGACTATTTCGTCGTCGAGATGGCCCGTACTAAACAGACTGCCCGCAAGTCCACTGGAGGCAAGGCTCCACGGAAGCAGCTTGCCACCAAGGCAGCTCGCAAGTCCGCCCCAGCCACCGGTGGTGTCAAGAAGCCCCATCGTTACAGGCCCGGAACCGTCGCCCTTCGTGAGATCCGTCGTTACCAGAAGAGCACAGAGCTACTCATCAGGAAGCTGCCCTTCCAGCGCCTGGTGCGTGAGATCGCCCAGGATTTCAAGACTGACCTGCGCTTCCAGTCGTCTGCCGTCATGGCTCTGCAGGAAGCCTCTGAGGCTTACCTGGTGGGTCTTTTCGAGGACACCAACCTGTGTGCCATTCACGCCAAGCGCGTTACCATCATGCCCAAGGACATCCAGCTGGCCCGGCGCATCCGCGGAGAGCGTGCTAAGTCCTCTTCCTTGGGGAAAAACAAAAAGCACAACAAAACCTACCAGACATCTATAACTCGGCCCTTCTCAGGGCCAAAGAACTGTTCTGAAGATAATTTTCATGACAATCGAAATGGTTGGTGGTAGGAGAGCGTTAATTTCGGTTACCCAAATCGCCTAACGGTAAGTTGGTAACATTCGTGCAGGCACGAATGTATAGTAGGTCATCAATTCGGGAGGTGGGTGGGTGCAACAAACAAGAGCTAGTAACAAATAAATGTATAAAGAATAAGTAAGTAAATAAATAAATAAAATAAAAGAAAATACAATAAAATACAATAAAATAAAATAAATTGTTTACATGAAATAGGCGTGCTGCAAACATGAAATGAAGCCCAAACACACTCCATGTATGTCACTTTGCAGTGGGTGTAAAAGTACTCCACGCAGAATTTATTTATTTATTTATTATGTTTCGATTTAGTCCGGTTTCTACGCCAATAGAGAATGCAGATTATTATAATTTTTTTTTTTTTTTATTTCCCTCTCAATATATCACTGTCGGTAACTGTCTCTTTAACATGTAACTGTGGCTCCGATGGAGCCGATTAGGTTGTAGTAGTGGGATGGCGTGTTTGTTGTGCACAAGTAACCTCTTACTTGGAAGAGGTGTACTTGGTGACAGCCTTGGTGCCCTCAGACACGGCATGCTTGGCCAGTTCACCGGGCAGCAAGAGTCGGACAGCTGTCTGGATTTCCCGACTTGTAATGGTGGAGCGTTTGTTGTAGTGCGCCAGGCGGGAAGCCTCGGCAGCGATGCGCTCGAAGATGTCGTTCACGAAAGAGTTCATGATGGACATAGCTTTGGAGGAGACTCCTGTGTCGGGGTGCACTTGCTTCAGTACCTTGTAGATGTAGATGCTGCAGCTTTCCTTCCTCCTGCGCTTCTTCTTCTTGTCACCCTTGGCAATGGCCTTCTGGGCCTTTCCAGCCTTCTTGGCAGCCTTTCCGGAAGTTTTGGGAGGCATGGCGGCACAGTTACTCGTGGCGCGGAGCGAGAGAATTGAAAACCGGCCCGACTAACTTTTCCTTATATACCGAGCGGGCCGCTCAGGATCAGACTGGCTGCAGCTACGGCTCTCTTACATTGGTTGGGTCCGCGAGACGGCCACCTGGCCTGATCCTGAGCTTGGTATAAAAGACCAAGGTGGCCCGAGGAAATTTAACTCCTATCACGAAAAGCAGCAGCAGCAGCAACATGTCAGGACGCGGCAAGGGAGGCAAGGTGAAGGGCAAGTCAAAGTCCCGTTCTAGCAGGGCCGGACTCCAGTTCCCGGTGGGTAGAATCCACCGTCTCTTGCGTAAGGGCAACTATGCTGAGCGCGTTGGTGCAGGTGCCCCTGTGTACCTTGCAGCCGTCATGGAGTACCTGGCAGCAGAAGTGCTCGAGCTGGCCGGTAACGCCGCCCGCGACAACAAGAAGACCCGCATTATCCCACGTCATCTTCAGCTTGCCATTCGCAATGACGAGGAGCTGAACAAGCTCCTGTCTGGAGTCACCATTGCCCAAGGGGGTGTCCTTCCTAACATCCAAGCTGTGCTCCTCCCAAGAAGACAGAGAAGAAATAAGAACCCAAGGTTCGTTCACACAAGACAACCTAACCAAACAGGCTCCTTTCGGAGCCACAGGATATCACTTAAAGAGAGAAATATACGACATCAACGTTTTGCAGGATAACACTCTATTTTACGTGTAATTAGCATAGTATTGTGGAAATTGAGTGAAATTGTTTTTGAATGTTGTAGATGTGAAGGGGTACTGCGGGGGCCTGGGGTGGGGGACTTAAACGGGACTTAGAAGGGCGCAAGAAGCAGCAGCAGCAGCAAGGGAGGCGACCTTATTTTCACTCTGGTTCATTGACAGTACACATTTACCAGCAGCATACATTGGAGTCATATTGTAATTGTAGACTAATCAGTGTGGGCAAGCTAGCCAATTTGGGATAAACAGCAAGAATGTAATGTCCTCAATGAAGTAATGACATAGTTCAAGATACAATAAGTGAGGTGGCCTGAAGTCTTTGACAGTGTCCCATTCAATAATATAGTAGTGCTTTAAAGGTGTATCACCAAGTTTACATGCTGAGTGTTCCGGTATGGGTACAGCGTTACTAACTAGTCAGATGTGTCTGTATCCTAACCTAATTCTGGCCACGACTACATCACACAGGCAGGCAGGAGCAAGTTGTTTGGACACTCTTCCTAGCCCCCTTGGTCCCTGTTCACCTACCTACTGTAGCAGTAAGTAGGTACCTGTTGTAAATCGAAAGGTTGCCAATTCGTATTCAGGGAAAGTTGTTGGAGCTTCTAAACTTGAACTGACACAATCCGAGGAGTGGTGACCCGAGGATCACAGACACTATCTCTCCCTTCCTAACCTCCTGCTCCTTCCTCTGTCCTCCCAAAATTGAACCATGCTATCGCAAAGGTAATAATACAGGTAGAGACAACAACATATTTTCCTATTGTCTTATTATATATTAATAACAGAAACGCTGCCGCCATCCCGGAGGCTTTACATTGTCTCACTGTTCATTCCTTCCACAATTCTTCCTCGTACTTCTTCTTCTTCTTCTTCTTCTTCTTCTTCTTCTTCTTCTTCTTCTTCTTCCATCAATACTTTATTAACGGTGTATGTAAGTTTCACCCTGTTTTGCACTACAGCGGTAGAGCAAAGTATATTTTGTTAGCATTAAACCAAAAGCATATTTTATGGCCTAATCATCACTACATAGAACACCACCCATAAAGCATGATACTAGTAGACCACAAAAACTGCTATAAACACCCAAAGCATATTTTATTGCCTAATCATCACTACATAGAACACCACTCATAAAGCATGATACTATTAGACCACAAACTGCTATAAACCCCAATAATATACTATACTAGTGACTCTAATTGTGTTACCCAATATTATACGAAATAATACTATAAAACATAATAATAAACACACTAATAGTGTATATTAGTTGAATGCACAATCTGATGAGAAGTCAAAAAAAAAAAAAAAAAAAATAGCAACAACCTAGAAAGAGTGTAGAGTATTTTTGTGCAAACTATTATACTAGTAGATGGTCTAAGATAACTGTATGTGAAGGAAAAGGTGTGCTCTCCACTCAAACTTTCTTTTTATGAAATCTCCAACTCCCCAGCTGAGCGGTACGCCCAATGGGAAACAAAACGTGGCACATAACACGCCGCCCACCAGCTCTGGCTCGGTGAATAGGAATCAGTAATCGGGCGGAGTATAAACAACACCGCCGCCAATGTGCTCCTCCCATCTCTGAGGAAATCTGGTGGGCAACTTAGTATTATATTAGTATGTAATAATAATAACAATAATAAAAATAATAATAATAATAATAATAATACTAATAATAATAAGAATAATAATAATATTAATAATAATAATATTAATAATAATAACATGAAATTTCATTTTATAACACATACTAACAAAATAGTGTATAGCCTACTATACTTAACTATAATAGGTTAGGTTGCGTAGGAGGATCTAAAAAGTACAGTAGTATACACACACACACACACACACACACACACACACACACACACACACACATACATATAGACAACAAACTAAATTAGAAACCACACGTCAGTGAAGTTATCAAATCCTCCAGTTTCCGTCTCCACCTCCTACGCC
>NW_024749710.1:0-7500 GCF_018991925.1 Homarus americanus
GACGGAGTGGCAAGTTGCAATTTTATTTTTCATTTTAGTTTCAACGTGTAGTAATACTTGCTAAGCATAACACATCCCCAGATAACAGTAATATTTCCTACTGTATTGTTGGGACCATGGGTGATGTAGTAATATGACTGGTTGTATACTGTAGAGGTGTAAACTATCTGGTAGCCCCAAGCGGCCTGGAAGGTTCTATACACTTTGCCCTGTCTGTACCTCCTTTATCCTCTATGGTTTTTGGTTAAGTGTGCACTTGGTATATAACCTGCCGTTCAAGTTCCTTCAACACCGTCAATCCGTTGCTTAATCTACGATCGGAAATGATGTGTACTGAGACTACGCCCCCGTTAGGTGGCGTGGTTTTGGGTACATGATAACGTCTGGCAGTCATCATCAGATGGAAGAAAGTCGATTCCTGACCTTACAGTAAAATAATATGATTTCTGAGGTTTTCAAAATACACAGGTTCCATTCCTTTCTGTGTGGGGGGAGTAAGTTACCCAGTATCTGGTGTTAGCGTGACAGAACAGTGGGCAGAACCTTCAAAACATTATTAACCGTGTATCACTAATCCCATCTTGCTTGTCTCTCAAATCTGTTCACGTAAAAGTGTCATCATTAGTGACTTGTGTTGGTTAAATCTGTGTGTTATATTGAAATGTATTTTAGCTATTCCCGTGGTGCAGTGTTCCAGGAGTGATCTAAGAACTACAAAGTAAAATCAGTCGACACTGCTACAAACATTATTGAAATCTCGCTCGAGATTGTCACCTGTGTTGTGATTTATGATTTGTGAATCATTTTGCCGTCATGCACTGTAACATCTGTGAAACTTGATGACAATTAATATATATTTTTCGTACCATTGTGTTAATTACGTAAGGTGCTTCTGTTTTGTTGTGAGCTGATCCACACATTGTTTTGTTGAGCTGATCCACACAGTGTTTTGTTGAGCTGATCCACACAGTGTTTTGTTGAGCTGATCCACACATTGTTTTGTTGAGTTGATCCACACAGTGTTTTGTTGAGTTGATCCACACAGTGTTTTGTTGAGCTGATCCACACATTGTTTTGTTGAGCTGATCCACACATTGTTTTGTTGAGCTGATCCACACAGTGTTTTGTTGAGCTGATCCACACATTGTTTTGTTGAGTTGATCCACATATTGTTTTGTTGAGCTGGAATTCACACATTATTTTGTTGAGCTGTTCTACATTGTTTTCTTTTTGAGCTGATCCACACAGTAAGTTTTGTTGAACTAATCCACACATTGTTTTTATTGAGCTGATCCACACACTGTTTGCTGAGCTGTTCCACATACATTTCGTTTTGTTGAGCTGATCTCACACAGTGTTTGTTGAGCTGATCCACACATTGTTTTGGTTGAGCTGATCCACATATGTTTTGTTGAGCTGATCCAATACATTGTTTTGTTGGAGCTGATCCACACATTGTTTTGTTGAGCTGATCCACATATTGTTTGTTGAGCTTTTGAACCACACATTGTTTTGTTGGAGCTGATCCACACATTGTTTTGTTGAGCTGATCCACACATTGTTTTGTTGGAGCTGATTCACACATTGTTTTGTTGAGTTGATCCACATTGTTTGTTGATCTGATCCACACATTGTTTTGTTGAGCTGATCCACACACAGTGCAAGCCTTTATTGAGCTGATCCACACATTGTTTTGTTGAGCTGATCCACACAATGTTTTGTTGAGCTGATCCACACAATGTTTTGTTGAGCTGTTCCACACAGTGTTTTGTTGAGCTGATCCACACAGTGTTTTGTTGAGTTGATCCACACATTGTTTTGTTGAGCTGATCCACACATTGTTTTCTTGAGCTGATCCACACAATGTTTTGTTGAGCTGATCCACACATTGTTTTGTTGAGCTGATCCACACAGTGTTTTGTTGAGCTGATCCACACAGTGTTTTGTTGAGCTGATCCACACAGTGTTTTGTTGAGCTGTTCCACACATTGTTTTGTTGAGTTGATCCACATATTGTTTTGTTGAGCTGATCCACACATTGTTTTGTTGAGCTGATCCACACAGTGTTTTGTTGAGCTGATCCACACATTGTTTTGTTGAGCTGATCCACATATTGTTTTGTTGAGCTGATCCACACATTGTTTTGTTGGTTGATCCACATTATTGTTTTGTTGAGCTGATCCACACATTACTTGTTGAGCTGATCCACACATTGTTTTGCTGAGCTGGATTCACATATTGTTTTGTTGAGCTGATCTCACATTACTTGTTGAGCTGATCCACACATTGTTTTGTTGAGCTGATCCACACATTGTTTTGTTGGAGCTGATCCACACAGTGTTTTTGTTGAGCTGATCCACACATTGTTTTAGTTGAGCTGATCCACACAATGTTTTGTTGAGCTGATCCACACAATGTTTTGTTGAGCTGTTCCACATTGTTTTGTTGAGCTGATCCACACATTGTTTTGTTGAGTTGATCCACATATTGTTTTGTTGAGCTGATCCACACATTATTTTGTTGAGCTGTTCCACACATTGTTTTCTTGAGCTGATCCACACAGTGTTTTGTTGAGCTAATCCACACATTGTTTTGTTGAGCTGATCCACACAATGTTTTGTTGAGCTGTTCCACACATTGTTTTGTTGAGCTGATCCACACAGTGTTTTGTTGAGCTGATCCACACATTGTTTTGTTGAGCTGATCCACATATTGTTTTGTTGAGCTGATCCACACATTGTTTTGTTGAGCTGATCCACACATTGTTTTGTTGAGCTGATCCACATATTGTTTTGTTGAGCTGATCCACACATTGTTTTGTTGAGCTGATCCACACATTGTTTTGTTGAGCTGATCCACACATTGTTTTGTTGAGCTGATCCACACATTGTTTTGTTGAGCTGATCCACACATTGTTTTGTTGATCTGATCCACACATTGTTTTGTTGAGCTGATCCACACAGTGTTTTGTTGAGTTGATCCACACATTGTTTTGTTGAGCTGATCCACACAATGTTTTGTTGAGCTGATCCACACAATGTTTTGTTGAGCTGTTCCACACAGTGTTTTGTTGAGCTGATCCACACAGTGTTTTGTTGAGTTGATCCACACATTGTTTTGTTGAGCTGATCCACATATTGTTTTCTTGAGCTGATCCACACAATGTTTTGTTGAGCTGATCCACACATTGTTTTGTTGAGCTGATCCACACAGTGTTTTGTTGAGCTGATCCACACAGTATTTTGTTGAGCTGATCTAATACAATGTTTTTTGTTGAGCTGTTCCACACATTGTTTTGTTGAGTTGATCCAATATTGTTTTGTTGAGCTGATCCACATTGTTTTGTTGAGCTGATCCAATACAGTGTTTTGTTGGAGCTGATCCACACATTGTTTTGTTGGAGTTGATCCACACATTGTTTTTGTTGAGCTGATCCACACATTGTTTTGTTGGAGCTGATCCACACATTGTTTGTTGAGCTGATCCACACATTGTTTTGTTGAGCTGATCCACAATATTGTTTTGTTGAGCTGATTCAATACATTGTTTTGCTGGAGTTGATCCACATATATTGTTTTGTTGAGCTGATCCATACATTGTTTTGTTGAGCTGATCCACACATTGTTTTGTTGAGCTGATTCACACATTGTTTTGTTGAGCTGGATTCCATTACAGTGTTTTGTTGAGCTGATCTACACATTGTTTTGTTGAGCTGGATCCGTCACAATGTTTTGTTGAGCTGATCCGCCGCTGGCACGTTTTGTTGAGCTGTTCCACACATTGTTTATTGAGCTGATCCACACAGTGTTTTGTTGAGCTGAGCCACACATTGTTTTGTTGGAGCTGATCCACATATTGTTTGTTGAGCTGGATCCACACATTGTTTCTTTGAGCTGATTCAGCACAGTCGTTTTGTTGGTTTATCCACATTGTTTTAGCGAGCTGATCCACACAGTGTTTTTGTTGAGCTGATCTTAATACAGTGTTTTGTTGAGCTGATCCACACAGTGTTTTGTTGAGCTGTTCCACACATTGTTTTGTTGAGTTGATCCACATATTGTTTTGTTGAGCTGAACCACACATTGTTTTGTTGAGCTGATCCACACAGTGTTTTGTTGAGCTGATCCACACATTGTTTTGTTGAGCTGATCCACATATTGTTTTGTTGAGCTGATCCACACATTGTTTTGTTGAGCTGATCCACATATTGTTTTGTTGAGCTGATCCACACACTGCTTTGTTGAGCTGATCCACATATTGTTTTGTTGAGCTGATCCACACATTGTTTAGTTGAGTTGATCCACATATTGTTTTGTTGAGCTGATCCACATATTGTTTTGTTGAGCTGATCCACACAGTGTTTTGTTGAGATGATCCACACACTGTTTTGTTGAGTTGATCCACATATTGTATTGTTGAGCTGATCCACACACTGTTTTGTTGAGCTGATCCACACACTGTTTTGTTGAGCTGATCCACACACTGTTTTGTTGAGCTGATCCACACACTGTTTTGTTGAGTTGATCCAATATTGTTTTGTTGAGCTGATCGACACACTGTTTTGTTGAGCTGATCCACACACTGTTTTGTTGAGCTGATCCACATATTGTTATGTTGAGCTGTTCCACACATTGTTTTGTTGAGTTGATCCACATCTTGTTTTGTTGAGCTGATCCACACATTGTTTTGTTGAGCTGATCCACACAGTGTTTTGTTGAGTTGATCCACATATTGTTTTGTTGAGGTGGTCCACACATTGTTTTGTTGAGCTGATCCACATATTGTTTTGTTGAGCTGGTCCACACACTGTTTTGTTGAGCTGGTCCACACACTGTTTTGTTGAGCTGATCCACACATTGTTTTGTTGAGCTGATCCACACATTGTTTTGTTGAGCTGATCCACACATTGTTTTGCTGAGCTGATCCACATATTGTTTTGTTGAGCTGATCCATACATTGTTTTGTTGAGCTGATCCACACATTGTTTTGTTGAGCTGATCCACACATTGTTTTGTTGAGCTGATCCACACAGTGTTTTGTTGAGCTGATCCACACATTGTTTTGTTGAGCTGATCCACACAATGTTTTGTTGAGCTGATCCACACAATGTTTTGTTGAGCTGTTCCACACATTGTTTTGTTGAGCTGATCCACACAGTGTTTTGTTGAGCTGAGCCACACATTGTTTTGTTGAGCTGATCCACATATTGTTTTGTTGAGCTGATCCACACATTCTTTTCTTGAGCTGATCCACACAATGTTTTGTTGAGCTGATCCACACATTGTTTTGTTGAGCTGATCCACACGGTGGCTGTTGAGCTGATCCACACAGTGTTTGTTATTTGCGTCTACACAGTGTTTTGTTGGGCTGTTCACACATTGTTTTTGTTGAGTTGATCCTATTGTTTTGTTGAGCTGATCCACACATTGTTTTGTTGAGCTGATCCACATATTGTTTTGTTGAGCTGATCCACACATTGTTTTGTTGAGCTGATCCACATATTGTTTTGTTGAGCTGATCCACACACTGCTTTGTTGAGCTGATCCACATATTGTTTTGTTGAGCTGATCCACACATTGTTTAGTTGAGTTGATCCACATATTGTTTTGTTGAGCTGATCCACATATTGTTTTGTTGAGCTGATCCACACAGTGTTTTGTTGAGATGATCCACACACTGTTTTGTTGAGTTGATCCACATATTGTATTGTTGAGCTGATCCACACACTGTTTTGTTGAGCTGATCCACACACTGTTTTGTTGAGCTGATCCACACACTGTTTTGTTGAGCTGATCCACACACTGTTTTGTTGAGTTGATCCAATATTGTTTTGTTGAGCTGATCGACACACTGTTTTGTTGAGCTGATCCACACACTGTTTTGTTGAGCTGATCCACATATTGTTATGTTGAGCTGTTCCACACATTGTTTTGTTGAGTTGATCCACATATTGTTTTGTTGAGCTGATCCACACATTGTTTTGTTGAGCTGATCCACACAGTGTTTTGTTGAGTTGATCCACATATTGTTTTGTTGAGGTGGTCCACACACTGTTTTGTTGAGCTGATCCACACATTGTTTTGTTGAGCTGATCCACACATTGTTTTGTTGAGCTGATCCACACATTGTTTTGTTGAGCTGATCCACACATTGTTTTGTTGAGCTGATCCACACATTGTTTTGTTGAGCTGATCCACATATTGTTTTGTTGAGCTGGTCCACACACTGTTTTGTTGAGCTGGTCCACACACTGTTTTGTTGAGCTGATCCACACATTGTTTTGTTGAGCTGATCCACACATTGTTTTGTTGAGCTGATCCACACATTGTTTTGTTGAGCTGATCCACACAGTGTTTTGTTGAGCTGATCCACACAATGTTTTGTTGAGCTGATCCACACATTGTTTTGTTAAGCTGATCCACACATTGTTTTGTTTTGTTGAGCTGTTCCACACATTTTTTTGTTTTGTTGAGCTGTTCCACACATTGTTTTGTTTTGTTGAGCTGTTCCACACATTTTTTTGTTTTGTTGAGTAGTGTTTTAAGTTCAGGTTAAGAGGTGCGCATATTGGTGCACCAATTTTTGATTGTGTTTGTAGTTGGAGGGAATATAAGTGTCTAAAATTTACAGTGTGTCTCATTCATCCCAGTCACAGACGCTATTCTTCCACGGGTCACGGACAAGTCATTTTGTTTAGTAGATTTAAGTGTTCTTGTGCTGGTTCGGGATTTTTCTCAAAGGGGCGCTTCCACTGCCATTACCATCTAATAATCTTTAATAAACCCCAAGTCAAGTGAGGAAAATAAAGTCCAGTAAATTCCGACCGGTTACATATATATATATATATATATATATATATATATATATATATATATATATATATATATATATATATATATATATATATATATATATATATATATATATATATATATATATATATATTAATTAGTGATACTGATTTCACAGATTTCATAAAGTTTTGTCACTTCATTGTAGAACATTGCTTTGTGATTTTTACTTAAGGACCTGGGCAGTTGGAACAATTTAGTACATTGTTAAGTACAGTATAATTAACATAAGTACTGAAATAAGTAAATTTATGTCTGCTCCGTCCTGGTGTGGGAGGGAGTAGTTCATTATATGTGTATGGTGACGACTCAGTCATAGTTTCATCATACCTATTTTTTAATTGTAGGATAATTATATTTACATCTTTAATCTAATTAATAATCACTTTCGAGCTTCAGCCTGTTAGTGTCGCTCGTCCAAAGCTCATTATTGCAATTAGTTAAGTTCGAGGGTGTGGTATGAAATCATCGCTGAGGGTCGTGGCGCGTGTTTAGAGAGTAGATCAGATTATCTCTGTTAGACTCGGCGATGAGTTAGTAGCTCAAGTTACCAGTTGTGTGACAGTAGCAGTAAAGGAAAGCTGACAAAGGTACCCCCGGGGTTGTTCTCACGTGATTTTATCAAGATTTATCTTATCCACGTTTTCAT
>NW_024749710.1:10000-14551 GCF_018991925.1 Homarus americanus
TAGTCTGGTAATATTTATAATATCTAAGCGGCTATCTAAGGATACGGAAACGGAAAGGTGAATGTAGATATGAAGGAGAGAGAGAGCGCCTTAGCAGGAGCTTGTCGGAGAGCGTCACTTTAGGGAGTTAGATGAGGGTACACAGTCGGAGGTTTGAAAGGTTATGCAATGGTGTTGCTTGCCCTGGCTTATTTCTGCTTAGGTTCCCTAGTGTTAGTATCTTCAAGCCTGGAACAGATTTACATACTTGTTGCTTCAACTGTTAAACTCTTGCGCAGGGCAGCACATACAACATATATAATAATAAGATACATGGCCGCTTAAAAAAAAAGGGGGGGGGGGAAGTTGGGGAAAAATACAACTTGTGAACAAAAAGAAATATTTGTACATACTAAAAAGGCAGCAGAAATTATTAACAAGATACAATGACAAAAACAAAAACTCGTCAGCATTCGTCGAGATCCCGGGTGGCGCGTGGTCCATCACCACCTCCACCAATCGGTGCCCGGCATCAGGGTGGACGACGCAGTAGATACAGTGGTTGGCGTTTCCTGTCCCGTCCGGCGGTCTGCCGCGGTGTGTCGCGTGCCTCACTTCCTCCACTTGAACTTCTGTGTGGAGCGGCAGTTCCTGACGCATTCCAGATGGATTTTTCTAGTCCCATCTGAGTTTCCTCTGTAGAGTCTCATTTTCCGTCGTGGTCCAGATGGATTTTTCTAGTCCCATCTGAGTTTCCGCCCTTCCCGGCCGGGATCAAAGCCGGTCCACTGCTTGGGGTGTCATCGCTTTGGATGGCGTGTAGGGCAGGGTCCACGGACAAGAGTTCGCCCTCCGTACGTGAGTGTCGGCGAGACCCCTGACCGTCCTGTCCCACACCCTCACAGTGGTGAATCCCTCCCTGGGTGGGCCCCCCAGGGTTTGCTTCTTTCTTCCTCTACTTGTAGTCAGGTCACTTCTGTTTCGTCCCCAATGGTGTGGTAAACACCGGCGAGGCAGATCCCGGGTGGGCCGAGGTCAGCCATTACTTGTCTGGTACCTTGTGGTTCCATTCCCGGAGTGGAAGTGCGTGGGACCAGTTGACAGGTCCTGAAACGTAGGGAGCTGTCGTCTGCATCGCCACTGGGACCTCTAGTTGTTTGTTGCCTGTTGCTTGCTGCTACTGAAGTTGCAGGTCGGGGTTTCGGGATTTTCTCCTGGGTTCCAAGGGGACGACCTGATTCCCTGCCTGGAGCTAGGTGCTGCGCTGGTCCTGCATGGCGTAGCTTGCTCAGGCTGATGGTACCCATAGATGTTGTCTGTCAGTATTGTGGGCTGTGAGACCGTAGCCTCGGTGCGTGTCTCGTCGTTCAGCAGGCGAGCGACGAGACACAGCCCAGTGTCTTCAACCAGATCGAGGGCCAGCATTATGCAAGCCCGTTTCTGGAGCTTGGGGCTTGCAGTGTCGACGTGAAGGCGTCACCCATTCGCCGCGGGGTTGCCCGCTGCGTGTCCCGCTCGTGTCGGGCATCCATTATGAGTCAGGATGCGTTGGTCTCAGCTCATCTGGTAGGGGGTCAGCTGCAGCTGTGGTGGTGTCATCTCCGACTTTTGTGTGGGGTCAGGGAGACCTCGCCCAGGCGCGTGAAGAGCAAGGGCAGTGATGACTCTGTAGCTTAGTAGAAAGACAAGATCCCGGGGTGGAGAATCAACAATTAGAAGTGCCCCTAAACTCGTTACTTTAATCTATGTTCTGTGACCTGGTGTTATATCTATGAGCCCTAATCTGATCAGGTCTTACTGGTACAAGTTCTCTGATTATTACTTGGGGTGTGAGGCACCTGATTGTTCTGAGGGGGGTGGTCAGCTGCTGGTGGAGGGATAGGGTGTTGGGAAGGGAATGTTACTCCTAGAGGGGGCTGGTTGGTGAGGCCTGATTTGTTCAAGACGTCATCGTCGACAGTTGCCAGCTTCAATCTATTCACATGCACAGTTTCCTGACGTCCCCCCTGGCAAAGCGGGGAAATAGTGAAGTTTACTTTGCTGGGTTGGGCGGTTACTCTATATGGGCCCTGCCATCTCTGTTGCAACTTAGAGGGGGTATCGGGGGAGGATGATTCGTTAGTTAGGAAGACCAGGGTACCTATGGTAATATTGGAAGGGGTGACCCTGAGGTTATAGTAGGTGGCGTTGTGTAAGTGACCTTTCCTGTTTAGTTCCTGCACCCGAGTAAAGACCGTTTGTAACCTGTTTTGCAAGACAGAAGGGTAGTCCTCGCCATAGGATAGGGGTGGGGGGTTGATTACACCAGCAGGAAGGTTTGGATCCCTACCAAAGTGAAGGAAGTAAGGAGTGTTATGCAGGGTGGTATTAATTGCGGTGTTCATGGCCAGTTGTGCAAGAGGTAGCTGATCGTCCCAACCGCCGTACTGATTATTAACCAAAAACGACAAGTGATCTTTCAACGTGCGGTGGGAACGCTCAACCATGGCATTAGCCTGTGGGTGGTAACTAGTGGTTAGATTTGACTTAGCCCGCAGCAAGTCGCACGCCTTCTGAAAGATGCCCGAGGTAAACTCTGTCCCTTGATCACTTACAATGACCCGGGGACATCCATGAGTACCAACGTATTGTAACAGGGCTTCACAAACTGTCTCTGCGCGTTTATCGGGGATGGGTATATAGGTCGCAAAACGTGAATAGTGATCGACGATGGAAACAACGTATCTGTTTCCCCGGTGTGAACGTATTGTCATGTCAGTTAGATCGATCGATACCCGTTCCAAGGGCTGAGAGGTTGGTGGGAACTCCTGCAGCTCTCCCTGTCTCTTTGGGGGTACCCTTCCTTAACTGACATGGCAGACATCCTTTGACAAATGCCCCAACTTTCCGCGCTAGATTGGGCATGAAAAACATAGAGCGTGCACGTGCATATGTGCGACATTCACCCGGGTGGGCTGCGAATTGGGAAGAGTGAGCTACTTCTAGGGCCGAGTTTTCCAAGGATGCGGGGATGACTACGAGTTCTGTGGGTTGTTCATCATCCTGTTTCATAGTAACAAGATACAGGACTCCGCTTAAAAGACTGAAATCACAAAGTGAGGCTTTGTTGACCTTCTTGGGGAGCGGACCCCCCTCAAGGAACTCAATGACAGGACCCCACTGTGGGTCTTCGAGTTGGTGTTGGCGCACCTCGTTAGGTGATAGGTCCCCAAAAATGGGCTGAGTCATGCTGCTAGGATTCCCGACATTATTTATAGGTAATACATTACGGCTCAGTGCGTCTGGTACTACGTGGTTCTTGCCTGGCTTATGCAAAATGGAGAAGTTATACGCATTTAGAAAGACTGCCCAGCGTGCTACCCGTGCATTAGGAGTTTTACCTTGGAAGATATATATTAAAGGACGGTTATCAGTGATTACATAAAAGTGTCTACCAAATAGGTAAGCATCAAAGGAAGTTACGGCCTTGACAATAGCCAAGGCTTCTTTCTCAGTTGTGGAGTAGCGGAGGGCAGCTCCGCTCAATTTCTGGGAAAAATAAGCAATAGGGATGGGGTTATCTTCACCACCTTGCATGAGACAGGCTCCCAGTGCTTCGTCGGAAGCGTCAGTGTGCACGTAAAACGGCTGCGTGAAGTCCGGCAGTGCTAACATTGTTGCCGACTTCAATAAGTCCTTAAGATGGTTAAAAGCTTTATCTGCCTCCCCCGACCACCGAAACTGAACCGACTTCTTTGTAAGTTTCGTAAGGGGGAGGGCCGCCTCTGAAAAGTGAGGGATGTGACGTCTGAAAAAATTGGCGGTGCCGAGGAACTGTTTCACACCCCTGGCTGTGGTGGGCGGTGGCATCTCTGCTATCGCTTTCACTTTCACCGGGTCGGGCCTAACGCCGCCATGACCTACGATGAATCCCAGGAATTTAACTTCCTGGCGCGCGAACGCGCATTTCCTAAGGGACACTTTCAGTCCGGCCGCTTTCATGACCGAGAGAACCTCATCTACATCCCGCATGTGAGAATCCATGTTTGTACTATAGACGATAACATCGTCCAGGTAAGCCATAGCGTTCCGCCCAAGCACGGGTGTGAGACTGTGGTTCACAGCCCTCATGAACGTGGCCGGTCCTCCCTTTAGCCCGAAAGGTAACCTGTTGAAACAAAATAGACGGCTGCCGTCCGCGAAAGCAGTTTTGGGGCGGTCAGCCGGGTCAACTGGTATACTCCAGTACGCATCCTTACAGTCTAGAACTGTGAATATAGTAGCTCCGTTCAATTGGTCCAGTGTCTCGTCAATTCTGGGCAAGGGATAACTATCAGCAATGGTGTCCTTATTAAGTTCCCTATAGTCTACACAGAATCTAGTTGACCCGTCCTTTTTTCTGACTAATACGACCGGGGAGCAATAGGGGCTAGTACAAGGGGAGATGACACCACGTTCCTCCATTTGGCGACATAAGTCCCTAATTTGAGTTTTAGCCGCCTCAGGAAGCCTCCACTGCCGTACTCTGGTGGGAGGAGCGGAGCCGAGGTCCTGATCTGAAGTTGCAAACAGATCTTCATGCTGCTTTATTAT